>NC_046294.1:65038792-65341822 GCF_004115265.2 Rhinolophus ferrumequinum | reverse complement strand
AGGTTCCCCAAATCTGTTTCCAAGCTTACCTATTTGAGTAAAATGTTCTTGTCCTTTGAAAGTTGTCAGTGCAGGGTTGGTCAAAACTTAGATATGCTTTGTGTGATTGTGTTTTGAAATTGTTTTCAATATGTATTCATACCTATAAAAGAATATTTATGGCCTATGGATGAGGGATGAGAATAACCATAAAACGAATATTCTTTAACTCAGCAAAGAAGTGAGCACCACTACTGCATTGTCCCATGCCCTTCCTAGACCCCACCTCTTTCCGCATACCCCAGAGGGAAGCACAATCTTCAATTTTTATTTTCTCGGTCCATTGTTTTCCTTTATTGTTTAATCACATATATGTCCATAATGAGTATTTTCTTTAAATTTGGTATAAATGGAACCGTGTTATGTATTTTGCAGCTGGCTTATTACATTGAACTTTATGTTACTAAGATTTGTCCCTTTTGATGCTGAGAAGTGTAACTCATTTTTGCTGATGTAGACAGTTATACTTTTCAACTGTTCGTGACTGTTTTGTGTTATTTCCAGATTTTTGCTTTTTAAAATCTTCTTACGAACATTCTTATACATATGTGCAAGCATTTCTCCAGAATATTAAATATATTAATAGCTAGATCAGCTTTCTTTTGTAAGTAGTTTTAAGAAGTTTAATCTATTGCTAGGGTGCAGGATTGATTGAAAGGAATAGAGACTTGAAGAAGCAAGATTTATTAGGTGATCATGACAGTAAAAATGTGTGAGATGGTAACAGTGATGGCAGTGAGAATGATATGTAAGGGGAAAAGCTGAGAAGTTATTAAGGAAGAATCGAAAGGGATTTGGGTTTGATTTTCATACCCTAGATACATGTTTTCTACATAAAAATATTCCTAGATCGCTGATTCTGCTGCTTCTCTGATTTCACTTCCTGCTCTCCCTGTATTCATTCTGTTCAGCCACACTGATCTCCTTGGTGTTTTTGAAATCACTAAACATATTACCTCCTCTGTACCTTTGCCGTCTGCTTGTCCCTCTGCTTAGGTCTTTCTTCCCTTCCATGCTGATCCCTCATCTCAGTTCTTTGCTCATTTATCACCTGTCAGAGAGGCCTTTCCTGACCACCCTGTGTACAGTAACATCCCCCTTCCATGTCACTTTTCCTTTTATTTATCTTTATAGCATCTATCACTACCTGACCTGACAAATTATATATATATATACACACACACATACATCCACATATGCATATACATCTTATATTGTTGCTAGTTTCCCCCACTAGAACTAGAACAGGACTTGGTTCACTGCTGTGTCTTCAGTATCTAGAAGAAGCCTGGGACACCTGGCACACAGTAGACACTCAGTAAATATTTTTTGAATGAATGAATATTGGTTCGCATTAAATGAATGCTAGGTCAAAGTATTTGAACACTTTTACTTAAATTCCCAACGATGTAAGTCAGTGTTAGCAAACACTTTTCCTTCTTGTCTTCACTTACCTTGGGTTTTCACATCTTTCAATGACAACAACTAATGTAGGTATAAAACCAGAGTTTGCGCATCAATTATGCACATGATATTTTACTTAATATGCAAAACTCTTATCTCTTATGTAAGATTGTCATTCTTAACCTTCATTATTTTTATAATCAGTAAAAGAAACATGTTAAAAAAATGGACACGTTGGGGTGGCCGGTTAGCTCAGTAGGTTGGAGCACGGTGCTCTTGACAGCAAGGTTGCCGGTTCGATCCCCACATGGGCCACTGTGGGCTGTGCCCTCCACAGCTAGATTGAAACAACTACTTGACTTTGAGCTGACGGGTCCTGGAAAAACACACTTAAAATAAATAAAAGTTTTTTTTAAAAAATGGACCTATTTAGAGACTTGTTTTTATTATACAAAGTTTAGGCTTGACTCATTTTCATTTTCTGTATTTATTTATTCATTCTTTGGTGTATAATCAGACCGTTTTACAGGTTTTTACTATTGATAGAGCACATGCCTTTCTGACTTGCCCAAAGTGGGTTATTCCTCGTAAAGCCTTTTGTGATCTGCCTCCAAATGTAGAATTGACTGCTTTCTCTTTTTGTGCCTTTTACTTGTCTGTGTCCTGCAAATTTGTAAGCCCTTTGAGGGCAGGAATTAGATAGTATTTTTGTATTCTCAATCCCTTGCCCAATTTTGGCACATAGAAGTTATGTAATGAAAGGAGAAAAAAAAAGATCTGTATTTACTTAATATGAAATTTTCTGTATATCTCTGAATATTTATATTATTCAATTTTAAAAATCTTGGTATAGGAGTAAACATGGAAATACTAACTTCATTCCAGAACAATTTTTGGATGACTTCATTGATCTTATTATCTGGGGCCATGAACATGAGTGTAAAATAGCTCCAACTAAAAATGAACAACAACTCTTTTACATATCACAACCTGGAAGTTCAGTGGTTACTTCTCTTTCCCCAGGAGAAGCTGTAAAGAAGTAAGTAATTGTTATATTTTCCAAATCAATTTAAAAAAACAACAACTGCTGTAATATTCGAATCACCCCATAAGTTCAAAATACTGATGGTATTGTTATAAGATAGATTTGTTTACGAAGATTGATCATTTGATGTAGTCTTGCTATTTTCCCTGATTTTAAACTGTTTTCCACCTGGCAGCATCCCAGTGGGGTTAATGATTTTGCTGCTCATTAGGCAAATTAATGACTAACATTTTTATTTATTAAATTTCAAGTTAGAGGGCTATAGATGATTACTAATTTCACAATGTCCGTTTATAAACGTATTCACCTAATACCATTTATTAGATTTTTCTGGTTATAAATGCAATATTATAGCTTATCTTATTTCTCTTAATTCTTTGGGGGAATTATGTGATAAAGTAGTTAATGTGATTAAACTCATTTCTCAGTTTTTAGAACAGGTTTCATCCATTTATCCACTCAAGTTCTGATTGTTACGACGAAAATAGGTTTTAAAAATGTGGTAGTGGGATGTAAGTTTGCTGCTTTTTCTCTTCATAGTTCTGCTGCTAATTTACTTTGTGTGTGTGTACATGTATACACACAACACATAATATATGTAATAATGTATATTATATATATTACTATCATCGTCCTGATAGCATTTTATTTCCTTATTGTTATATCTCTCTTCTACTAAACTGTATATTTAATGATGGATGAGTGGATTTTATTCTGATGAAGAAGAATATTTAATATTTTTTCCTGTGATATAACATTAAGATTAAATTGCTAGAAATATTTTTTAAGGGTATGATTTTTATAAAGAAATATTTTGTAGAAACTTAGAAATGTGATAGTTTTGGTGTGCACATTTTCCTGAGGAAATTTACAATGTGACTAGGCTTTCATTTCCCTCCTCATTTCAGACATGTTGGTTTGCTGCGTATTAAAGGAAGGAAGATGAATATGCAGAAAATTCCTCTTCACACAGTGCGGCAGTTTTTTATGGAGGATATTATTCTGGCTGATCATCCAGACATTTTTAACCCAGATAATCCTAAAGTAACTCAAGCCATACAAAACTTCTGTTTAGAGAAGGTAATTCTAGATAAAGGTCAATGAGATCTACTTTAGTTGAGAGATTATTGACATTGAATCAGTAGAGTAGAGGGAAGTCATATTTGTTCCAGTCTCATGAAGTGTGTAAGGAGGCAGTATTGTTTAATAAATGAGTTTAGTTATACCAAAGATCTTTTTTTTTAAGTCTTCAAGATGAAGGAATGTTATCTATAGAAGAAATGTAATGAAGCCCCTCTCCTAGTTTCTTTCCTCTTTCTGAAAAACATTTACATAATCTTTTCTCTCTTTTTATCCTGATTTGATAATTTGTTCGTGTTAAATAAAGTAATTCACCCAGTATCCCAGCTTTACTAGCCACATGTAAGTCACATAACTGAAAAGTTTGAGGGTACGCTGGTTTCAAGATGACAAGATTCAGAAATTAAAATGAAGATTGTGGGTTTCTCTGTCTCTATTTCTAGCCCCATGCCACCCGTTCTGATGGTTTCTGTCTTACTGTCACCACAAAGAAGGCATTTTCACTTCATTGGCCCACAGACTTATGTTATCCTACAGCTGAATCGTTTTTCCCAGTAGTTCCAGATAAACACCTAGCATTAAGTTTCACTGGACTGAGGTCATGTACTTCTCCCTAAACCCAATTTCTGAAACCAGGGAGATGGAAGATGAGGTAGTTGATCATTCCTGGGTCAGGGAGCCCACAATCTCTCAACCTTGGCACAATTGATATTTTAGACTTGGTAATTTCCTTGTTACAGGAGGTTGTTGTGTGCATTGTAGAATTTTAACAATATCCTCTCCGACCTCTACCCACTAGATGCCAGTAGTATCCCTACCCCAGTCATGACAATATTTTTATTTTGAGATTGAAGAAATGATTGAGAATGCTGAACGGGAACGTCTGGGAAATCCTCAACAGCCAGATAAGCCCCTTATACGACTGCGGGTAAGTCCTATTTTAGATCAATTAAACTTGATTGGTTTTCCGAGGATAGTATTGCTGAGTTTATTTCGCTCTGTCACACACCTTTGCCCATGGCGATCCTGCTGTGTGGAATGTGCTTCTCTCCTTCTCCCATACTAGGTCCTTCAACATGCATGGAAAGCTTCCCCTCTTCAGAGGCCTTCCTTGACCTCCCTCAGAATTGATGCTTTTTCTTCTGTGTCGTCAGTCTACTCTGCACATACTTCTTACAGCACCATTCACATTCTGCTTACAATTATTTATGTGTCTGTGTTCCTAGTCAGCTTGCAGATTTCTTGACAACCAAGGTTGTGTTTTATTCATGGCCGTATTGCTCCCACCCTTAGCGGAGTGCTTAGCACATTGTGGATACTCAATAAAGTTTGCTTAATGAACATGTTTTATGAAAGCTTTTAGGAGCAAAAAATTACAAATGCAGCTAGGCTGGACTATAATTGTTAAAATGTTGAAGAGTTTTGGGGAGACCCAATAGCTTGAGCATTTCACATTTTCTGTTTTATAACATGGCGTCTGTATAGATGGCCTGGGTAATGCAAACGTAGTTGCATTGGGGGAAGCACATTTATCAGGGCAGAAGATCCCATGTTTCTCCTCTACGTTTGCCTGATGTCATTAGAATCAACCAGACTTAAATAGAAAATTAGTATTTCTTTTCCTAAACACGGTGAATTATTAATTCATTCATGAAACAAAAAAAGAGATTTTTCATGTACGTAATATTCCAAAAGTACCCTGTGTGGATTAGAGGACCCTCATTAATTCATCGATTCAGTGAACGAATATTTATTAAGTACCTTCTGTTTTGCATGATGCGGGCCACAGTGATGCTAAAACAGTGAGGTTTTGAACTTGTGGAGCTTACGGGAGGTGGAGGTGTGAGACATAATAAACAGCAAATAAATGACAAATGTCAGCTCATGCTAAGTGTGATGAAGAGTGTCAGTGGGTGGAGGTTAGGGAATAGTCTGGATAGGCTGGTGATGTGGTACCGGTTCCACATCACCAAGTAATGCCGGTTCCCAGAGCATTACTTAAGAACGGCTAGTTTAGGAAAGTGATGACAGTTGACCCTTGAGCAATATGGATTTGAACTGTGTGGGTCCACTTATATGTGGAGTTTTTTCAGTAACTGCTGTAAATGTATTTTCTCTTATCATTTTCTTAAGAACATTTTCTTTTCTCTAACTTACTTTATTGTAAGAACACAGTATATAATACAAATAATATACAAAATATGTATTAACTGTTTATGTTATCGATAAGGCTTCTGGTCAACAATAGGCTATTTATTAATAGTTAAGTTTTGGGGGGAGTTAAAAGTTATACATGGATTTTCGACTGTGTGGAGGGTTGGCGTCCCTAACCCCCAGTTTGTTCAAGGGTCAACTGTGTATCTCTTAGAAAGAAATGTAGTATTTGTAAAGGTCTTTCTACCACTACAAACTTCTTTAAAAAGAGATTCCCTTGAGAGCAGTTTTGAGTTCTAATTAGATACTGTATTTGAAGGTAATCATTTCTCAAAACTCACAGATTTGATTCCTACATGGATTTTTTCCAGCATTTATTCTTGTCAAGTGTGAAAGCATATCCCTGTGATAGACCAATTAACTAATGCATCTAGGGCCTGCATTTTATTTTGGTGGGGAATTTTCATTCTGTTTGGAACATTTAAAAATTTGCTTAAAAATTCCACCTCCTTGGGGCGGCCAGATGGCCCAATTGGTTAGAGCATGAGCTCTGAACAACAACATTGCTGGTTCAATTCCCACATGGGATGGTGGGCTCTGCGCCCTGCAACTAAAGATTGAGAATGGCAACTGGACTTGGAGCTGAGCTGCGCCCTCCATAACTAGATTGAAGGACAATGACTTGGAGCTGATGGGCCCTGGAGAAAACACTGTTCCCCAATATTCCCCAATAAAAAAATTTTTACAAAGTCACCTCCTTTTCAGATAGTATTCCTGGTGCCTAGATTATTAATGTTATGGGGAGAAGTACTCATTCCTACATCGTGGGAATTCTTCCTGTGTCTTGAGTCCATTGAACAGAGTGTTTTGTGTAAGCTTATAAAACCTTTGAAGCTTTATTTTTTTCAGTAGAATAAATAGTATAATACCATCATCTTTAACATGAATTGTAGAACATTAATTTATTAACTTAAAAGTATTGAGCATAAACCTAAATTGAAATGGTAAACTCTTGCTTCCTAGCCTTCAGAGCTTATTCTGTATTTCCAGGTGGACTATAGTGGAGGTTTTGAACCTTTCAGTGTTCTGCGCTTTAGCCAGAAATTTGTGGATCGAATAGCTAATCCAAAAGATGTCATCCATTTTTTCAGGCGTAGAGAACAAAAGGAAAACACGGGTAAGCTAGTTATTTTTACAAATTAAAAACTGCTCTTACAGGGTTTATGTAAATCTATCTTTAGTAAAAGAAGTATAAAATAATGGAAAATGTTTTAGTATGATTCTTTCAAATATCTTAGACAAATAAACTGATAGTTGGAATAATCTGTCTTCTAAAAATTAGATAGCCACCATTCTTAAACTTGTTGGATATCAATAAAGAAATGGAAGCCTTCTCTATAGACATGGTTTTTTAAGTGGTGCTGCTTAGTAATATGCAGACTTTAGAAATTTATTGCTCAAAATAAATATTATTTACTATGCATTATTGTTCAGAGAAAACACTCTGAAATTTTGCATTATTAAGTATTATTAAGTATTTCAGCTTTAGCGTATATAGTGATTTAGGAAGACTCCAGTCTTTTGAAATATGAGGTGTGCTATAGTTCAATGTTTCTGATGATCAGGTAATTAGTTTTAATTAAATTTTATAAAAACTAATTGGCCTTATTTTAGCATTTGTAAAAAATGCTAAAGGGTCTGACTGAAGCAGTTGACCCTTGAACAACACAGGTTTGAACTGCAGGTTTGGACTTTTTGTTCAATAAATACATATAATTCTGTATGTGTATTTTCCTTATGACTTTCTTAAGAACATTGTCTTTTCTCTAGTTTCCTTTATTGTAAGAATGCAGTATGTAATATATATATATAAAATACAAAATAAGCATTAACCTACTGTTTATGTTGTTGGTAAGGCTTCCAATCCATAGTAGGTTATAAGTAGTTAAGTTTTGGGAGAATCAGAAGATACACGGATTTTCAACTATGGTGGGGGTAGGCATCCCTAACCCCCAAGCTGTTCAAACGTTAACTGTAGTGCCTCTTCATAAAAATACGTTAAATATAGAGGCTCTTCTCCTTAGAGCTATTGAGTCAGAATTTTCATAGAAAAATATGGCCTTTGTTTACAAGTAAGCTACCTAGGCTTTTATTAACTTGGATTGAATGGGCTCCTATTTTGAATGTCAAATTGTGGTGAAAATTGTGTATATTGTTAATTCAACTTGAAATAATCATTTAGATATTTAAATGCAGCTCATAGAATACTGTTTTAGGGGAAGAAATCCGTATCAGAGAATTATGGTTTCATGCTATGAATTTAATTAGTTACTTATTGATAGTACTTTAGTTGTCTATTTTTATCAATTCCTTGACATTTTGTGGATGTAGCATTCATAAGAGTATGGAATGTAGAACTAGCACCTTGTGTTACTTGAGTTTGATCCATAGTAAGTTTCATTCTAATGATTCCTTTTTTTTGTTTAAACATAAATTGCTGAGTTGAAACAATGACCTATTTGTATGTTTTGAAAGAATTTTTTGTTGTTTTAAACAGCTCTGCTACTTAGCTACATGTGTGACATTTTGCAAATTACCTTTCTGATGTCTGTAAAATCAGTAAAATAACTGTGCCTCATGGAGTGTTGTGAGGCTTAGTTGATGTACTGTGTGCAGATGGTCCTAACATAGTGTCTGGCATTGTATAACGTAGTAATCCTATTTATTAAGTCACATTAATTCTACTGTCTTGAAATTCAACAAAGATTTCTGTTCCCTTGTCCTCACCACTTTTCAAGAGGCGCCCTGAATTTTGTGCCTGTTTACCCTCTAGGCTGTTGCATATACTTTTTCCTCTGCCTAATATGTATATATATGTGTGATTGGTGAGTGAATCTTACTTGATTCAAATGATAGCTGCATTGGATATCTGCACGTTACTTTCAACCTTCTTTGAGAAGAATTAGTTTGTTCTCTGTGTGTCTTACTCTGTTCTTACCTCTGTTGTAGCGCTAATCACATTGTATTTTAATCATCTGTTCTTGTGGGCAGGGATCCTATTTTTTTATCATTCCTTTTTCAACACCAGGTCTGACACCTAGGCAGTGACTATTGATTTCCCTGACAAAGGTTATGAGCAGAACAGATACTGGAGCCTATGCTTCTTGAATTCCTCCCCAGTACTCTTTTTATTCCTTACATACTGTTTTTTGAGACAACCATCCTGCTTAGGAATGCAGCCAAAGTGCCTTAAGCATACATCTCATTTATCTCACAGAATATTAAAAAGGTATGTACATGTGGGCTGAGATTTAATTAAATGAATAACTTTTACTGTTTTATCAAGGATATTTTTAAGTGAAACTGGCTTGTTTCGTTCTGTTCTGAACTGTGAGTATATGGTGGTGACTATTAGTACAGTTCTGAGTGACTGCATTGGCTCTTCCTAAGGCACCAGCAGTTTTACCGACGATTGCTTTTGACTTAGTAGTGCAAATGCCTCTATAATGGAAAAGGTAAATAACACCTTAGTATTGTTATGAAAGTAGTCTTGATCTTGAGCACCCCCTGAAATGGTTTGGGGACCTCCCCGCCCCCCAGAGGTCTGTGGACCATCCTGTGAGAATAGTTGATAAGAGATATACCACTTGGAAATATGGAAAAAAAAATACAGACTTTGGGGAAAAGACTGTGGCTATTAGCAGAAATGTCATGTTTTTACCTCAGAATTGACCACATTGAGCAAGCTGACAGTTGATAAAGTTTGGCCATCCCTTCTGCACTGACAGCAACCTTCATTGAGTTTGGGCAGTTGAACGTAATAGAAGCTGCTGTGTTTTCATGGACTTCTTTTTTCTAGGAGAAGAGATCAACTTTGGGAAATTCATTACAAAGCCTTCAGAAGGACTAACTCTAAGGGTAGAAGACCTTGTAAAACAGTATTTTCAAACTGCAGAGAAGGTAATTTAATTACAGTTCACATTTTGAGTAATGGCGATCTTTTAATAACAGATTTTAATTTAGGATATGTATAATTGATAGTTTAAATAAAAGGAATGTTTCCATGGAGTAAGGAGGGTGGCAGTTAATTACATTCGTTTATAGCTATTGTACACCAAGAAAAACTAGATGCTTAATTAATGTTATTTATTAATGTTATTATTGTCGCTATTATTGTTGATGTTGTTACCCTCTTTCTTTTTATCTCTACTGCATAAGTCTGAATCCAGGATTTTCTTTTCTTGCATCTTGAACTTGATGTAAGTTCAGAATAACTTTATTAATAATATAGTTGCAGGGTGGTGAAGTTACTTTTATTGTCACGAGTATATGCCTCTTTAAGATCTTTAGTTATATTGTTATCTTATCGTTGCTGAAACAAATTTCCACAAACGCTGTGGTTTAAAACAACACAAATTTATTAACAGTCTGTAGGTGAGAAACCTGACATTGGTCTCACTGGACTAAAATCAGAGTGTCAGCAGGGCTGAGTTCCTTTCTGCACGCCTTGAGGTAGAATCCATTTCTTTGCCACCTTCTTTCTAGAGGTGCCCACATTTCGTGGCTCATGGCCCCCGTCTTCCATCTTCAAAGCTAGCACCATTGTATCTCTCTGGCCATTTTTCTTGAATTACTGCTCTCTGACACCTTTCTTCTGCCTCCCTCTTCCACTTTTAAGAATATTGGTGATTATACTGTGCCCACCTGGATAGTCCCTGATAATCCGATTTTACAGCCAGCTGATTAGCAACCTTAATTTCATCTATAACCTTAGTTCTCCTTTGCCATGTAACATATTCACAGGTCCCAGAGATTAGAATGTGGACATCTTTAGGGGGCCTTTATTCTCCCCACCACACTGGTTAATCCAATCTCTCTTAATCATCCGCTGCCACTTCTGGCCTCTGTCGCCCAGCCACTCAGGCCTCTGCATTTTCACCTGCCCGGTACTATGTTCTTGTTTCTACCTTGCTTTATCTGGTTCTTCATTACTGTCCATTGTTTTGTTTTGTTTTCCTTTCTTTTACTTTCAATAGCTAGATAAGTGTTTTGTCCTTTTCCACCTGGAAACGTCATACTATAACTTTCCTTGCTCATGCAGAATTATTTTGTGAGGAATATTTGCTACATCCAGTGATTTGTATCTCTCTTACAGAATGTGCAACTCTCACTTCTAACAGAGAGGGGAATGGGTGAAGCAGTACAAGAATTTGTGGACAAAGAAGAGAAAGATGCCATAGAGGAATTAGTGAAATTCCAGTTGGAAAAAACACAGCGATTTCTTAAAGAGCGTCATATCGATGCCCTAGAAGATAAAATCGATGAAGAGGTGAGTAACTGATTTGGGGGGATAAGTCTGTTCAGACAGTGTCTTAAGTGTAGCTCTGAGTTTCTTTCTGGTAAACCACTAGTTAGTTTCTCTGACTTGTTTAGTTTCCTAATCTATGAAGTTGAGATCATAAAATGATGAAATTAGAAAAATGTCTAATAAGTGTCTTAAATATGATTGACACCCAATAAATGTTAGTTTTGTTCCCCGTAGATAGTATTGTCTCTTGAAGATCATGAAAGTGTTTTAAAATGAACCTTGTGGCATGAAAATTTCTACTCATTTCAAATTTTTAGTAAGTTTTGATTGAGATTTTGAATTTCATCTAGAAAATAAGTTTCTCTCTAAGCATAAAAGTAGTGGAAAAAATCGCAGAGGAAAAGCTCTTTAGATTTAACCATAAAAATTTTAAATGTTTGCATGTGAAATTGTCAAAAACCAATTAGAAAGTATTGACATGGAGGAAATATTTGCATGTAGGCAGAAAAAGGGTTAATATTCCTAATATAATATTAAAGTGCTCTTATAAATCTTAAGAAAAATATTAAACATTTCAGTGGAATAATGAACAAAGGACAGGAATAAGTGGTTCACGAAAGAAACATAAGTGGCTAATAAGCATATGAAAATAGTGTTTAGCCTAGGATGATCAAAAGAAACTCAAAATTAAATGTCTGTTTAACCCTTGAACAACACGGGGGTTAAGGGTGCTGATCCCTGTGCAGTTGAAAATCCCCATTTAACTTTGACTCCACCAAAACTTAACTACAGTGATCCCTCAGTATCCGTGAGCCACTGGGTACAGGATCCCTCCCACAGAATTCACAGATACCAAATTTCACAGATACGAAAATCCCTTATAAAAACAATGCCTTAGATAAACAATCCCTTATGTGAAAAATAGAACAATGCATATATATAGTGGACTCTCCATATCCGTGGACTCCCAAGTTTGGGTAGAAAATACTATTTTTGACTCGCAGTTGGTTGAATCCACAGATGTGAAACCCCGTGATAGGGAGGGCCAACTGTATATTTATTGAAAAAAAGACAAATGTAAGTGGACCCATGCATTTCAAACCTATGCTGTTCAAGGGTCAACTGCATTTTTTATTTGTCAAAGCAGCAACAATTTGAGAAAAATATTTAGTACTCAGCTGGTAGGAGTACAAGTTTGAACAGCCGCTCAGAACACTGTTGGCACATCGAGCCTGCTCATTTCTCTCTGAAGGACAGCACTTTTGGTATGTTACATACCACCAAGAGCACTCTTACATCCTGTGTTATCTTTTAAAAAAATTGTTATTCCTGTATTTTCCTTCTTCTACTGAATCGGAACAAACATACTGTTATTTCTTTCAACAAACAAAATTGGGCCCTATTTCCCTTTAGGTACGACTCTATTTCTTTTTTCCTCTTTTACAGCAGAATCGCTTCAAAGACTGTTTTATATTTGCCGACCTGGTACTTCTCCCTCCTTTTTCTCTTAAACCCATCTATTCCCGGGGTTTTGATGCTATCATTCTAGTGAAACTATTCTTGTCAAGGTCACCGATGACCTTCATTGCTAAATCCACTGGCAGTTCTTCATCTTAAATCTCATTTGACATCTTGAGACCTTTTTTTCATTGACTTTTAGGACTCTACGTTCTTCTGGTTTTCTCCCTACCTCATTGTGTATTCTCAATTTCTATTGTTGATTCCTCTCATCTCTTCAACACCTTAAGTTGGAGTCCCCAGAGCTCAGACTTTGGACTCCTTCTTTATCTACACATTCCCATTGTCATTTCATCCAGCTTCCTGGCTTTAAGTACCATGTTTGGTGGTGACTTTCAGAAATCTAACCCAAATTTCTCCTCTAAACTCAAGACTTCTGTAGCCTGCTAGGTATTTCCACTTGGATGTTTACTAGATAACCTCAAACGTTTAACATTCCCGTCTGAATCACTAATTCTCAGCCTCTGCTCTCTCTGTAGTGTTCTAGTGGAAGCACCATTCTTTCATTTACTCAAACCAAAATCACTGAAGTCGGCCTTGACTCCTCTTTCTGTACCTGTATCTTGTCTATGAATCCTTTTGGCCCTACCTTCAGAATACACACATAATGTGACTATTTCTCACCACCTTCATCGCTATCAGCGGTCCAAGGCACCCCCAGAGAGCCTCCAAACTGGTCTTCCTGTTTCCGTCCTTGCCCTTCCTCCATTCCCTGTTCTGCCCTCAATTCAGCTGTCAGTGATTCTAATATATTTCAGAGGAAGTCATTCCTGCCTTAAAATAAGTCTTTATAGTTGCCCACAAGGCCATATTCAATCTGGCTTCCTGTGACTTCTTTACCTTCATAACTGCTTTAGCCACAGCGACCTCCTTGTTGTTTTATACCAGGCATGCTTCTGCCCCAGGGCACTTGCGTGTATTCTTTCAAGTAGAATGATTTTCCCCAGTTATTGGCAAGACTCATCCCCTACCTTTTAAAACCTTTGCTCGTGTATTACCCTTAGTGAAGCCTTTCATGTTCATCCTATTCAGATGCAACCCTGTCCTTCCTGCGTTAGTTTTCTCTGAACACTTACCACCTTTTGCAGAGATTTCACAGGGTCAGATATTTGAAAGGACTCATAAGACCGCACTGAGCATACTCACTTAAGGTTTTTATTTATAGGCAAATGACATAGTATAGGAAGAAAAAGAGTATAGGGAGGCATTTGGGAGCTGAGAGACACGACATAACTTCCCCATGTCCAGTTTGCACACAGTGTACCTGGATTGAACACCAAGATTTGTGCAGAAGTTCCCAGGGGATCTTTTATACCCCTCTGGTCACATAACCAATTCCTGCCTAACTGGTTATTTAGGGTGAAGACCACTACTGAATAAACTGGCCCTGGGAGTGCCAGAGGTTCCTCAGAGATGACTAACTTCCCAGTCTAACTGGAACTTGATCCTGCACGGTGACTTGATCCTTCTAAAATACAATACAATTTTTTGTTTTGTTTATTGACTACCCTTACACACACACACACACAGTCACTCTCACACACTGTAAGCTCTATGAGGGCAGAATTTTTAACTATTGTGGTCATTGTTGTATTCTTAATTCCTACAATTGCACTTGCTGCATAGTAGGAGCTTAGTAAATAGGAGCTGAGTAAATTAATAAATGGATGGAGCTTATGAATAACTACATAACTATAAACCTTGTGAGCGGGAACCAGTACATCCTACATGGTACCAGGACCATGGTCAGCAAACAGCAAACATTCAATAGTTGGCTGTTGATAAAGTGGACCTTCAGGGGCCCACCCACTTGAGACACCATTTCACAGACACCATTTCACAGATGTCTGCAGCTGTATGCACAAGAATGATTTGAGCAATGTAATAAATAATTCAAACCTGTTCAAAGAGAGATTTTAGACTACTTTACTGGGGTATACCACCCATAGCATATTAGAATTTTCCTTGGCAGTCTGACAGACTATTTTTCAGTGACTTGGAGCATTTTGGCAGCAGGTAATAAAATTTTGATTAGGGCTAATGTTTTTTATTTTTTTTTAGAGTACATTTCCTTACATTAAAATTTCAGAAAGCCACTGGGAAAATATAATTTCTTAAATCAATCTTTTGTGAGACAGAACTGTACTTAAATTTCCAAGTTTTATGTTGTAATGGAAACCATCTGTTAATCAGTTGTAGCCCATTATTGTATAAGTTACATTACAGAAATAAGCAACATGTTTGTGATTTACTCTGTTATAATCCAGGTACGTCGTTTCAGAGAAAGCAGACAAAAAAATGCTAATGAAGAAGATGATGAAGTTCGAGAGGTAATTTTTCTGCTGTAAATTCCTATACTTGTTTGTCAGTTTGTTAAATTAGAATAACTAGTAGGTTTATTTAGAATAGTCAGTCCACAGGACCTGAATTGGGTGAACAGGACAGAGCAGGGGGTGGCTGAGGACAGCTGCTTTTGACTTATTCCAGTTCAGCCTACAGATATTCTGCTTGCCAATATTCTCTTTTTTTCCTTTTGCTCTTGTCTAAAAGTTGTTTAATTGTGTGTGTTTGGGGGTGGGGTAGAGCTATCATATACCACAAGAACCCTTATTAATCAAAATTATAGCTAATTGTTATCAAAGCATCTTATCAGTATAAGGTAAAACCCTACCCCGTTGAGCTAATATTTGGGGCAAAAAGGAAGAAACTTAGTATTTTGGTTAGCAGCGTTATCATAGGTAAATGTACAGTGTCCCCTGGCCTTTCTAAAATGTTAAAATTAGCTTAATCACCATCATTTCTGTCTTTTCAGTCTCTGGAGTTTAGGAACTTGAGGTTAGCAACCATTTGCTTAAATTTGGGCCTCTATCTGGTACTTGGTGAATCCACGATTGAAATACGTTTTCTTTTCTTATTCTCCTTAAAGTTTTATGATTGCTATCTAGTATTTAAAAGTTATTTATATGCTGTTGGGATTTTGTCTTGATTGTTTTCATTCAACATTTTGTATAGAAGCTATTATGGGTAGCCATTCTGCTTTATATTAGTATTACAAATATGAAAAAAAGTATAGTGTGCGTCCACCAGAGATTCTCAGTTTAGTAGTTGAGACAGACATGTAGAAAGAGAATATATTAAACCATATGACCTGGAGGTTCATCCTCATTGAATTAGTGCGGCTGTTCTTAATAGTCCATTTTCGTTTCCTAAATAATTCAGAACTGTAGCAGACAGGTGGTGAATTTGAAAGAGTTGAGGCACTTGACACGCCCTCTAATTAACTTTTACAAATCCCACTCTTTTCTCTGTTACAATAAAAGAGGAATTACTAGGAGTTTTTCCCCCACCCCCTTAAATACTACTTTTGCTTTCAGCACACTGCTTCGCTATAAGTCAATACCTGAGACACTAAAAAGGAAAAGGAAAAGAACCTTGCTTAAGGAGATGGGGACGCTCAGTTTACTGTTTCCCCTGAACTCTTCCAATGAAACCCCTGTTTTAGTAGCTGAAATACCGATGTCCATTAGGTAACACCACAGCCTTTGATGTCAAGCAATTTTAGACCCTGAAATAGGAAAAAGCAGTTATCAAATAATTCTTCTGTACCATCTCTAGAGGCCATGAGATAGTCTCTAAGCCTTTAAAAATTTTAATAAAGCTTCCAAGTCTAAATCTGATTTACTTCATAATATGACATTACGTCCTTGCGATTTAGGATTTTAGATTGATCCAATAATGCTACTTACCTGGAATCTTAAGAAATAGGAAAGTGACATTTTTGGCTTTGTGTTTTTTTCTCTCCTCTGTCTTACAATAAAAGTTTGATATTTTGTGACTCTCCCCTTCCTCACCAAATTGTGTTCCAGTTTATTAGAATATGTATAGATATGAACAGTATAGTAACTCAGTTGTTAAACTTTCCCTAGAAAGAATATGCAGGAGAATCTTCTAAAAGTCTAGTTGTAAGTTTCGCAGATATCTTTCCCTTGTATTACTTACACTGTTTCCGTGGAGGGAGATAGGAAGTTTGGCAACAGAAACTAACCTGGCAGTGCTGCCGATACTCACTGCAGTTTCCCCGCACACACACACACACACACTCACACGCACACACTGTGCCTTACATTGTAGCCTTCAGTAATTGATTACCAAACTAAAAGCTACCACCATCCACTAAATTTCACACTCAACGTTCCTGACATCAAAGTCATTCTCCTAAATAAATGTACTGGTAAAAACAGAATTGATACCTACATGGCTTTTTTCATTACTGTTTTCCAGGGGGGAAAGGAAATGGTATTTGTTGCATTTTTGCTATATGCATTACTTACACATTATCTCAGTTTCCATTTTGCAAATGAGGAGACTGAGGCTAGACTGAAGGATACATGGTGGGGCTGGAATTTGCACCTATTTCTACTCCCAGGTATAGACTTTGCCACCATACTCTGTCCTGTCAAAATTTTATATTATAATAACATTAATATAGTGCATAGCCAATGAATGGCTAAAAATGTAAGACTGCTAGAACTATTAGGCAGCACATCAAAATCACTGTTCATAATAAGCCTAGATGCAACTGCCGTACCATTTATAAGATGGTTTTTGGAAGCCATGAGGAGGAGGATGTAGATTTGGGACCCTTTACCACATTTATTATATTTGTATTCATCTTACAGAGTGCCCTTATAGGAGAAAGAGAGCTTGAAAAGTGGCGAGAATGAATGCTACGGAGAAATGATTCCTGGTTCTTAGATTATTTCGCTTAAACTTGATTACCCTTTTCAGTTGAACAGGTTACAGAAATATTTCTTTCCAATGGATCCTTTGTGTTTGAAGCCACTAACCTCAGTTTTTCATTAACCTTTTAAAGAGTAAAGGTGAACATTTTATTCAAGGAAGGCAGCAGAGGTCATAACAAATGATATGTGGGAGTTTTTCAGAAGAAAGAACTTCTGGGTTTGGATTTTCAGCTTATATTTTAAGACTGGTAATCAGGGCTTCCTAGGTAGTTTTTTTGGCATTCCATGGGGTGTTATACATTTTCTCATTCTCAGCATACTATTTAGAACTTGACTTAATGGAGTTTGAGACTTTCCCAAGCTGTAATTTACAGCTTTGCAGAATCATTTAACTCAGAGTATGAATCCCAGTACCCTGCTAAAATGATTTAAGCAAAGAGGCAAACAAAAATATTAGCCCTTTTATTTAGAGAAAAAACATGCTTTAAGGTCTCTTGTTCACATGGAAAAACTCTTAAGTATTTTCTTTAATTATAAATTCACATTTAAATAAAAAGCCAAGCAATAATTATTTTAGGCTTTGCAGGCCCCATATGGTCTGTCTCATTTTTTTTACAATCCTTTAAAAATGTAAAAACTGTTCTTAGTCTGATCCACAGTCTATAGTTTCTCTGGTCTCTAATTTCTTATGTTCTATCCGAACATGAGGCAGGGTTGATAACGCCTCTTTCAAACTGTAATACCAAGTACTGTCAACAGAATGAAAAGGCATCCCACAGGACGGGAGAAGATATTTGCAAATCATATATCTGACACAGGATTAATATCCAGAATATAAAGAGCTCCTAAATTTAACAACAATAAAACAACCCAATTTAAAGGTGGACAAAGGACTTGGATAGACATTTTTCCAAAGAAGATATACATATAACCAGTAAGCACATGAAAAGATGTTCAACATTACTAATAGTTAGGGAATTGCTAATCAAAACATGAGACACCACTTCATACCCCGTAGGATGGCTATTATCCAAGAACTAGAAAATAATAACAAGTATTGGCAAGACTACAGAGAAATTGGAACCATTGTGCATTGCTGGTGGGAATATAAAAGCTACTATGGAAACTAGTATAATAGTTCCTCAAAAAATTAAACATAGAATGACTGTATGACCTAGCAGTTCCACTTCTATGTATTTACCCAATAAAATTGAAGGCAGGGATTTGAACAGATATTTGTACATCAATGTTTAAAGTGTTATTGACAATAGCCAACAGACTACCTGTTGTAACAATCCAAATGTCCATCAAAAGATGAATGGATAAACAAAATGTGATATAGATATAGAGATAGAGATAGAGATAAATACATATCCAGCAGAATATTATTTAGCTTTAAAAGGAATGATACTATGATACATACTATAGCATGAATGATTCTTGAAAACATCAAGTGAAGTAAGGCAGACACAGAAGGACAAATATTGTACGATTTCACTTATATAAGACACCTAGAGTAGTCAAATTCATACAGAAAGTAGAGTAGCGATTAGCAGGGGTTTGGGGTTACTAGGGAATGGGGGGTTATTGTTTAATGACTGGAGTTTCCGTTTGGGATGATGAAAAAGTTGTGGAGCTGAATGATGGCAGTAGTTGCACAACAGTGTGAATGTGCTTAATACCGCTGAATGATACACTTAAACATGGTTAAAATGGTAAATTTTTATGTTACGTATATTTACCACAATTTTAAAAAGTGTAATACTAGGATAGTATGTTTTCAAATCTCACAAAAAAGTGTATGGAAACATCATCTTGCCCTTGGCTCTAGACCTGCGCTCATAAGGTAAATTCTTACAAGTAATGTACTTCAAACGTATCAGTAAAGTCTATTGCACAGAAAAGGTAGAGTAAAAATACTATTTAAATGTAATGTTGAAACTCAAACATTACGTAAAATGAAGACACAATATTTAGACAAAAACAAAGTAGAGAATTTGGAAATGATGGTAATTCATTCCATGAAATAATAATCCTAAAAAGGTATATGCATTTAAAATTTTGCTAGATTCTGCCAGATTGTTCCAAAGATGTCAAAATAGTTTACATTCCAACCAGTAGTATTTGGGAGACTTTATGTCCCCACATCTTTGTCATCATGATGTATTTACTACCTCTTTTGATCTTTACAAATCTAAGGGGTGAGAAATTATTTCTTGTTGTTTTTAATTCATAGAACTTTCATTACTAGTGAGTCTGAACAGTTTATAAGTCACATTTATATGAAACACCTGGTCTTGTTCTTTGTCCACCTGGTCATTTTCTTTTTGGCTAGGGTATTGGTCTTTCTCTAATTGATTTGTAAGATCACCCACATGAAAGTGTGTGTGTGTGTGTGTGTGTGTGTAGCATATTTAGGGTTTTTGTCATATAAGAAGGATCCACCGATTCCTGAGGGTTTTTTTTGTTTGTTTAAATCCAGAATGGATGATGAATTAAATGCCTTTTTTAGCATCTGCGGAAATAAGCATGTGGGGTTTTTCCTCCTGTGTTCTATTAATATGGTGAATTACTACTATTAACACACAGCCTATTACTGACCCATCCTCAGTGTCCCTTTGTGAACTTCCTGGTAATGGGTATGCTGGTCTTTCCACATGTTCCTGGATCTTCTTTGTTTGCTTTAATATTCCTAAGTAAGATACTGTAATTTGCTTTATACATGCAGTCCTTTGTCAGTTTTCAGTACCATGTTCTGCTGGCTTTATAAAAAGAAATTGGAATTTTTCTTTATGCTCTGGTACTATTGAAATAGCTGTGGAATTATCTGTTCTTTGAGGATTTGGTAGAATTTACCTGTGAAATGGTGTAGTACTTTTTGAGGAGTGTAGTTCTTTTAACAATTTTCTCTGATAATTAGTCTGTTGAGACTGTCTTTTCTTGGCTCTGGTTAGGTCATTATTTTCCAAATTATTTAGAATTGAGCAGAATATTTTGTCATGATTCTTTCATTTTCCTTGGATCTTCCCCCTCACCCCCATTCTCATTTCTTTTTTTAAATTTAATAATTTAATTCATTGCTTTCATTATTTCATATGTTCTGACATGCATTATTATTTTCTAGATATTCTACAATTTTAGTTTTGTTTTACAGTTTGGAGTCAGGGTTTTTGTTTTCCTATTCTAATTTTATTGTGTGTTGATTAGACAGTATAATACTCTTGTTACTATTTAGAATGTATTGATACCTTTCTTAATACCCGATTATATAGTTAAAATATCCCGTAGGATCTTGAAAAGAAGTGTATTATTTATTTTCAGAGTATAGAGTTCAACATGTATTAGTTAGATCTAGCTTATTAATTATGTAATTTAGGTCTCCTTTCTTCTTTTAAATCTACTTTTTTTCTAATGTACAGCAGCAACTGGTTCTTGTTATTCTTGGTAGTTATGTTCTGTAAATTCACTGAAAGTACTAAATTAGTGAACACTGAAATTTGCTTCTGTTACAGGAAATAAAAGAGAGGTTCTTGGCTTCATGTAGGAAAGAATTCAAACGTGAGCCAGTGTAGAGTTTTGAAGTAAAATTAAGTTTATTTAGCAGAGAGTAAGTAAGGAAAGAATGGCCACCTCTCAACCAATGGCAGTCTCTAATAAGTAGTGGAAGAGAGACGCCCTCCATCCCCAGGGCTAGGGTTTATATGTTTTCTGCTTTCATGGAAAATGTATTGGTATGGGGGGAAAGAAGGACAGACGAACAATGGTAAGTTTATCTTTCACTTCACTAAGGTGATGCAAGAAAAACAGGGGCAGGTTCGTTTTTAACTCTTGCAAAGCACAACCTGTGTTTAATTTGCCATGGACTTAACTGTAGGGATCGTCCTAACAGAATGTCTAGTCTTCTAGGGAGAGATTGCTTTGTGTCATTGATGAACGTCTGCCTGAGTTCCGTGTCTTGGAGCACGTAGGCAGCAGGCTTGGCATCCAACCTCTTAGTTCCTTCCTCTGTAAAAATAGTCCTCACGCCCCTTCCCTATATTACTTCTAGGGGATTGGGTTCCTGCCATCCACTGTTTACAACATTTTTGCCAACTGGTCAATATATAATTTTTTCCATGTGTGTTTCTATTAAAAGACACCTTATTTAATATACATTCTTGATTTGTTAACATTGAATTCATGGCCAACAGCCCTGTAACTCATGCCTGAATGAAGCTAATCTGACACGTGTATTTCCTCTAAGGCATATCACAGTCTTCTTGGAGTTAAGAACACGACACAACATTTCAGCATTGCACTCTAGGGCCATTTAAAATGTGAAGTCACCAACCAAAAGCATGAAATTGTAAAAAATATGACATTAAATATGCTATGAAAGGGACACATGTTTAAAGTACAAGAGCCGAAACAAGAAGGCTGAGTGTCACATTGTTTGACCTCACCTGTTCATGTGTGTATCAGGCGACTCAGAATTTTCACCACTTTATGTATGTCCATAAATGACCACGAAAGTATCAAGAGTATTATTTTTGGGTTACACATAAATTTTGGCAAGTAGGTGAATTTCTAAGTACGGAATCCATCTGGGATAAGAAAGATGAATCGAAATCTTTTTCTACTATTTTAAAGTGTTTTTTGTTGCATTCCCTAAAGTTGTTTTCTTTTTGCGTTGTAATGCCATGTGAGCCCTTCCTGTACTGACACAGGTGTGCTTCACCGCAGCTCAGAGCAGCATTGTGAAGCTGGATTCCTTCCCACCTCCCACCACCCACTCCACTCCTATTTCTATTCTACCCTGCCTGCTTTGTTCTCATCTCCTCATTTAGTCCTGTCTCTTTATTTCATGGCATCACAGAGAACTTAGAAATGCTCTGGGTGCCTCTTCTTAGACCCAGAATTTATCATTTGAAGCAAGAAAGACTGTCGTCATGGCCTCTTTGATATATACCAGGGATGCCAAAAAAATGTATACACATGACTTTGTATTCATCTTTTGTTATCAGTATATATTAAGTATTACAATTTTAATAGTTTTTTTCCTTTCTTAAAATGTATATACCTTTCTCTTTTTTTTTTTTTTTTTGGAACCCTCTGTGTGTGTGTATTAATTTGTAACCCTCTGTATGTAGATCAATTTTGGAGAGCTCTACACTGCCTGAAACTCTTCCCCACCTACTCCCTTAGCAGGGTCAAATATTCACCATACCCATTAACTCTTCAAAGAGTTTGTGTTTTGAAGTTAGAGCTCTTTTCTAGTATAATTGAAAATGTATTGTATTTTATTTTTGTTCTCATTGTGTTACATTTTGATTGGTTTAAGGGAAGAGATCAGGGCATCATTGTTTTCTATTTTTAATCATTTCAGCATTAATCAGAACATTTCGTTAAGTCTCAAACGTGTCTTTTCTAGTCATTTTCTCATCAAACTAAAATTTGTGGCATATTCTTGGTCCTAAGGTTTGTATTCTTTTTCCAGGCCTTCAATTGCTATGTTTTACTTTATTCTTTTTATCATATATTTATAAGAGATTATTGCTCTTGTTTTTCTGATTATAAAAGTAATGTTTTATAAAAAGTGTGGTGTAGAAAATTTGTAATATTCAAGAATAAAGAAGAAAACAAAGCACCCAAAAATTTTATCAACCAGAGATAACAGCTGTTTTTGTGTAAGTTTTTTTCTTGTTATTTATTTAAGAGCCTGTCATACGAAGTAGCTCAAATGGTGCCAGTCTTTTACAAATGGGGCTATTGAATTAGGGACAGTAGCCAATATTCCTCCCAGTTCTGAAAGTGCTGATTCTGTGACATTTTATATTTTTTGGTAAACCTTTTCAAAAGGTCTCATTTTCCAGGTAGTGTTTTAAATTGATTGGACAAGTCATAGGCATTGAATTTGATTGATGGGGTTCTCCTGTTTTACATTTTTATAGCACGATTAGTGAAAAATGATATAGACAGTTGACGATGTTAAAATGTTGGTCTGAATGACCAGACTCATGACTTTTAGGATGTTGCATTATCTCCTCACGTGTACTTTTTCCTCTTGTCCCTCTCAGGCCATGACCAGGGCCAGAGCCCTCAGATCACAGTCAGAGGACTCTGCTTCCGCCTTTAGTGCTGATGACTTTATGAGTAGAGATTTGGCAGAACAGATGGCTGATGATTCTGATGACAGCAGTGCAGCAGCAGCCACCAAAGGAAGAGGCCGAGGAAGAGGCCGAAGAGGAGGAAGAGGACAGAATGTAGTATCCAGAGGAGGGTCTCAGCGGGGAAGAGGTTAGCACCGAGTACAGTCTTTTGCAGATAGAGTTGGCCATTGAGTGGGAAATACAGAATTGTCCTTTCCGATGTATTTTTCTAATGCATGAAGTCAGTCTTTTAATGTAGTTCTGACATGTGCATTTTACTTACTTAAATTCTGAATGGCTGCACACACATAAATGTACCTTTTGGGTACATTTAATGTCTTATTTACTCTCACATGTACAAAGTAATGATAAGGCAAGTAATGAGCTGTTAAGGAAAATGGCCAGCAAATGGCCACGACGACAGGAAGGAAACTCCAGATCATAAAAAGTATTATTCTTATTACTGTCATAAGATACAGATGCCCACATTTTTATAAAGTGGCTTCGTAAAATTTGTTTGAAAAGAAAAACCACCGCAAAATAATTTGATTTCTTAAAGCAATTATTAATATTAACTTCTATCATTGTTTAATGTTACACTGTTATTGAATAGTCCGAACAATAGAAAATAGTCATCCAGTGACTTCCTTATACATTTATAAATCCATCCCTGGGAATACTTTAAAATTATTTTTATTAAATATTTTTCCATAGGGATTTTAGGCTGGTAAAATGGATAATACCTTAGTTAAAAAATCTCCAGGGAGAGAAATCCTCCTCTTCTAGTGATAATTATTTTCATTATCCTTACATTTATAAAATTTTTCCTTAAATTTTAATTGGAACAATATGAACCAAATGTGGCCTAAGTATAGTCTCTGAAAATTGATTGATCAGACTCTAGACGTTTCTTTTTATATATATCTTTGGCTTTTTACACATAAACTATGTTTTGACATAAGTTTATTTAGATTTCATTTTGGTATTGTTTTAAAAAAAACCTTAGCTGCTGATGGACTTGTATATTGACTGCTCATTATTCTAACAGCAGGCACTGTTCTGGAGACATCTACCCGAAGCAGAAGTTCAAAGGCCACTACGTCAACATTTAGAAATATGTCTATTACAGATGGTGAGTATGGACTGCAAATGATTATCTAGCAGTTATTTGTAAATTCCAACAAAGCAAGACCTAGGAAACCCCGTTAGTAAACCTCATTGGTTTGTGTAGCCGTCATGAGGCAATCAAATGGGTTCTTAGAAGCACAGGGTAAATTGTGCTAATTTAAAAGATTTTCACCATTTATTGAAGCTCTTAGGGTGAGCTGTAAAGATTAATTTTTATAATTTTTTACTTTCAGACAAATTTGATTATTTCCCTTTTATAGAATGATCACTAAAACAGAAAAGACAATTGGTCAGTACATTAACACTGATCAAGAGAGAAGAAACTACTTCTTAATGTATTATTTACTTTCTTTCCTCATGCAGCTTTTGCCTCTGCTGTTAGTATAGAGAAGTCATGTGAGCTGAATTTAAGAGAAATTATGGTTAGGGTTCTTTGAATTAATTTCATGTAGATGTTGTGGTCTAAAAATGGTCCTCAAAGTAAGGGGACCTATTTCTGTGAACTATTTTTAATAATAATTTAATATAAAATTTTAATAGACTATTTTAAATAGTATGGTTTAAAATATGGAGATCCACTGAAGTTATTAGTCAGATTTGTGAAAATATATGTTAAAATAGGTCGTGATGTTTTTTTTCTACCTAGTATTCAGAGTATGTCCATATACATGTATTTTATTTACATTACCTTATTATTTGAGATTACTTTTATAGCTAGGATTAATTTTTGACAGATTGAGGAGTTGGACTAAATTGCACAAGATGAAATTTATCAAGGATAAATATAAAATGTATTTACTTCCCAAAGTTCAGCTGCACAAATAGAGTTCCGAGAGGAATGTGACATTAGCAGCCACCCAAGTAAAAAAGACTTAGGTCAGTAAGTTGTGCAGGTTGACCAACCTGTCCAAGTCTAACGGTGTCTTAAGCATTAATAATAGAAGTTGTGCATCTCTACAGCAGGGAAGTGCTCCCTCTGTTCTGAATTGGATGCCTCATGCCAAGAATACCGTGCTCGTCTTTGGAACTATTTCAAGAAGGATATCTGCTATATATAATCATTCAGAAAAGAAACCATATAATATAAAAAAGGGTAGAAAGAACTTGGAATATCTGACCTGAGGAAAATTCAGGTCTTTATATAAATTAAGTTCTATCATGTGAAAGATCACATAGATTTGATTTGTGTAGTTGCATAGGAGGTGGTTTTAAATCTATTTTGAGTTATGGATTCTTAGGAATCTACTGAAAGCTATGTCTCTTCATTAAAGAAGTACTCATGCAGTTGTACTCAAAGGACCCCCATGAAGTCCATCCATGGGTTCCAGATTAATAACTACTAGCCCAATGAAGAGAGATGGGAAAAGCTAGAACCATTCAGATATGTAAGTTTATTATTTGATAATAAACTTATCAAATAAAATAGACTGTGAAGACTCAAGAACAATTTCACCTACTCCCTCATTTATAGATAAGGGAACTGAGCTAAGCAAATGGCCCTAGGTTGATAAAACCACTTATAGTACTAATAGCTAATATCTACAAAACAGTTACTGCATGCTTCTCAGCAGCTCTGTGGCATAGGTACTTAAATTATCCCTGTTTTTCAGAAAAGAACTGAGGCCCTGAAAAGACAGGCAACTTACCCAAGGTGTCACAACTAGTAAATTCTAGAGCTCAGATTGATCTCACAGGTTTTAGACTTCACAAGCAGTAGTTAACTAGTATACCAGTTTCCAGAGCAAGATTACATTAGAGACTTCGCTACTGGTTCTCAGTAGAGGAAAGAGTCTTTGCATCATATAAAATAACCTATCAATATAAAGATGGAAGAAGCTGCCCCAGAAAGAGGTGAGTTGTGACTCCATCAAAGGAAGTTTTCAACATTTATTGAATGACAACTGACATTGGAGAAAGGATATAAACAAAAGATCCATTAAATGACTCTTAAGGCATCTTCCGATCAAATATTCTGTTGCTGTATTTTTACTCAAGGATTATTCAATACTTAAGGAGAGCCAGCTGAGATCCTGAGCTTTTGACTTCAGAAGTATGACGTTTTTGTTGCCATTTAGGAAATGGCATCCAGAAAGGTGCATTCTTGTCAAGTTTTTAAGATGAAAGCAGAGAAAGACAAAGAAAGAGACAAAAGACAGCATGGTAAATATCTAGGCTGAGTTTACCACATAAAAAGCCTTGTGATTTTGGACAGATCACTCACTCTCCTGGTTTGTTTACGTGTACATTGGGAATAATAATCCCTGCCATATTGGGTTATTCTGCAGAGTAAAAGCAAAAAACCTGGCACGTAATAGGCATTTATGAACTGTTAGTTATTGCTATTATAAAAAAAGAGAAAACGGAGTTAGAAAAGAGGAGTCAACAAAATATGAACAGTTCCATGTTAAAACACCAAAAGTTGGTTAGCATGCAACACAGAGGCGTAAATGTTATAAATTACCCACCTTTACCTTACCCCAAACTTCCCTTTTTAAATCATGGTTTAGTTGTTTTGTGTGAAGCTTTTCTTGACACCACTGGGTAGAATTATTTAAAGTGTGTCTTCAGGTTTCCATTGTTGTTGTTAAGAAATAAGTTTACCTTGTTATTTAACCTATTTAAGTAGTTTATTTTTCCTCTTTGGTGTTCTGCAGTCTCCCTATGATGAATCTAGATATGGGATGCTTTTTTTTGTACTGCTTAGGATTTATTGGGTTTCATGAACTGTGAATTGGTGTCTCTCATTGTTTCTAGAAAATCCTTAGCTGTTTTCCCTTTAGATAGTACCTCTATACTATTCTTTTTCTCTTCCTTTCTGGGTCTTCAATTAAATAAATGTATGACCTTTTAGCTCTGTCCTTCCTATGACTCTTAACCTCTCCTGTATTTTTTGTTTTATTTCCCAGAGCTACATTCTGAGTAATTATTTCTAATCAATCTTCCAGATAACTAATCTATTGTTAAAACTGTCCATTGAATTTTTAATTTTCTTTTTTTGTGGGGAGGGAGGGTTGAAATTCTTTCTGGTTCTTTTTAAATATGCTATGCCACTTTTAATAGTTTTTAAAATTCTCTACAGATATTTTTAAACCTGTTTTTAATTTCTTGTATTTACATAACATGTTCCCCAAAATAAGACCTAGCCGGACCATCAGCTCTAAGGCGTCTTTTGGAGCAAAAATTAATATAAGACCAAGTCTTATATTAATGGGGGAAACATGGTAGTAAGGATTTTTTTTTTATTCTGTGTCTAATAGCCCAGTACCTGAATGTCTTTGGCCTTTTTCTATTCTTTATTTCTGATTGCTGTTTCTCTTGGTTCTCATTTATGGTGACTCGTTTCCTTGTGTGCTTTGTTATCTGTTGTTCCTGCCAAAAAATTACCAGGAGGAATAATGTGAGATCTTGGGTGAAAATGTCTTCCTCCAGAGAAGATTCATATTTGTTTTTCCAGGCTTTTAGGGGCACCACAAGTCTTAGACCATTTTAGGTTTAAATGTATGCGTTGAAAACCAGTCAAGTGATAGGTATTTGTAAAATCCTGTTTACGTCTGCTTCCCTCCTTAACCATTGGGATCCCAGCTTAAGGTAGGGAGAAAATGCATTAGGCTCCCCATCTTGGACAGGCCGCAAACCTTGGTTTAGCTCTCTCCCTCTCCCTACAGAACCGTCTAAACCAATGTTAACATTTGCCCAAAGCAACAGGGGGCTTCAGGGAAAAGGATTCTGCTGTACTGGCCTCTCTGAGTTCTAGCTTTTCTTCAGTTTGGGCCTGTTAATTCCTTACTATGTGATCAGCTCTTCAGTGCCATTAAGATTTTTTTTTTTAATGTTTGATGTAATTTTTGGGTTGTTTTCAGCAGAAATGTTTATCTGAATAATCTAGCCTATAATGAAGACGTACAGAGGTTTTTTTCTTTATTTTCTTTATTTAAAACTCATCTGTGGCTGCCTCCTTTGCAGCTAGAACTCTGTGTCTTATAGGGGTTTCGTGGGCATTTTTGTTTTACTTTCTAACATCAGCTCCTTTCAGAACCACTATGCCAGTGAGACTTTCAAAGACATTCTTTAATGACTCATGCTCTGTTCCCCATTGATAATGTGGAATAAAGCTTCTATTTGTGTGGAGGAAGCAAGAGACCAGTTATAACAGTGCTTTAAAATGTTCACTAATTGGCATGACTAATCACTTTTGAAGTAATAATATTCATTTGTAGAAAGGGGCTGTGTATGTAAACCAAATTAATATGAAACAAGTTTTCCGGAATTATATTCCAGGCAAAAATCTTAACTGTGGTGCCTTTTGCCATGGGTGGTTTAGAACCCATGAGCTAGAGTCAGACCTGCTGTGGTTGGCCAGCTGTTTGCTGTCTCCATGCCCCTGCGTTGTAAGCACCAGAGAACAAGGATTGCATGTTCATTGTGTCCACAGTGCCTGGCACATAGCAGATGCTCATTAAATACTTGAGAATGGTTGAATAGAAATGATTTACAGGCTGTGTAGCATAAAAGTTCAGAGCATGGTTCCAAAGTCAGAAAGACCTTTGTCTGAACTTTGACTCTTTTATTTACTAGCTGCATGTCCTCCAGCAGATCAGTTAGGCTTTCCATCTCTAAGCTTCAGTGTCCTCATCTGTAAGATGAGGTGATGGTTGCATCCAGCTCATTGGGCTATTTTGAGGATTAATGAGAAATGCATGTGAAATACCTGGCCTAATATCTATACATAGTAAGCCCAGTAAGTATAAACCATTATTATTCTGTCAGCTTCAGATCCCTTAGCTATAAAATTTGCAATGTAGTACTGACTTCACAGAGTAGTTATAAGTATTAAGAGAACTTACGCATATACATCAATGAGTATAGCACTTAGTAAGAATCAAATAAATGATTGCTGCTATTAGAGTTAGTGGCGATGTTTACAATAAACTTAATACAAATGGAAGTTTTATAAATTAGTCTAAATTTTCTTTTATGTAAATGACTCAGTCTAATGGTTTAGCAATTTAACTGATTACCTCAACATTGGGCCTTTTTTTGAAAAAATGAAATTGATTTTTTATATATCTGTGTAAACCATTTTTAGCAGGTTAGATTTGATGGTTAAGTCTCCGAAAACTAATCATGGGGTATGAACTATAGTTACCATAACTTTGGGACAAAAGCACCTTTAAAACTGTAACTTCGAGAGCCCTGCTATAAGGAGAGATGAAGAGAAAAATCAAGGTCAAATTCTCTAATAACAAGCTCCGTGGAGTACAGAGATTTGTAGTTGTACTGGACTTTTATTGGGAAAGGTGGATATTGAGTTTAAAGCCAGCAGTGGTTGTAAATAAAAGTTGACAGCCCAGAATTTCCCGTTGAAGTGTGTCTGCAGAGGATGGTGACTAAAACAAATGAAAGGTGCGTCTGAAGCCTTTGCCTTTGCATTTAGTTTGCCAGCATGGCTACCACTGCCGCTAATACATTTACTGCTAGGATTACTAGCTGCATTATTTGAATACTTACTATGACTGATTGTGTATTTGCCAAAGCAATTTATGTTAACTACCTCTTTTTAGCCTTTCAACGAATTTCTGCATGAAGCATTACTAGCACTATGTTACAAGTGAGGAAACTGAGACTTAGGCCAAAGAACTTGGCCATAATTGCCCAGCCAGTCAGTCAAAATGGGTCTGAATCTAACACTAGAATTCTTTTTTTTTTTAATTAAAGTTTATTGGGATGACAATTTTTAGTAAAGTTACATAGATTTCAGGTGTACAATTCTGTAATACATCATCTATAAATCCCATTGTGTGTTCACCACCCAGAGTCAGTTCTCCTTCCATCACCATGTATTTGATCCCCTTTACCCTTATCTACCACCTCCCTGCCCCCTTAACTTCTGGTAACCACTGAACTACTGTCTGTGTCTATGAGTTTTTGTTTCTCATTTGTTTGTCTTGTTCTTCTGTTGTTTTTGGTTTATATACCACATATCAGTGAAATCATATAGTTCTCTGCTTTTTCTGTCTGACTTATTTCTCTTAGCATTGTAATCTCAAGATCCATCCATGTTGTCACAAATGGTCCTATTTCATCTTTTCTTACCGCCAAATAGTATTCCATGTATATATATACCACAACTTCTTCATCTATTCATCTATCGAAGGACATTTTGGTTGTTTCCGTGTCTTGGCCACCGTAAATAAAGCTGCAGTGAACATTGGAGCACATTTGTCTTTATGTATAAATGTTTTCAGATTTTTTGGGTGGATACCCAGGAGAGAGATTGCTGGGTCATATGGTAATTCTGTTCATAATTTTTTGAGGAAACTCCACACTGCCTTCCATAATGGCTGCACCAGTCTGCATTCCCACCAACAGTGTATGAGGGCTCCTTTTTCTCCACAGCCTCTCCAACACTTATTACTATTTGTCTTGTTGATGATAACCATTCTGACTGGGGTGAGGTGATATCTCATTGTGGTTTTTATTTGTATTTCTCTGATGGTTAGTGATGTTGAGCATTTTTTCATTTTTCTATTTGCCATCAGTATGTCCTCTTTGGAGAAATGTCTCTTCAGGTCCTCTGCCCATTTTTCAATTGGTTTGTTTGTTTTTTTGTTGTTGAGTTGTATGTGTTCCTTGTATATTTTGGATATTAGCCCTTTATCGGAGACACTGTTTGCAAAAATCTCCCATTCAGTTGGTTGCTTCTTTATTTTGTTGATGGTTTCTTTTGCTGTGCACAAGCTTTTAAGTTTGATATAGTCCCATTCATTTATTTTAGCTTTTACTTCCCTTGCCTTTGGAGTCAAATTCATAAAATGCTCTTTGAACCCAAGGTCCATAAGTTTAGTACCTATATTTTCTTCTATGCAGTTTATTGTGTCAGGTCTTATGCTTAAGTCTTTGATCCATTTTGAATTAATTTTGGTACATGGTGACAGATAGCAGTCCAGTTTCATTCTTTCGCACGTGGCTTTCCAATTCTGCCAGCACTATTTATTGAAGAGGCTGTCTTTTCTCCACTGTATGTTTTTTGCTTCTTTGTCAAAAATTATCTGTCCATATTTATGTGGTTTTATTTCTGGGTTCTCAATTCTATTCCATTGGTTTATGTGTCTTGTTTTTCTGCCAATACCATGCTGTTTTGATTATTGTAGCCCTGTAGTACCAGCTAAAGTCAGGGAGTGTGATACCTCCAGTATTGTTCTTTTTTCTTAAGATTGCTTTGGCTCTTCGGGGTCTTTTGTAGTTCCAAACAAACCTGATGATTTTTTGTTCTATTTCTTTAAAAAATGCCATTGGGATTTTGATGGGGATTGCGTTAAATCTGTATATTGCTTTGGGTACTATGGCTTTTTAACTGTGTTGATTCTTCCAATTCATGAGCACGGAATGTCTTTCCATTTCTTTGTGTCTTCTTCAATTTCTTTTAAAAATGTCTTATAGTTTTCAACATGTGGGTCTTTCACATCCTTGGTTAAGTTCATTCCTAGGTATTTTATTCTTTTTGCTGCAATTGCAAAAGGAATTGTTTTTTTTATTTCTTTTTCTGAGATTTCATTGTTAGTATATAGGAATGCAGTGGACTTCTGTACGTTGATTTTGTAGCCAGCAACTTTACTGTATTCGTTGATTGTTTCTAATAGCTTTTTTGTGGAGTATTTAGGGTTTACTATGTATAGCATCATGTCATCTGCAAAGAGTGACAATTTAACTTCTTCATTCCCAATTTGGATGCCTTTTATTTCTTTCTCTTGCCTGATAGCTTTGGCGAGGACTTCCAACACTGTTGAAAAGCAGAGGTGATAGGGGACAGCTCTGTCATATTCCTGAACGTGAGCAAAGGGCTTCAGTTTTTCACCATTAATTATGAGATTAGCTGAGGGCTTGTCATATATGGCTTTTATTATGTTAAGGTATTTTCCTTCTATACTTATTTTATTAAGGGTTTTAATCATAAATGGATGTTGTATCTTGTCAAATGCTTTTTTTGCGTCAATTGATATAATCATATGATTTTTGTCCTTTACTTTGTTTATGTGGTATATCACATTGATGGATTTGCGTATGTTGAACCATCCTTGTGCCCTTGGGATAAACCCCACTTGGTCGTGATGAATAATCTTTTTAATGTATTGCTGCATTCAATTTGCTATAATTTTGTTTAGGATTTTTGCATCTGTATTCATGAGAGATATTCTGTAGTTTTCTTTTTTTGTGTTATCCTTACCAGGTTTTGGTATCAGGGTAATGTTGGCCTCATAAAATGAGTTAGGCAGTATTGTCTCTTCTTCAGTTTTTTGGAAGAGTTTGAGCAGGATTGGTATTAGATCCTCTTTGAAGGTTTGGTAGAATTTACTAGTAAAGCCATCTGGTCTCGGACTTTTGCTTTTGGGAAGGTTTTGGATGACTGATTCAATTTCATTACTGGTGATCGGTCTATTTAGATTTTCCAGCTCTTCTCCCCTCTCCAGAAATCAAGGAGTGGGGCTATTTCCCTGCCAACCAGCCTCCAATTTTAGGTATAATCCTAAAGTCAGACATTAAGGGATGGCCAGTTAGCTCAGTTTGTTAAAGCACAGTGCTCAAGTCACGACATTAACATAACAAAAGACACCTTTAGGGCCCTTATCACTCAGGAATTCAGAGGGTTTCAGGAGTTCTGCATGGGAAATAGAGACAAAGACCAAATATGTATTTCTTATTATAAAGAAAATCATAATTCCACAGTTTTGGCCTCTGGAAAAATAAATGGTTAACTAAACTTCATGTTTCTAATCAAGTTTATAAAATAAAAAAGTAAGCATTCAAAAGAAAGCTTTATCATGGAATAAAAGGTAGCTGTTTTTTAGAATTAGCCTCTAGACTATTTCTTAGGTACTGAACGTGGTTAACAAAATAGGGGAGAAGAAGAAAGCTCTTATTGGAAGCATATGTCACCTAACATAGCCACAGGGATGAGTGTTGCCAACTATAAGAGAAGGAAGACATTATTACCTTCAGTATATTTAGAGTTCAGTCCATTAGGTGATCAGATTTTATCCTTCAGATATTTTTCTATAAAATACTTTTCGTGTAGGTATGTTTGTGAACACGGTTTCTTAACTATAGTTGAGTAAGCCAAGAAATCATATGAAACTGGCAGCTGGGCATTGATATATTTGAACATAAGATTGTATCTCCCTTCCGATTTTAAAAAATGTAAATGGTTTTATAATTAGTCATCTTGGGTTTTTGCAGATAGAACTTGGAAAATCTTCAGCTAAAGAAATGTGCAAATTTTTCTAAGTTATTTTAAGAACGGCATAATGGATATTTTATCTTTTTCATTATAGCCTTTAAATCTGCAAGACAGCAGCCCTCCCAAAATGTTGCTACGAAGAATTATTCAGAGGTAAGGAAAAAAGTTTTATAGTTGTGTTTTAATAATTTATGTTTTCTGCATTATGAATTGTCTATTCTTTCATCTAAAATTAAATAGAGGAAGAAAAAAATATAGAACATGAAAGCTGGAGAGAACTTGACTAATATCTAGACAGGGCTTCTAGCATTTTTTTTTCTTTTTTTAAAATAAGGATCACATGATTAGAAATCCATAAATGTGTGGACCTGGACTATTTTTAAGGATAACAGTGTTGAACCAAAAGGGCCCATGCGTGGAATACTAATATCGAAGATGGGAGTTCAATACATACAGAGTGTTTATGTATGCCTGGCTTCCTTTTGTTGTGTATATTCTCATAATACTCTAGCTTGTATCTTAATGGCTGAAGCTGTATCAAGAACTAAAAGGTTGGAATCTAAGGACCTCTGTGTTCATCTCTAGATATAACACAGACCTTCTGCTCTTCCTTTGGATTCCAAGAAGAGTCCGATATGGACTTGACTTCTCCTGTTACCTCACCTTCAGAACCCATGTGTCTTAACTCCCGAGCCCGTTCTCTTCCCTCTGCATGAAGGTTTCATAGCAGCAGCACCGTTAACATTTTAGATCACATAAGTCTTTGTTGTGAGGGACTGTCCCGTGCATTGTAAGATGTTTAACAATATCTTGGCCTCTACCAACTAGATACCAGTATTACCACCCTGGTTCCGACGATCAAAAATGTCGCCAGACATTTCCAAATATTTCTGGGATGGGCATGCAGGTTAAAAATCACCCCCAGTTGAGAATCATTGTTCTATATCACACTGCCCTAGCAGCCTTTTCTCAATTTTTGTTCTTCTTGATGTCTCAAGTATGGGACACAATTTACCACCCCCTTTTCGAGAGAACTTCTTTTCTGTCCTGATTCTAATCTTTTTGTTTTGTCTCTCTTAATTTAATCTTTTTTCTCTTCTTCCTGTTATTCACTTATATATGCTAGTGTTTATCCTGAGCTCCATTTCATTATTTCTAATCAACTATTGCCTGCTAATGCTTCAAGATCGTCGTATCTGAAAACAAAATTATCATCATGTTTGCAAGGTAGCTGCCCTTATAGATTTTTCTATCATCAGACAAGAACGTAAGTTCAAAAAGAACAGATCGTGCCAAACTAATTTTTTTTCTTTTTTTGGTTGAGGATACACAGTGGTACTTTAGGGGAATGTTGAATGCATTTGATTCCGTCAAGGCACATGTGACAGACAATCTAATGATAGTTTTATGGATAAAATTTAGGAATATTGGCTAGAATCATAGCAGCTTGTACAACAACTGCTTCATTTAATGACTTTTGATTAATAGTTCAGTGTCAGCCTAGACAGGGAGGGCTCAGGTGCTGTTTTTTCAGTATTTTATCCTTGGCTTTATCAGTTAGATGAAGACTTAGCAAATGTGTGTATTAAGTGTCAAGACAACACAAAATGTAGAGGAATAGGTAGCATTTTTGATGTTAGAATCAAGAATCACAAATATCTATAGTGGGGTTTAAAACCAACAAATGGCATTTAACAGTGATAAATGGAAGAGAAGATACCCAGCACTTGCAACACAGGCTTAGACCTCATTTAAAATTGGAGATGGAACACTGATGATCTAACTCCTCATTAGAACCCAAGAAAAACACAGGGCACTATCTGCACACAGCGCTATGCGAGTCATTCACCAAGCTAAGTGCACGTTCTTTTAGGTACCCAGGTTGCCATGGTGGCCAGGAGAGAAATGAGGTCGCACATGTTGTACAGAGTACTACGAGTATGTGTGAATGAGGACTGGTGACATTGGAGGGATGCCAGGCTGAGCTTTAGTTTTTTTTTTTTTTTTTTTTTTTTGAGCTTTAGTTTTAATAGTTGTTGCTTACATGGTTTCTGCCTCCACTTTTGACTTTTTTTAATATTAAAAAAAATCTGAGATTCAGTTATCGAATTCATTTTTATATAAATGTTCTATAGCCACAAAAACTATTTGCTGCTTTCTTTTCCACCCCATTAGGTGATTGAGGTGGATGAGTCAGATGTGGAAGAAGACATTTTTCCTACCACTTCAAAAACAGATCAAAGGTAGGTGCAGTGACTTCCTGCAAAAAGAAACATCTGAAAAAATTAAAAATTATCCTGAATTCTACTTTTACGTATTTTTATGCCATAGATGTTTAACAGATTTATTTTCAACTAGTCAAGTATGTAGAGAAGTGAAAAGCAGACCAAGGACTATTTCATAGAATTGATGCAGAATTAATGACAAGTATTTTCATTGAAAATTTAAATAACATGTAATTCATTCCCTTTTGTCTTTATTACCCAGTGGTTTTCTTGATGGAGAGTACTGTGTTCTCTCCAATTAACAAAATAGTTTTGTATTTTGCTAATACTTGATTTCAGCTTCTGTTTATACTCATTTTTATATGCTAGATTATACAGGGTGCTATTGCTAAACATTAAAAAGAGAATCATGTTGACTTTCTCTGCCTTCAAAGTACTTCCCTGTTTTTTCTGTCCTCTTTGGGTTTTGCCTATTACCGTAAGTCTTGACTTAATTCACTATTAATCATTTTCTTCTGTGTGTTAACATTTTAGGTGAATACTGCTTAACTAAAGCTCAGTTAATGAAAATTTCTTCTTAAGAAAATAATCGACAGCTTTTTTTTAATACTTATTTTCTGTGTGAGCATTATATTAGGTCTGATGGGGAACATAACAAATACTTACATATGGTTACTACCTTCAGGCAATATAAATTATAGTGGAAAAGAGAGTTGAACATATTCCAATCCATTAAGGGATGATTGAATCAGTACATAATTATGTGTGAAATTTTTGGGATACAAACTAGATATGAGTGCTTGTAGGTCCTCAGAAAATGGAGCAAGAAGTGTGGGCTCTCGTAGAAGAAAAAGCTTTTACCCCAGGAGTGAAATTTACCTGAGATTTTAAAGATAGGAATTATTTGGATTCGTGGGCTGGACAGTGATAGCCGAGATTAATGACGTGAGCAGGAGTTACAGAAATAAGGGGGAGATTGAGGGAAAAGCTCTGTCTCAGTGTTTCTCAAACCTTTTTACGTGATCTCAACCTTTTTTCATTAAGGATAAAAATAAAATTTGATTTAAATTAACATGACTTAAGTTTAATTTATAAATTAAATACTAAAGAATGAAATTTTGTTGGATAGGATCAAGCTTGGGAGGGCCAAAAACAATTGTAATATCTTAAGAGTTTTCACCCACCCCATCCCCTGGTTTTCATTCCATGGGTGTGATATTGACCCCATTGAGAATATATGCTTTATGTGAATTAAGGGTCTATGTTGGAAAGATTGGTAAGTAGAGGTCCACAGTTAAACATTATGCTAGGTGCTAGGGATAGAAATATAAAAGAAATGTCTCATTCCTTCCAGAAATTGACACTTTAGTGGTATCCTAATCAAAGCACTAAAATCCACCAAGATAAATGTTTTATTCAAATGTAGTGAAATCTAAGGGAAGTGCCAATGCCTTCCTAGGATAGATTATTGAAAGTTTTACAAGGAAGGTAGGTAACATTTGAGCTGGTGATCAACATATGTGTCAGAATGCTTGAAGGAAATCATCAGGGTGCAGCAACAAGGAATAAAGTCACAGGCCACAGATACCTGCTTTGAAAGGGTGATCAGAGAAGGCCCCTGAGGAGGTCACATTTAAGCTGAAATTTTACTAAGACAGACTTGGCCTTGGGAAAATCAGGGAAAAGCACATGCAAAGTCTCTTGAAGAAGAAACAAGCTTACTGCAATTTAGGAGCCAGTAACCAAAGCATGGCGGGAAAGGAGGTGGTTAGAGATGAAAATAGAAAAGAAAGGCAGGAGAACATCATGAAGCAGGAACACATGAGCAGGGTAAGGAATTTGGACTTTATTATAAATGCAGGGGAAGCCAGGGAAGGATTTTGAGAGAGTAGTGGCACCATGTGATTTACATTTATAAGGATCCCTGTGGTGCAGGAGGACAGGAGTGGAATGGGCTGACCTGAAAGGTAGGTAATCCAGGTAAGAGAGCTGATGGAGGCTTGCGCTGGAGTGGTAGCAGCGGAAAGGGAGAGAATAGACAGTTTCAAGATAATATTTTCAGGTAGACGTGACAGAAATTGGGGATGGATTAAGTATCTTTTTTCGCTCTCATTTATTTATTTATTTATATAAGCATGGACTCAAGGGTATTTATTTTATTCTGTGGATGATAATTCAATATGAGTGTCATTTTGCTGTCCAAATTACATTAGCTTTGGTCACCAGGAACCTTTTCAGATCAAGTCTTGGGTTCTTTTGACATGCCCTCATTAAAAACAAAAAAGTTTTTTGAGTACTTCCTTACTTTGCGGTGCTAAAAGATGTTCTAGGATCATTTTGTATTTTCCTTGCCCTGGCCTTAAAATCACGGACTGGCCCATGGTGAGAAACAGGATTCCTGCCGACAGCCATGTTGAAATGAGGTACTGCAGCCCCAGTCAAGCTTTGAAATGACTGTGGCCCCTGCTGACATCCTGTCTTAGTTGGTGTACTATAACTAGATACCAGGGACTGGGTGGTTTAAACCACAGACATTTATTTCTCACAGTTCTGGTCCCTGGGAAGTCCAATATCAGGGTGCCGACAGGTTCGATGTCTGCTGAGGGCCCACTTCCTGGTTTGCAGACAGCCATGTATCCCGTGTTGGAGAGAGCTGGATTAAGTATTTGGAGTGAGGGAGAATGAGGACTCATGGTTGATTTCCACACTTCCTGCTTGAGCACTTAGAGAGTACCATATATTGAGAAAGACATAAAAGAAGAGAAACAGATGTTTGTAGGGGGTGATAGATAATCAAAAGTTCTGCTTTAGTTGTGGAATGTTTGAGATGCCTGTGAAGTTTACATGAAGGGAAGTTTTAGGTGATTGTATATTTGAGTCCAGAGTTCAGTTAAGAGGTTTGACTGATAACCTAAATTTATGTCTCAATAGCATATAACTGATACTGAAACCCATTGGAGTGGATCTATCACCTTGAAAGAGCAGTAGAAAGAGAAGAGGGCGTATGTTCTGATCCTGGGGTTTCAAACGTTACAGCTTAGGTAAAGCAGAAAAGACAGCAAGAAAGACAGGAGAAAGACAGGAAAAAAACCCAGGACAGTATAGAGTTGCTGAAGCCAATGCTGGCCTTTGTAGGAGTGAAAATTACCAAGATGGGCTCAGATACAGGTCAGTTTGTGTATCTGTGGTAGATAGTTGAGGATAATTGAGGTAGTTAGCGCATATGAAGATTTACTTTAATTTCTCGAGCTTGAGTTACATGTATTGAACAGGACTGCTTTGGTTCCAGCTGACAGAAACCTAACTCAAGTTTCCTTAGGGAAAAGGAGATTTATTGGAAGACTATCAGGATATCTCAGTCCATTGAAGGAAGAGTCACTTTCTAAATACTTGTTTGGTGGTTCTTGTCTTTGTAAATTAAAGCAAAAAAAGAAAAAAAAAACACCAAAAAAAGTAGTTCTAGCTTTTGGGGCTGTTTTTTCAATAGAGGATCAATAGTTGAGAGGACCATAAAGATTCAGCTTGTATGGGGTCCTTAGTTTTCATTTTTTGAACTAATGAAAATACTATTTTGGTATGTTTGACAAATTTTTTCTTTAATACCCTTAAATATATCTTGATTTTGTTAGCATTTTGGGTTGTCTACTTTTCAGTAGAAAAGTCTGTTGACTTCTTATTTACTCATGAGGTAATAATAACTGAATTGTTTAGCACTCCTATATGTCAGGTACTGTTCTGAGCCTTTACATATGAATTAGCTTGTTTGGGGTTCACAACCACCCCAGGCATTAAATATAGTATATAACTTCATTATCCCCATTTTACCTTTGAAGACAGTGCGGAGGGTGGGCTAAGTAACTTACCTGAGGTCACCCAACTAGTCACACAGCCAGGCAGCCTGCTGCTCCAGAACTTGTCTCTGCTGTTGCTTCTTAACATAATAGATTAAGCTCTCAGACCACTGTCCAGGCAATAAGACTTATTTAAATGATGAGAGGCAATTTAGAAATTAACATTTTGACAAGAAATCTGAAATCAGCTTTGGCAGATTTGTGTTTCTGATGGCGGCAACTAAATAACACAATTTAGGCTATTTTTGAAGAATTATTTAATAATGGCATGGTTTGTATGGTTATTTCACTCATAATTTAAACTGTTTAAGCTTCGCCACTTACTAGGTGGAGTCCTTATGTAAGCTTTTTTACTTCTCTGTGCCTCAGTGTCCCTCATTGTAAAATAAAAATAATATTTACCTCAAAGGGTTGTTATGAGGTTTAAATGAGTTAAAATTTGTAAAGTGCTAAGTACAGGGCCTGGCACATAGCTATACACGTACTTATTAAATAAATTAAATAGCAGGCTAGGGAAATAGAACAGGAGTGATACCTTGTTTCTCTGAAAATAAGACCTAGCCGGACAATCAGCTCTAATGCGTCTTTTGGAGCAAAAATTAATATAAGACCCGGTCTTATAGTAAAATAAGAGGTCTTATTTTAGGGGAAACACAGTAGGAAGAATGCTAACCAATAATAGCACTAATATTTTTGACAGTTAAGTTTAAAAAGGAAATAACTTACAGTTGTAAAACTCCCTTCTGCCAGATGAGCAATGGAAAGCCTACTTTTCCCTGGAAAAACTGATCCAAACTCTACCCTTCTACTGTGAGTAAGAGGACCTTTCCTCAGAGTTGATAGAGCTGACAGTCAATAACCACCTCTCCTCAAAGCAGCAAGTGAGAGGCGATGCGGCTCCATCTGGTCAGGTGGAGGAGGAGAGATCGAGGGAATTCTATTAAACCTTACAGTGGGGGGAACTAACATTTTTGGGGTACCTTTTATGTGCCAGGTACAGTGTAAGGCCAATTAAACATGTTTTCTTATGCTTATAACGCCACTACACCTGACTGTGGCTGAGCATCTCTCGACAGGAATTCTAATTTATGGCTCCAAATTATATCTGAACAAAAATGGGGAAAACTTACGGCTCCTGGCTCTCAATTTGATATACCCCACCCCCTTATTTTTCAGTCATCCACATGAGGCTAATCAAGTCAAACACTTTTTGACATCTCAGACAGAAGTCAAAGCAGTGTAACCATGTCTCTCCCTTCCCACCGTTGATTGAGGACCTGTCACGGATGAGGTTTCTTGGTCTGTGGGAGTCCTCTAATGCATGCAGACTTAGGGCTCTTGCTATGATCAGAGGAGCCAATGTTCGTCATAGATGCCTGGCTTATTTCTGGGCTGCGTTGGTTCTTTGGGGAGACATGAGAAAGCAGTCAGGTCTCAATGGGTGTTTCTTCCATAAACCCCCAGCACAACACCTTGGCATTGTGGTGTTATGCGTTTGATGATCTGCTTCTTCCTGGCACAGACGGAAACAAGTCAAGAGTTGACGGGTTCCTGCTTAGGTCAGTTATGGAGCCATGAGGACTCCCTCAATGGGTCAGTTGGTAAATTCCTGATCCTCTACCTCTAAAGCTATGTTGCTCAGCAAATCCTCCTGACCTTTATTTTTGTGCATAAGAACCTGTGGATTTTTCTGTGTTTTTTCCCCGGACATAAGACCTCTTGATTCTCAACCTATTTGTCCAGACAAGACCTCAGACCTATTTGTTTTGCTATAATAACATCCCAAGGTTGGCTAAGAATTCACAAACACTATTTTCATTTAAGACAGGAGTCGGCACACTTTTTCTTAAAGGGCTAGATGGTATATATTTTAGGCTTTGCAGACCAAGAGGCCAAATCGAGGATATTATGTATGTACTTATGTAATCATTTAAAATGTAACCATTTTAAAATGTGAACATTCTTACCTCAGAGGCTCTTAAAAACAGGCAGGCTGGATTTAGCCCATTAATAAAAAGACAAAGGAATATCAGTTTCATTACCACAAGTTAAGCTTCATAACGGTAGGAATCATGATTCTCTTGTTCACTGATATTTCCCAGGGTTTATCTTAGTCCCTGGCAAAGAGCAAGCACTCGGTAAGTATTTGCTATCTGATTTGGATTGAACGGGAATAATACAAACAGTGGTGCAGCCCCAGATGGGGGTGAGCCTTTCATAAGATTCTTTTATAGAAATATAATTGAGATTTGAAATAAAAAATATTTCAATGTCGCCACACTTTGTAGGAGAGGGGGATGGTAGTAGACACTGTAACATAAGTAAGCATTTGTGTAGTGCTTAATATGTGTCAGACACTGATCTAAGTGCCGTGTTTCCCCGAAAATAAGACCTAGCTGGACAATCCGCTCTAATGCGTCTTTTGGAGCACAAATTAATATAAGACCCGGTCTTATATATAAAACACGGTGTTGACATACATTAACACATTTAATCTTCAAAAAACTATTCTTATCCTCATTTTACAGTAGAGAAAATTGAGGCACAGAGAAGCTAAGTAACTTACCTAAAGCCACATAGCTAGTAAATAGCAAAACTGGAATTCAGACCCTGGCTTCAGAGTCGTTTTCCTCGCTGTTAAGTTTTTACTGCTTCTATTATAGGTTGAAGGGAATGTATTAGTTATTTTTACACATTAGCTACTACTAGAATGAAAGCCACGTTTGCTGAATTCTCTGGTTCATTTGCTTTGTTTTTTTCCTTGTTTTTGCTTCAGGTGGTTGAACACATCATCATCGAGCAAATCCTTGTCCCAGAGCCAAATAGCTAAAGGGGTCAATTTTGAATCAGATGAGGTAATAAAGTACTATTGTTAAATCTTAATTTTTCACTCTATAAAATTTAAATAGAAACTGCTAAGCTATTTGCTGGAAATTGTTTTTAAACATGTTTTCATTGATGCCCTTCCTTTGCACTATAGCTAATGTTGAGTCAATAAGGAGTATCCGTTGAGTGCTCATCAGTGTAAATACCTCAGATGTAAAACGCCTGCAGATTTTTAAAATACGATATTCACTCAACTCTTATTTAACTTGCCCAGTTAACAATAGGATCAGAAGCCTAGCTGTTTAACACTTCTGTCCTTTATATTTATATGATGGTGATGATATCCTAAAAGCTATTAACGTTACTTACTGTATGCTTCACACATTTCATATGTAAGATGGTCCACGGTGATGATTTGCTTGTCATAGGGGTGTTCAGATTTTGACTGAAATGCCATATGCGGGATGTGTTCGAGACTGTCTGGATTAGAAAATTATAAAATCTCTAACTTAACTGAGAAGGCCTTTCCTTTTCCTCCATGGCTGCCATTTGAGGAGCCTTTGCTAGTTTTTGTTGAATTGTTGGAAGGCGTTTTTCTTAAGCCTGTCACCCCTTTCGTTTATTTATTTTTATTTTTAAACATTTCTAATTGTGGTAAAAATACTGAACATGAAGCTTGACCATCGTAAGTAACCATTTTTAAGTGTACAGTTCACTAGGGTTCAGTATACTCCTATTGTTGTGCAGCAGAGCTACAGAACTTTCTCACCTTCCCAAACTGAAAATCTCTGCCCATTGAACAACCACCAGTCCCCCTTTCTCCTTCCCCCCAGCCCCTGGCAACCAGCATTCTACTTTCTGTCTCTACGAATGTGTTATCATATAGTATTTGTGTTTTTGTGACTGGCTTATTTGAGCATAACGTCCTCCAGTTTCATCTCTGCACGTGACTTACCCATTTTATTTTGAGCTTCAACTGCTGCTGTCGTGTTCCCTGTATCCCAGCTGTGGTTTTGAAACAGCTTGAGGAGAAGACTCACCAGAACTCAGGCTGTAGAGAAAAAAAATGGCAGCATGAGCTCAATCTACCAGTTAAATACTGTTTCCTCCAGGAGGAAAGTGAGAGATTGTTGACTGGTTATTAATTTCAAAGCATCTAAACTTTGAAAGTGTTGGTTATATGTTAGAGTTTAAAATTTATATAGTTTATGTTTACTGCAAAGAACTATTAACAAATAATCCATGAACCTTCAATTTGAATTTATCTCAGTTTTATTAATAGTAGTACCAGAAAATGAATCAATAAATGAAAGTGAATTTTTATTTCTTAAGGCATTCATTTCTCACCAGAGATAGCTAACTTAGCTAACATTTGAATATGTTAATGCCACCAATGAAGCCTAACACCAAGTAATTATTCCTTTTTATTAATGTCTTAGAAGAAACATAAATCAAAAATTTACAGATTTGCTTTTTCTTCTGAATATTTAGTTGTAAAATACTAAAGAATCAACTTAATGTTATCCTTATGAAATTATGTAACTTGGACTTATCTGAGGCTCATTAGTTTTCATTCTCTTTAATTAAATTCTTAGTTAATTTGTTATATTCCTGTCTTCTCTTATGATGCATATAACCTACAGCCCAGCAGCATGGGAACTCTTTGAAACTGAAATATTCCATCTATTTCTTTTTCCAAAAAAAATTTGAAAGATTACTTTGCTAGGTTTTTTTCTTGCCTCAGTCTGAGAGTAGCAATTTATTTCTAGCCCTAAATGAGTGATGAAAAATAAGAATTACAGCTATTTCTGAGTTAGGTCATCTGGCTTCATTATTTTTTTGGCTGTGAGTTTTTAGAACATCAGATACTTCAGTAATAAAATGAAAACGAAAAAAACCTATTCAAAAACCAAATAGAAATGATGTGAAGAGTATTTATTTTTCTGGTTTGTCCATACCTTTATTTAAGGTTAATAGTTGAGAGAAATATATTTGGTCAATATTGTAGGTATATACACAAAGATATCTATCAGGATAAGTTTTTATTTTATTTTATTTTTTATTGGGGAACAGTGTGTTTAGGGCCCATCAGCTCCAAGTCGTTGTCCTTCAGTCTAGTTGTGGAGGATGCAGCTCAGCTCCGAGTCCAGTTTCTGTTTTCAATCTTTAGTTCCAGGGGGAGCAGCCCACCATCCCAAGTGGGAATCAAACCAGCAATCCCTTTGTTAAGAGCTCACGCTTTAACCAACTGAGCCATCCGGCCGCCCCAGATAAGTTTTTATTCTTAATGCTTGCTAAGAATTTAAATGTATTTCAACAGTGAAATAGCTACTAATAAGGAAGGGAGGAAGAAAAAACATAAATTGACAAACTATCCATGTTTATAAAGGAAATTAAAAAATGAAAGTCTCCCTCATGTGAAAGGGGAAAATTACTCTTTGTTTTGGGTATTGTTTTGACCATAGGAACCTCTGTTTTATTTGAGTGAAGTGTGGAACAGTTATTAAAATAACAATTGCATGTCATTTCAGGACGATGACGATGATCCTTTTATGAACCCGAGTTCTTTAAGAAGAAACAGAAGATAATATATTTAGTGGCACTTTGAAATTTTCAAGATTTCAGGAAAAGTCAAAATGTTACAAGCTCAGAGTTTACAGTTGAAGATTTTTATAGTATTGTTGTTAACTGAAGAATTCGAGAGAGACTGACTTAACACAGAAACTAATGTATAAGAATTTCTCTGTTTGAGTATCATTTCTTAAACATGACACCATTATTTGAGAAACTTCCCAGCTCAAGGACATGTAAAATAGCATTGACTTTCCTTATTTTTTTATCTGGTTGTTAACTTTACCTGGGGATGCTGTATAAAATTTAGGCTGTTATTTTCCTGACATGTATTAGTGTATGTCTTAGAGCTGTGCTTGAATATCATTCTTGTTAAGAAAGAATTAGAAGAAATATACCATTACACGTTTCTGCTTCACAATCAAAGACTATGTTGGCATTTTAATGTGGTTACATTTAGCCAAAGTTGAGAAAAAGAGCTTGTAAATTTTAACCTCTTATAATTTTAATAATTTCTAGAGATTTTGATTTCATGAAGGTGAAACAGTCTATGGGAAACTGTGCCTAAACGCACTATTGTTACTGAGTGTGTGTTCTCTTTCTAATGCTTGTGAGAGTATTAGCCACAGCGACTTTGAATAGTTAAGATGTACCTTAAAATTAGATACAAGTTTGTATTAAAAAATAGAACAAACTGTCAATTATTGAGTTTTTCATTTCGGTTAACATTGTGTTCCCATTGAGGGGTAATAATTCTCTTCATTACTCTCCATTGTCAGTCATGGTTCTCTCTCTTTCTGTATCTCGCATCTATTTCTAGGAGGAAAAGGAATGTATTTTTCTTAGAGATATTGAAGAACTTTTTTAGAAAGAGTGGTCAGATTAACCTTATGGTCCTATTACATTAACATACTTAAATATTAATTCTGTTGGACTATCAATGCCAATATTTCTAATTAATATTTTGTCTTAACATTAGGCATGTACAATTCCAGAAATCTTAGTGAAGCAGCTCATGTTAAGTTTATATTTTCTTACTTGAATTCAGGGGGACATAAGAATTTGACCTCTATAGATTTAAGTTCAATAATTCTATTCTCACTTGTAAGATTCTGTTAAAGGACCCCTGAAGGATTCCTTCTTTTCACCTAGGAGGCAGCTATATTGAAATGCTCCTATCAGAGTTATAGATCTTGGCAGTACAACAGCCTAACAACTTCATAAGTAGAAACAAACACTTGACTATGCAATATTCATGGTTATTGGCATAGTCATACCTGGAACATGTCAAGTTATAAAACAACATTTGCATAGGCCACCTTTATATTATAGCTCTATGAAATGGCCTAAGTCCACAATTGTGATATAACATTCTGAGTTTCTTTAAAAAATTTTTTCTATACCTAACTTGAGCATAAGGATTATTTAAGCAGGTGGTATTAACTCAGGGGAAGGCATTGTCCTATGAAATATTCTCAGGCACATCTGTCCATATCTTTAATATTCCCAGTGTTTAAATGAAGCAGAGATGAAATCAGGAGTGAGCGCTACTTTCCATGGTGGAGTGGAAACCAGTTTGGGGGGCAGCCTCTGGGCCATGAAGCGCTCCCCCTGACAGGTGAGGGTCCTAGTGAGGGAGATGGCCCTAAAGGATCCTGACGGGTCCCTGAGCAAAAAGAATAAGGCTTTCTCCCTTTCTAAAAATTGCTCTACAGCATGAAAGAAGTACTAAATGTGATGTGGTTAGCTCCCAGGAAAAGTGATTCTATAGCAATTAGGTGAAATTCCCTTCAATTAATTCATGTCATTTTGTAACTAGTTAGTGTGTGTCACTTCCTGGAGATATGGTAAATAAAACATGAAAGAAAACCCTTTTTGATTGAATATTGTTTCATAGTTATTTATGCCATATATCCGTGATGTTCTGTCTTGATGCAGTCCAATCTAGTCGTTTTTGGACAGTTTCAGACATGTTAGTATAGACGTGTAGAGGTGATTCCAGATGATTTCAGAGTACCTGCAGTTGTTCTTGGAGGCTGAAAAAGAGTAGTGATGAAAACATTCTGAGGAAAAAAAATCCTTCCATCATTTACCAAAGAATATATTAATATCTCTTTCTGTTTTGTTTGCTATCATAAAAATACAGTAGTGCATTTACAAGGTTATGGATGCATTGTAGTTCTAGGAAGCATAACTGGTGCTTAGAAAATTCAAGCATTTAGGCATATGACTTTTAATTCAGGTGCATGTATAAAAAAACTTTTTTTCCCTAAACTTTTAAAATTGCAAAATACAATATCAGAAAAGTCATGTGGTTTATTTAGCAAATAATTATAAAGGGAGCACTCATGACATCTCTATACAGGTTAGGAAAGAGAGTATCACTAGTGTCTGGAAGCTCGAGTGTTCTCTGCTCTGGGTAACCTGTCTTGACTTCTGTAATTCAGAAGCTCTTAATTTTTGCCACAAGGTGGTGCTTCCACCATTGAGATGGCAGATAAGATGAGGCAACTGCAAATCAAAAATTTAAAAGGGTAGTTTTGTAATACATTTGGAACCTATGCAATAATACTAAACCTATGCAGTAATACCAAAATCAGCCTTCTAACCTTATGTGTAAATTGCTTTATATATTTCATCTGGCTTAACCTGTTACTAAGGGAATTGCCACTTTGATCAGTTCTTACATATAAAGGTTGAAGATGTTTTATGTTTTAATAAAGAGGAAAAACCTTTTATTAGAAAAATTGAATTAAGTCTCCCATGGTAAATTTTTTCTGTGGAAATGTTCTGTATTTAAAAATATCTTTCCCCCAATGTAATCTGATGTCCTTTTTTGTATCATTGTATTTAATTCATAGTGTTTTGTGGCTTTTTAAAGCTAACTACCGTTAAGATTATTATAAAAGGTTTATAGAATGAAGATTTGGTTTTTTGAATCCAAAGAGCTTCCCTGTTCTTGAATGCAAAATGTCCACATTTCATCATTTGCTTATCTCATTCCCTTTTAATATTTTTTAACTTAATATTTATTATTAGCTAGGTCTGTAAATACTAGAATTTTAGTTTGATCTCTGCAAAACCAGTTCACATAGCTTGTTATTGTCATGCACATTTGTACTATGTTTTCCCGAAAATAAGACCTAGCCGGACCATCAGCTCTAATGCGTCTTTTGGAGCAAAAATTAATATAAGACCTCGTATTATATTAATATTATATAAGACCCGGTCATATATTAAGACCGGGTCTTATATTAATTTTTGCTCTAAAAGGTGCATTAGAGCTGATTGTCTGGCTAGGACTTACTTTCAGGGAAACACGGTATATCTTTACCATGATTGATCACTAGATCTGATTTTATTTGTTTTTAAAGTATAAAGGCAATGCATGTTCAAAATTCAGATACTGAAATATGTCTCAAAATGTGCATATTTCCCCTTAATCCTCTCCCCAAACATAACCTCTTAGTCATTAGGTACATATTTTCCAGTTACTGTTGGCATGACTACTAACAAACATTGAATTAGAACCCCAAATTGTGTAGTCAGATATTTTAGTCCCCATATCACGGTATATGTTCACTTTGTTATTTGTCTTAACATCCTGAGTTTTCCACAACTGCTTTCAATTAAACTATCATTGTCTGTTTTGAGGGATAATTGCACTGCTTTCCAATGTGTAATTTAGATGTTATCACTCAACTTGTGCCAAATAAAAGTTTAATCTCTGTACCTTGGCGTCAGAAGTGATAAAGTGATTTTCAGAGGTCTCTTGCACATAATCCTTAAATAGCCGAAACAAATGCAGTGGATATTAGGCTGCCAGGCCCAGGCCACCATCTTCTGCCCCCTGAAGACCCTGCGCAGTCCTCGTGATCCATGTGCGGTGCCCAGCACCAGTGCATTAAGTACCCTGATCTCACTGCCTGTTTCGTTTCAAGGGTTTCATGTTTGTTATATTTAAAAATCAGTATTTTCTCCACTATACACTGATCAATGTGACGCCAGTCTTCCTATTAATGCATTGGAACTGATTGTGGGGTGTGCTTGGACTTTGAGAAAATTGCTAGAGGCAAAAAGCCATTGCCGGAGAGGCGCAACTGCATTTCTGTTGGTCCTACGATAGTCAAGAAATAGGACTCATGAAATGAAGGCATTCATTTTACAGTCATTCTATATACTTTGGTGTGGTGTTACAGAAGTTAAAACTTACTAAAGGGCTGGCCCGGTGGCTAAGGTGCTTGGAGCTCCCTGCTCCTAACTCCGAAGGCTGCCGGTTCGATTCCCACGTGGGCCAGTGGGCTCTCAACCACAAGGTTGCCAGTTCGATTCCTCGAGTCCCGCAAGGGATGGTGGGCTGCGCCTCCTGCAACTAGTAATGGCAACTGGACCTGGAGCTGAGCCGCGCCCGACACAACTAAGACTAAAAGGACAACTTGAAGCTGAACAGCACCCTCCACAAACTAAGATTGAAAAGACAACAATTTGACTTGGGGGAAGGAAAAAAACTAAAAATAGCTCTGGAAATTCTGCTTCTCCAGGCAGGCTTTAAATTACAAATTATTTTGTAAGTTAACCAAATAGTAACTTCATCATATATCCTTTATGTGTATGACTTCTTTTATACAACATATACATCCATGTTGCAGCATGTATCTGTAGTTTTTACTTTTTCATCGCTTATAGCATTTTACACTCCCACCAGCAATATAGGAGAGTCCTGGAAGCTCTCTAATCTTGCAATAGTTTGTATTGTCAGTCTTTTTAATTTTAGTCATACTTGTGGATATATAGTATCTCATTGTGGTTTTAATTTTCATTTTTCTGGTAATTGATGTTGAGGAACATTTCAAATGTTTTTTTGGCAATTTTAAATCCTTTTTTTGTGATATGTATTTTCAGATCTTTTGTCTGTTTTTGAATGGGTTGTCTGCCCTTTTAAAATTGATTTCTAGGATATATTTATGTAAGTATACATTGTACATATAATTATATATAATTTATATCCTATTCTTTTGTATACAGTTCCTTTGTTGGATATATGTATTGCGAAATCTCCAGTCTGTAGCTTGCTTTTTTCTTCTGCAAATGGTGTCTTGTGGAACAAAAGTTCTTAATTTTAAGGAAGTCCAGCTCAACAATGATTAATGATTAATGTTTTGTTTCCTGTTTGAGAAAACCTTTTCCTATCTTAATGTCATAAATTTTTCTTTATCTTCCAGAAGCTTATTTGATTTGCCTTTCACATTGAACTCTACAGTCCAGTTGCGAATTGATTTTTATGTGTGGTGTGAGATAGGAATGTTGTTTCATATGGAAAGTTCTAGTCCATATGGTGCACTTGCCCCAGCACCATTTGTTGAAGTGACTGTTCTTTTCCCCTGCTCTGCAAAGCTATCTTAGTGATTTATTAAGAGACTGTGTGTGTGTATATATATATACATATTATATATATGTATATATATACACACATACACAGATCTGTTTGTGAACTCTTTATTCTGTTGCATTTCTCTATTTAGAATTAATTACTGTAGGTTTATAATGAGCCTTTTTATTCACCAGAACAAGTCTTCCTTCTTTATTTCCCTTTTTCAAGGATGTCTTGGTAATTCTTGGCTCTACAAATTTTCAAGTGAATTTTATAATTATATATACTACTTGTGACCTAATACAAGGTTTTAACAAAAATAACTCTAGTTTCAGTTTGGTTATAATTCTTAACTATTGTCAGTTGCTGTTGATTTAATTTAAACCTTGATCTTATTCCCCAGCTTGACTAGACATTTCCTTTGATAGTCAAAGAAACTGATTTTAATGCCAGAGCTAACGGTTGCTCTGTGAGGTTAGGAAGATAACTCTGTCCTCGCCAGAGTCTTTACTACCTGAAATGTTATCAAACTCCTTTACTTGACTTAATATCCCTTTGCCCATTTGTGACATACCCCAATCCAGAAAGGGGAATAATGTTTCTTATGCCACCACCTCACACCCACCTTCCCTTCCTCCAACGTGTTGAAAGCACGTGCTTGCTATCTTTCCCTCTTACGTTGAGACCCTGCCTGCATTTACAAAACAACCAATGCAGGCTGTCTTCCAGCTCTGATTCTCACTACCAACCCCTTTTGTCTTTCCACCCACTGCTTTCCTTCCATCTGCACTTCCAGCTCCCTAACAGCCATTTCCTAGTATTCTTCAGGGCTCCCTTTTCATCAAGTGCAGCAGATGCTGTGAAGAGAATGAGGAAAGGAGGAAAATAAAGGAGAGAACTGTTTATTGAATTGCTATTCCATGCCAGGCCAAGGTATCTACATATTATCATTTAATTCTCATGACAACACTATAGAGCAGGCATTATTACCCTTTTTTATAGATAGATAAGGCTTAAGCAGAAGATCACACAGCTAATATGTGGTACAGCTGAGATTTAAAACTTATCCTATCTGAATCAAAATTTCCTTTCCTCATGACCACACGGCCTCCCATAACTGAGGCATGTCCTGACTTAACAACCAGAAACGTTAGTCTCAAATTCTTAACGCATCTTTGAACAGCGATCGTACTGAAAAGAAGGGCCAAGTTCAAGGCAGAATGTGAGTTGGGTCTAAAGTTGGTGCCTGGCCCAGGCAGGGTGAACCCAGGAGGAGGACTGGCTACATTTCAGATGGCTACAGGGATTCATATTAAATAATGTGTCCTAAATAATGGCTTCCAGTTGGTTTAGATAAAATCTATAATAGATGATAGACAGAACAGGCTCCCACTGGAATTCTCTGATTTAGTACTTTTCATGTGTCCATCAACCAAAAACCTATTTAATAGTGATTTCCCACAGGAAGTGTTCCTATTTTTCGATTTTTTCCCCCCAAAATCACATTAATTAGTTTTTGTTTCTGATTATAAAAAAATATTCTAGGAAACCCAAAAGTACTAAACAGCATAAAGAAAAAATATATAATATATATACATATTTGTTCCTATGTATATATGAACCTAGCTGCTTTGTTCCTTTAAGATAAATTCTTACATGTGAACTTTTGGATATTGAGCGTGGTCATATTTAAAGACTTGGTAAAAATTGACAAATTGCCTTGTTGTAAGGCCAAAGGACATGAGTTAAAAAAAATCACAGACTGGAAATGCCAAGAGCTAATAAGCCTAGGACTTTATTAGTGATTAAATTAAACTTTAAATGGCATACCATTTTTAACTATCCAAATAGAATTTTTTCATTCAGTCAATATTGAGTGCCAGCTATGTATCAGGCACTAAGCAAATGCCAATAAAACAACAAAAACAAAAAACCCACAATAGATATGACCTCATGGGACTTTTAGTCTAAAAGAGATAGACCATTTATTGACTGGTTTTTAGATGCTAGGATTGTGCTAAGCACTTTCCTAGCGTCATGCTAAGAAGCAGATGTTCAGAGAGTGACGTGCACAGATCACACGGCTGTATGGACTGAGGACTGAAGCCCAGCTCTGGCTGACTCCAAAGATCTCAGCATTAGCTTTTGAGTGAAGAGATTTTTAAAGCTTGAAAAAATCATTGAAAGAAACCTTTTACAATGCCTTTCAAAAAAATCAAATACATGGTGTGGGTTAGTGTGCAGTGAAAAAGGTGCGTTCGCGTCCCTAGTGGGAGTATAAATGGTTATATCCTTTTAGCAGGCAATCTGGCAAAAGTATCATAAGCTCTAAAACGTTTTCACCTCCTTTACCTGGAATTCTATTTTTTGGGCTCTACCGTAATGAGAGAATCAAATGTGGTGAATGATTTATGTACAACTGACTGAATATTTGATATAAAGTAGAGCGTATATAAATATATAATATACTCTATATATTACACATATAATGTACTACTCTACGTGTATATATATATATATCTATCAATATTAGATTAAATAATATAACGATACAGTATCTGAAATTTGTTTCAAAATAACCTGGACAAGGGGAACGGAAATGGATTGGAGCTGGGTGATGGGTATATATAAGTTTATTATACCATATTTCTTTTTAAAAAGTCTAAAAATATTTATGTAAAAATGATTCCATCAAGCGTTATTTATTATAGTGAAAAATATGCTGTGGTATTCCATCCATGAGACAAAATATGCAGCCGTTAAAAGGGATGTTTTTGAGAAAAAATTAGTAACATGGAAAATGCTTTTAGAATAATGTAAGCAGGACACAAAAACTGATAAAATCTCATTTCAATTATGTGAAAAGATTTATAGAAAACACACTGAAATGTTAATTCGTGTTTCTCTGAAAATAAGACCTCACTGGAAAATAAGCCCTAGCGTGATTTTTCAGGCTGACAACCCCTGAACATAAGCCCTAATGCGTCTTTTGGAGCAAAACTTAATATAAGACCCAGTCTTATTTTCGGGGAAACACGGTAGCAGGATTGTGTGATTTTTATTTTCTTAGGTATGTTCTTTTGTGTTGTTTTACAAACACCATTTATACTCAGAAAAAATAAAGTACTTCACAGTGGAGAACTATCTATCTTTACCTGTAATAGGTCCCTTATTGTCACTGTCAGAAACAGGTCACTGTTCTGATTAGCCGACTGAGCCCATGTGACCGGGTGACAGTTTCTGGTTTTAAATAAGGAGATCAGTGGCAGAACGGAAATCAAACTCTGGCTTTGTAACTTGTAGCCTATATTCCTACCGTACCACACAGCCAGCTGTGTTTATGAGAGAGAGTTCCATTGTCAAGGAGGGATGGTGAAATGAATGGCTCTGCTTTAGTTGTGTGAGTGCTTTGGAATTTTTTGTTTTGAAAAAACAAAAACTTGATGTTTTCACATATTCATGCATTAAATATTTAGTAAGAGCCCGCTCTGTGCCAGGCACCGTGCTAGGTTTGGTTTAAAAGATGAAAAGAGCAGAGTGCCTGCTCTCAAGGAAGCTTATTCTAATGGGAGAGACTGATGGGAATGGTTGTTATATCATATTTTGAAAGGCTGTGGTGGAGGTAAGCTCAGGATGACCCATCAGACCCAGGCCGGGGTCCATAGCTTTGCCCAAGGTCACTCTGTGCTAAGATCTTTTATTTAGCAATTTCTAGGTATACTATAAAGGGTGCAGTCATTTTCCTTACACAGTTTAAATTAGATTTTATTACTCTGCCCTAAATTTCAGGCTTTTATGCTATCCTTAATGGTATTTTTTTGAATAGTCTGGTTGGTCGAGATCTGACTGACATTCAGATCCTACTTGTTTACTTCACTGTGTTGGTTTTTCCTCAGAAAGGTATGATCATTATATTTCATACATCACAGACTTCCTATGTTCCATTGCCTGCAAGCAAAATTTCACCTGTAATTGCTAGAATTTGTCTTTATCAGAGCATGAACTTTATAAAATATAAATCAGTATAAAATTAATATGAGAAAAAGATAACTTCTTTTGTAGCTCTTAAAACTAATGGCCTCAAGTGATAATGCAAAAAAAAAAATCTTATTAAAGCATTTTTCAAAACTGTGTAAGATCAATGAGCTATCGCTTACATCCTGTGAAAATGAGTTGCAGATCCAGTGTTGCTTTCTAGAAATACCTTTTAACAAAATGTGTACTTAGTATTGTTAAAAACAACACCTAATCATCATTCCCTCCTTAAGATGATGCAGTATTAATCAAATGGCTTAAATACCATGCTGAATTATCTTCTTTCACTTTCTGAGCATCTGATTTGAAACAAAGCACACAGCAGAGATAAAAGAGAAGTAGGAAAAAAATAGCTCAATCGCAATTAAGAACATAGAATTAGACCGGGTGCTGAGACTATGACTCAACCTGTAGGATTATAGAAAAAAATCTTGAGACATTCATTCCATGGCTCTCCCCATTAGTGGAACTGTATCTTCTCCTGTTTACCTTCTCAGAGACCTAATGAAAAAAATCTTCACTTAAAATGCTTAACCAGTAACAGAACCAGAAAATAACCGTTATTTTGACAGAAAGTAGGTTTTATGCTGAGTTTCGAGGATGGAGGGTTATATAAGTTTAAGTGATTGAAACCTTGATGTGTCCCAGGATCCTACTAGATAGAAAGAGGAGTCTTGAGAAGAATTAAGACTTGTATCCTGGGTTGTCTGAATCCAGGTGCAATGTCTCTATCGCAGGACCGCCATTTCCCCTGTGTAAGTAATGTGCTAGGTTCTCGGAGGTAACATTAGAAAGATCATTCCTAGCCTGAAAGAGCTGACAGTATAGTGGGAAAGATAGAGAAGTCACAAATAGAGTACAACAAGAGAAGTGCAACATCAGAGAGTGGATTGCATATTATGGGAGCACTTTTAAATGAGTAGATTTGGGGACACTGGCTGCTGGTTCTGGGATTGTGTTGGTCAAAGGGAGGAGCAAGTCTTCTTCGGAGAGAGAATGCTTAAGCTGGGTCTTAAAGAATGAGAGTTTTCCTGGTCCTGGAGTGGCAGAAAGGATGATTCTAGACAGAGAAATAGCATCTTTAAACACAGAGCATCATGAAATTGGGGGACTGTGAGATGACCCCAAGATTCTAACCATGGTGAACCAGAGAAGGGGCAACTGTAAGAAAGGGAGGGAAGAGTAGGATATAACGAGTTTAGTTTGGAGCTTGTTGAATTTTAAGTGTGTGAGGGTATTCCAAGTGGAAATGTCCAATCAGCAGTTGAATACGTAATATTGATCTGGAGCTTTCAACAGAGAGGGTAAGTAGAGATACAGATCATTGCTGTGTGAGGGTTCAACCAGTGGAGGTGGCTGAGATCAGCCAGGGGGACATTTAATTCAAAAGGAGTAGATAATGGAGAATGGAACCCTGGACCACCAACGATTACCTAGCAGTTCTGTGGTACAACTAATGCTACCATTTATCTACATTATGGATTAAATGGGCTGTTATGAATTGGCCAAAGAACCATGCCACCATTTATAAAACTTTCTATGTAAAAGTGCAGAATAAGTTCAAGCAACTTACAAAAAACTTTGGAGCCACAAACTGGAGCCTGGGGTTACTTCCTTTTACTTTTCCGAAGTATATCTTTTTACCTTATGGCTCCAGTGTACTGGAACTCAGAAATTGATTCCTACCATAACCTGCCCACACAATTTGTGTTTTTATTGCGTTTGGGGTTACCTTCAGCCACACTCTATATTTTAGGCCTATGTGGTTCATTTGTAACTTGGGCATGATGACATCCAATTTTTGCCATTAACACAAACTTTGAGTGACAGCAGTGTGCCTGGCATGGTGCTAATTGCTCTTTCTTGCCCTCTGTCTGTCATTGTGATTGACGCCAGAGGGGAATTGTGGGTATGGTGAGTTTCTTAACTCAAGTAGGTCCTTTTCAGGAAACAATATTGGTATTAAAGGATCACTTGCTTGTGGCGCCAGGAATATTGACATGGTGAGGTTCTCAGAAATAACTCCTTCGAAGGCCTCTGTTATAGTATTCTACTCTTTGTCTACTTTTTATGATAATACTTGTAAGGTGATTTACTATTTTTCTTTTTTGTTTCAAGTCCATTTGAAAGAGCTAAACACTAAGCTCCCTGCCCTCACATGTTTAATACATGTGACTATTATTAGAGACAGAAATATAATTACTATTTAGCACATACTGACTGCACACAGTCTCCTTGTTTTTACTCAGAAGGCACAAAAGAAGGAGCTGCTTCATTCTGTAAAAGCAGCTGTGTCTTCCCGAATCTCCTTAGTAATAGCAATGATAACGTTACAGGACCAATGAAGTCTCCCCCACCCCCAGACACAGTTGCTTCAAGAGTGAATGTGAGGTGAAAAACTGGAGACAAGAGTGGACTTTTTGAACGTATTGATAAAACAATGGAGAGAGGTAAGCCAACAGCTCTAGGAAGGGTGGAGGTCAAAGGAGAATCTTTCATGGTGTTTTTGTTTGTCTGTTTGTGTTTTGCGTGTGTGTGTGTGTGTGTGTGTGTGCATGTTTGACTTCAAACAGAAAGTTTGCCAATCATCTCGATTCCTCCTTCCTACTGATCTGTCAGCCTTGTTCCTCCCCTTGACAGCACCTTGATTCCGGTCTCACCTCCTCCCCTGATCACTTGAACAGCCTTCAAACCTTCTGCCTCAAGCCCCAGCTCCTCCATTTTCCATTAAGTTGCTAGAGTGTTCTTTCTAAAACGCAAATCTGATCTTGTCTGTCTACTTACAACCCTTCTGAGAATTCCCGTTGCCCTCTGCAAATGGCTCCCATCCTTATGAGGATTTCAAAATCGGTCACGCTTCTTGTTCAGGCCCCCGCCTACCTCTCCAGGCCTCTCTCTCCACACATCTCCTTGCAGAACAGACTCTATCCTTTACACGCCTGTAGTTGTTGAACGTGCCAACTCATACTCACTCCATGTCTGCTTGTACCACGATTCCTTTCTTACAGAGTACACCATCTTCCCTTTGTTTGCTCCTTCATGACCTAACTATCTCTTGCTGGTCCCTTAGGACTGAGCTGAAGTGTCATTTCCTCTGGGAAGACTTTCCCGACTCCTTCCCACCTTGATAACTGCACTTTGTATTGAAATATGGTGACACTTAAACCACTTTCTAATTGGTTATTAATAGAAGAGCTTGGCCTATGTTCCTGGAGTTTGAGAGGGTACAAAAGCTGATGTCTAACTTTCCTGGAAAAGTTCCAAAGTGAGAGGTGGATGGGGCTTTCCCTCATGGCCCAGTGGGAAAAGAGGACTTTGGTGGGAGGGGCCTGTTCTCCAGGGCCAAGTGGACACCTCAGAAGATACCTCGGCTTGAGTCATTCAGTGGAGTCCCAGCCCAACAGCACTGCTCCGCAGGGTGAACTGACAATAGAGTCTACATGAGGTTTGCCATTAGACTAGGGGTAAGGGGGCATTTACACGTCGTCAACCAATTATTGCATCCTAGCACCAGAGACAAATGTCATGGAAGATCCATACAGGGGACTGAAAACCCCACACATAGGAAAAGGAAAGCTTTTCACCAAGGCCAGAAAAGCTAAATGATGTGTCCAAGATTTCACAGCTAGGAAGTGATAAAGCTGGGATTTGACCATGATACAGGATTAGGTGGGTGGGTGGCTGGGCAGGAATGACTATAAGAGACCTCACACTGGGAGTGAAAATGGGTAAGCAAGAGATACCAAGATTTCCTGGAAAAGCAGGTGGGGAACAAAAACCAAACAAACAAAAACAACAACATGTATCCCTGACTACAGCTTCAAAAACTTCCATGGCAGAAAATTCACTGTTAGCCAAACAGTGGGCACATAACTATCTATCTCTTTGGATTCTTTGATCCTGTCAAAAGAGTTTCCTGCTTTGTAGAGTTTCCTTGGAAAACAAAGCTTCCCACATTAAGTCCAAGAGAATGGAAGAAAACAAAACCTAAAAAGTCTGAAATCTAACAAAATCAGAAATGAAAAAGGGGAAGTTATCACGGACACCACAGAAATACAAAGGATCATCCAAGAATACTATGAAGGACTATATGCCACCAACTTCAATAACCTAGAAGAAATGGACAAGTTCTTAGAAACATATAGCCTTCCTAGGCTGAACCATGAAGAACTGGAAAATCTAAAGAGACTGATCACTAGCAACGAAATCGAATCAGTCATCCAAAACCTTCCCAAAAGCAAAAGTCTGGGACCAGATGGCTTCACTAATGAATTCTACCAAACCTTCGAAGAGGACCTAATACCAATCCTGCTCAAACTCATCTAAAAAAATTGAAGAGAAAGTACTCCCTAACTCATTTTATGAGGCCAACATTACCCTGATACCAAAACCTGGTAAGGACAACACAAAAAAAGAAAACTACAGACCAATATCTCTCATGAATACAGATGCAAAAATCCTAAACAAAATTCTAGCAAATCGAATACAACAATGCATTAAAAAGATTATTCATCACGACCAAGTGGGGTTCATCCCCGGGGCACAAGGATGGTTCAACATCCGCAAATCCATCAATGTGATACATCACATAAACAAAATAAAGGACAAAAATCATATGATTATATCAATTGATGCAGAAAATGCATTGACAAGATACAACATCCATTTATGATTAAAACACTTAATAAAATGGGTATAGAAGGAAAATACCTTAACATAATAAAGGCCATATATGACAAGCCCTCAGCTAATCTCATAATTAATGGTGAAAAACTGAAGCCCTTTGCTCTGTGTTCAGGAACACGACAGGGCTGTCCCCTATCACCTCTGCTTTTCAACATAGTGTTGGAAGTCCTTGCCAGAGCAATCAGGCAAGAGAAAGAAATAAAAGGCATCCAAATTGGGAATGAAGAAGTCAAACTGTTACTTTTTGCAGATGACATGACTTTATATTGAAAACCCTAAAAACTCCACCAAAAATTATCACTCTTTGCAGATGACACGATGCTATATATAGAAAACCCTAAGGACTCCACCAAAAAAGGTATAAGAAACAATCAATGAATACAGTAAAGTTGCTGGCTACAAAATCAACATACAAAAGTCCATTGCATTCCTATATATTAACAATGAAATCTCAGAAGAAGAAACAAAAAAACCCCACAATTCCTTTCGCAATTGCAGCAAAAAGAATAAAATACCTAGGAATAAACCTAACCAAGGATGTGAAGGACCTATATGCTGAAAACTATAAGACATTTTTGAAATAAACTGAAGACACAAAGAAATGGAAAGACATTCCGTGCTCATGGATTGGAAGAATCAACACAGTTAAAATGGCCATATTACCCAAAGCAATATACAGATTTAATGCAATCCCCATCAAAATCCCAATGGCATTTTTTAAAGAAATAGAACAAAAAATCATCAGATTTGTTTGGAACCACAAAAGACCCCGAATAGCCAAAGCAATCTTAAGAAAAAAGAACAAGACTGGAGGTATCACACTCCCTGACTTTAGCTTGTACTACAGGGCTACAATAATCAAAACAGCATGATATTGGCAGAAAAACAGACACACAGACCAATGGAATAGAATTGAGAACCCAGAAATAAACCCCCATAAATATGGACAGATAATTTTTGACAAAGAAGCAAAAAACATGCAATGGAGAAAAGACAGCCTCTTCAATAAATGGTGCTGGGAGAATTGGAAAGCCATGTGCAAAGGAATGAAACTGGACTGCTATCTGTCACCATGTACCAAAATTAATTCAAAATGGATCAAAGACTTAAGCATAAGATCTGAAACAATAAACTGCATAGAAGAAAATATAGGTACTAAACTTATGGACCTTGGGTTCAAAGAGCATTTTATGAATTTGACTCCAAAGGCAATCGAAGTAAAAGCTAAAATAAATGAATGGGACTATATAAAAATTAAAGGCTTCTGCACAGCAAAAGAAACCATCAACAAAATAAAGAGGCAACCAACTGAATGGGAGAAGATTTTTGCAAACAGTACCTCCAATAAGGGGCTAATATCCAAAATATAGCCCATGAAACTCATGAAGGAACTCATGAAACTCAACAACAAAAAAACAAACAAACCAATTGAAAAATGGGCAGAGGACCTGAAGAGACATTTCTCCAAAGAGGACATACAAATGGCAAATAGACATATAAAAAAATGCTCAACATCACTAATCATCAGAGAAATGCAAATAAAAACCACAATGAGATATCACCTCACCGGAGTCAGAATGGCTATCATCAACAAGACAAATAGTAACAAGTGTTGGAGAGGCTGTGGAGAAAAAGGAGCCCTCATACACTGTTGGTGGGACTGCAGACTGGTGCAGCCGTTATGGAAGGCAGTGTGGAGGTTCCTCAAAACATTACAAATATAATTACCATATGACCCAGCAATCCCTCTCCTGGGTATCTACCCAAAAAAATCTGAAAACATTTATCCATAAAGACACGTGTGCTCCAATGTTCATTGCAGCTTTGTTTACGGTGGCCAAGGCATGGAAACAACCAAAATGTCCTTCGATAGATGAATGGATAAAGAAGTTGTGGTATATATATACAATGGAATACTATTGGGCGGTAAGAAAAGATGATATAGGAACATTTGTGACAACATGGATGGATCTTGAGAGTATAATGCTAAGTGAAATAAGTCAGACAGAAAAGGCAGAGAACCATATGATTTCACTGATATGTGGTATATAAACCGAAAACAACAAAAGAACAAGACAAACAAATGAGAAACGAAAACTCATAGACACAGACAATAGTTTAGTGGTTACCAGAGGGTAAGGGGGAGGGGAGTGGGAGATGAGGGTAAAGGGGATCAAATACATGGTGATGGAAGGAGAACTGACTCTGGGTGGTGAACACACAATGGGATTTATAGATGATGTAATACAGAATTGCACACCTGAAATCTATGTAATTTTACTAACAATTAACAATTGTCACCCCAACAATTAAAAAAAAAGTCTGAAATCTGGTCATTAAAGGGATCTGGGAAAAACCGAAACATCTATTTCATTGTTCACCTTGATTCCGGAACCTCCAGAACTCAGGGATCCACCTCAATACTGGAATCATGCCAGGGCTGAAGGTTAGAGGGAAACCAGTGGAATTTATCCCTGTTGCTGAACAGGGAGCCCCTGGAGCGGGCAGTGTGTCCCACACAATCCCAACTCGCACCCGGGGCGTCTTTGGCCTACTCTCTTTACATGAACGAGGCTTAAGCAGATCTGGAACAGACAAGCTTACGTTAGGGAACCAGCCTTGGACGCCCTGCGGGAGTTTTAGTCCTCGAGGGGGAGCGCGCTTTCGGTGGGGGAGCAGCCGCGGAGCTGGCTGAGCGGGAGCGCGTCACTGTCGCCGCCAGAGACGCTGCTGCCCAATCGGCGGAGGCGCTCGCTCGCAGCCCCGGGGCGCAGGGACATAAAAGTGCGGCACTAGCCCCAACCGTGCAGATCGTGGGCTGGAGGCCCACGTGGCTAGCAGGCGCACGGCCGGGCGCGCAGAGGCCCCGGGGTTCCTCCCTGGACAGCCCCGCGCGCCTCTCCCCACGCGCGCCCGCCCGCCCGCAGTCCAGCGGGGACGTCGGGACAGCACGGTCCCGGGCGCCGTGGCTCCTGCAAAATGGTCCAGCACTGGATGCTGCTCGTCCTCCTCCCCTTGGTGCGAGCCACGGAGCGCCCCGAGGGCCGGGAGGAGAAGCCCGGCCTGGCGGTGACCCTGGCCGTGCCCAACGCCTCGCACTTCTTCTGGAACAACTACACCTTCTCCGACTGGCAGAACTTTGTGGGCCGGCGGCGCTACGGGGCCGAGTCCCAGAACCCCACCGTGAAAGCCCTGCTCATCGTGGCTTACTCCTTCATCATCGTCTTCTCGCTCTTCGGCAACGTGCTGGTCTGTCATGTCATCTTCAAGAACCAGCGAATGCACTCGGCCACCAGCCTCTTCATCGTTAACCTGGCCGTCGCAGACCTCATGATCACGCTCCTCAACACCCCGTTCACTTTGGTGAGGCCGGGCTGGCCCGGCTCCCTGCTCTGTCTCGGGCTCTTGGCTCGCACTTGTCTCCCCGCGGTGTCCTCTCCGTCCCTCCTACGCGCCCCCTCCACTGTTTCTCTCCTCGTTCTCTGTCTGTCTCTCTGTCGTCTCCCTCTCCCGCCCGTCTTCCCGTCTTCATCTTTCATAGTCTCTTTTCGCTCGTGTCCTCTCATCGCTAGTTTCTCAAACTCAACTCTCTCTTCTGTGTGTTTCCCGTTTAGTATTTCTGTCAATCTCTGCCTCTCTGTCATTCTGCTTGTGTTTCTGTCTAAGAAGTGTGTCTCTCTTCGCTGTCTTTATCTTCTCTGTGTTTCTGTCTTAACGGGCCTCTGTGTGCCCGTCTCTCTCTCTCTCCTTATTTTTCTCTGACTCTGGTCTGTCTCTCCGTGGTTTTGTGCTCCCTCTCTCTCTCCCTCCCTCCCTCCCTTCCACTCTCTTTCCTTCCCTCCCTTCTTCCGTTCCTCCCTCCCTCTCTCACCTTCTAAGCAGGAGCTTCTGCAGCTAGCAGCATCGGGGTCAATGATTTGAGTGCATGTAGCAAGTGAACAAATGACCGTTTCGTGTTAAATGTCACTGAGTCTGAACCTGTTTGATAATTAGGCTCCTCAAAGATAATCAGAAAAGCTTGAAATGTTAGCGGAGATTGTTAGGTCACCCCCCCCCCCCCCCCACACACACACTGGAGTGCAGCCCACTAAATGCCCTCCCCTGCAATGGGATGCTGCTTTGTGTCACAGCTGAAATATTGAACAACTGCTAATAGTTCATGGAAGCTTAAGTGCATTTTCCTCAGCCACTTACTTAAATTGCATTTCTTTTCTGTGCTTTGCAGTGAGGCTGTGCATGATCTGTGTTGCGGAAGAGGTGAGGGTGAGGTGGGTTTGGGCCCCAGAGCCGGGGCAGGCCGGTGGCATGTGCACATGGGTGGCAGGAACCTCCTCCCCAAGCCTGGGCTGCCTGGCATTAGTGATGTCACGTCTGTCCCTCCATGACTTGAGAGTGTGGCACTCATGGATGATTTGAGACTGAGAGAGCTATGACTAAGCAATCATGACAGCTAAATGTTAGATTTTTGTGGCATAAACTACTTTTCTTTTTCAATCTGTGGAATAACCTTCTTGTTATTTGAGTTATTACCAAAGCACTATCTGTTCATGTCTCTCTGTCTCATTGTCTCTCTGTCTCTGTTACATTTTAAAACTACATTTTCTCTTTTGTCCTCACTTATGAGAACATTACTCGCATTTTGCAGGTGAGGAAACTAAGGCACAGAGGTATTTAATCCCTTCTCCAAGGTCACTCGGCTAGTAATTAATTAGCAGAGCCAGATGAGAATTATGTCCCCTGATCCAGAGGTCTGACCACTAAGCCATCCAACTCGGGAGTGGGGGCAGGGGGCACTCTTGGAGTGTATTCAGCTTCCACTACTCCAAAGTATAGGCTTTTCCTATTCTCGTCCCAGTCTGTGTCTAAAGGATTCCTGCCACTCAGGATCCTCAGAGCAATAGCCGAGGACAAAGGACTTCCAAATACTCCCCCTGCCCCCCCCCACACACATAAACACTCTCCCCCTTGCTCCTTGAAGCACAAGAGAGTGCATCTCTGACTCCTCTTGACTCCCGGCTCCAGCTTCTAACCTGACAACCTGCAATGTTGGGGTGGGGCTGGACCACCCAGGATGGGCCCTGGAGGGTCCCTGGGCACTGCGGTGTGCTGCCGCCCAGAGTAGGAGGCACAACTAGATCTGCAGCAGACGCGCGGGTACCTGGGAAAGGAGACCAGGGACCCCAGGCCAGGCTGCAGCTGAGAGCTGACAACCCCTGCCCCCGAGGCTCTCCTGTGAGAGGGGATGTCAAGGCCCTGAGAACCCAGCACCCCTTCCAGATCGATGCAAAGCAGCTTGACCTACAACCTGAGACATGGAACTGCCCTGATTCAAACTCCTGTCAGAGCTTCCAAGGTGCTGGCACCAGGGAGAGTGAAAGGGTTGAGGGGAGGGTCTTCTAAGGCTGGTTGGTGGTGACAGTATCCTTCTTCCCTGGTCTCTGTACCCACTGCATCAGCGTGAAATCCAGCTCTGGTCATTAGGAGAAAAGCGAATAATTACTTACAGTTCCCATGGTAGGGACATACACAGAGTGCGGGGGGGATCCATCTCCCAGCGAGGGAGTCATTCATTCTGACCTGCCTGGGGTCCCAGGAGAGGATCAAAGGAGACCTCCCAGTGACCTAACAAAGAACATGACACTTCTAAGGGGCCAGGATGAGTAGGAATTTCCCAGGTCGTGAAGAATGCTCAGTGCAGACAGAGGGACCTGGGAGAACAAAGACAAGGGGCATCAGAGCTCATGGTGTGTTGAGGGAGCATTGAGTAGCTGGAGCAGTGGAGACAGGAAGCCTGGTGGAGAGGCCGGCAGGGCAGGGGAGAAGCAGAGGTGGGCCCCACAGGCAGGCTGGGGCCACATTGTAAATGGGCCTGGCTACTCATAAGACATCTGGCTCTGTCCTCAGGACCATGATGACTCTAAGCAGGAAGGTGACAATATGGTTAAGAAAAATACTGTCAGCAGTGTCAGGGCTGAGTTACAAGGCACGACCCTGGAGGACAAGGAAAGCTATCCGGAGGCTGTAATGGTGCGGGTGAGAGATGGTGGGACACTCCACGAGGGCCATGGCCTTGGGACTGAAGAAGACGGAAGGGGTGGAAAACCATTTACAGGTAGCCGTGGTTGGCTTTGATAACTCACTGAATATGGGAGGTGAGAAGTAGGCGTAGCTCAAGCTTGCTTGCTCTGGAATGTTACTGGGCTGCTCAGGAGCCTTACGTGGCTCCTCCCTGCTTACTGCGAACAGAGTGAAGTCCGTGGTCTGCGGTCCCAATTTCACGATCTGGCCAGACGTGTCCCTCATGAGTCTTCCACACTCCAGCCAAACCATTCCACTCCTTATTCCCCAAACAGGTCCTGAAATTTCTGACCCAGTGCCAAGTATAATATATTGGCACTATAATATATTGTTCAAGTACATGTGCAAATCCTACCTGTTCTTTAAAGCTCATCGCAAATGTCTTCTATGTTATAATAATGGTCGTTAGCCGTGTTAAGTACTTGCTATGGACTAAGCACTGTTGTACCTACTTTAATTGTGGAATCTCGTCTTTGATTTTTGTAACAACCATGTGAAAGGGGTAGCCCGTTTTACAGATGAGGAAAGTGAGGCTCATATGGCCTAAACGCCTTGCCCAAGGTGACAGCTCTAAGTGGCAAATACTCTGCTGTAAAATACAATATTCTTTCTGTCAGGCTGACTTGCTCTATTTTTCTCTATCCTCTCTCTCTCTCTCTCCCCGCCTTCGCCCACTCCCACACCACCTGGTGGCCCCAGTACCCTTTGTCTGGACTTTCTGTAGGACATTGAATATTTTCTGCCTTGTATTCAAGATACCCAAGTCCTCCTCTGTCCCGACTGGAAGCTTCTTGATCAGAGTCAGAGCCTAAACCCTTTCAGGTGTGGGACATTACTCACAGGAGCTGCTCAAGCACTGATTGAGTGAGCAGATAGCCCTGGATGATGTGGGGTGAGACCTAGGCCCCCTCCTAAAGCTCCACACTGTCCTGGGAGCTCGTTTTCTCTCCCTCCCTGCGTCTCCCACCCCTGCCTCTGCCCACACCTCTCCAGGCCCCTGGGTCTCCTTCCCAAACTACATATTGCAAGGCTCGCTTACCCAACTCTCGTGAACACAACCCACATGCTATGTTGCAACTTTTCAGATGTATGTCCCCAATTATTCTGAGCTAATAGGGGCCAAGAATTAATTTTATTATTAGCATAAAAGTAGCTACTATTTATTTCTAATACTATCTTTCTGGCAATCTGCCAGACATTGTGTCCCACCCTTTATACTTAAAACACTTAATCCTTACAGTCAGCCTACACGGTAGAGATTTTTAAGCCTTTTTATGCAACGAGGAAACAGTTTCAGAAAGGTTACATACCTTGCCCCAGGTCACACAGCTAGAAACCACTAGAGGTGGGAAGTCCAACTCCAAAGCCCGTGTCCTCCCCACGCTCTCCTGGCACCTCACAGAGCCTGGCTCCAGTAGCACGGCCAGGGTTTGTTGGACTGAATGATTGAGAATGAGTCATGCTAGAGAAAGTCATGTGTGATCCACAGTACAGCACTGAAGAGTGGAAGAAGGAAGGAGCCAGAAGAGGCCTTCTGGGGGACGTTCCTCAGAGACTGCGGAGGTTGGGATGGAGGTGGGGTGTCAGGGTCAAGGCCGGTTCATCTCTTGACTGTGGGCTCGTTTTCAGGTTCGCTTTGTGAATAGCACATGGGTGTTCGGGAAAGGCATGTGCCACGTCAGCCGCTTTGCCCAGTACTGCTCCCTGCACGTTTCAGCGCTGACACTGACGGCCATTGCTGTGGACCGCCACCAGGTGAGGGTACCTGCACCCAGCACCCTGTCCTTCCTTCTCTGGCTTTGTTTTCCAGAGGGGCTGTGGGGGCCCTCAACACAGTGTTTTAGCCCATTTTTCAATGAGCGTATTCGTCTTCCTATTGATCCGTACAAATCAGGCATATTCAGCCCTTTGTAGGAGAAGCTACAAAAAAATTATTCCAGCGCGTTGTCCCAATGAAGACTCACTGCTAGCGAGCGTTTTGTGTCTCAGAAGCGAATGAGCTTATTTTAGGGATAGACAAGCAGACCTGGGAGAAATCACAGATGAAAAGAGAGTGGCAAATAATTACAAGTCAGAGACAAGACTCCTGTCTGGGGGAATGGGTCTTCTCTGGCCCAAGCTGTTGAGGAGGAAAACAAGTCAGGGAGTCCAGATGGCAGGAGCAGGCATCGGGGTGGGGCTGGAAGGCTCTGTTCAGTGTCCTGCCCCATCGGACGCACATGGGTAGATGCGGTGAAGGGAACGGAAGAGGACCGGAGGGTGCCCATCCTGGAGGAGGCCGTCTCCACGGCAGGCATCTCGTGGTGCTACTAACTCAGTGAATCCGTGTTGAATACTTGGGTATGTGTGGAATCAAGGAATGGAAGCTAATAAAGTGCCTACAGAGCTTTCTCAAGATCGCATGCCTGGTGAATGTTTGAGCTAGGATTAGGACAGAGGTTTGTCTGGCTCCAAGCCCGTGCTCTGATCACTAGTCCACCCTGCTCTGAGAAGACTCAAGGCCAATATCATAAGAGACACTGGGACAAAGATAGAATTTATTGAGTAGCTCCAAGAGGTGCAGCAAGGGTCACGGGACAGGAGGCTTCAAAGATGCAGATTCAAAGTTGCAGCTCAATATGAGGAAGAATTTTCTCATAGAAGTGTCGGAAGATGCACAAAGCTGCCTGGAGAGGTAGGTAATAAGTCTTATGTCACCAGCCATATTTAAGCAAGGTCTGAAAGGAGTGTTTTAGGGGAGATTCACGCATCTGATAGGGAATTGGACTTGGCAAACTTTGAGATCTCCTTATCCCTGAAATGCCATCATTTTGGAATTTATATTGCAGATGCTTTGGCACAAAGTGTGAAAACATTGCACACAGATATTTCCTGCCTCTTCTTAACTTTTTCCCTTAATTCAGCAAGAGGGACTCTGGATTACCCTTGTGGGCCTCTGCTCACCCCCACTTAACACAGCTAACTGTGAGTTGACCCGTGGGCCAAAGGTAGATCTGAGGACAGGGTGGAAATCTTGCCCACCCGAAGCCAGAAGACATTAAGGCGTCTGGGGCCGGTGACTCAGGCTTTCACTCCCTTCAACAACCTGAACAATGTAGGAGCTGGAGGGACAAAGATGGCCAAGTCCAGAGTAGAGAACGTGCTGGGCAGCTTCTAAAACGCAGTCATTTCCTCCTGTAAGACCTGAAAAATGAGGAGAAAAACCTGGGAGTCCACAGCCAGAAGGGCCAGTGTCAGGGGATGTGTCCTGAGGAGGTGGCAGCTCTGACCTCTCCCCCGACGCTCGACTCGCTAATCCCAATCTGCCTTCTTCAAGAAATAATGATTCTGATCTTAAAATGAGTTCAAGTCCTAAGTCTTTATTTAAACATTTTGAGGAATTGCTTACAGTAGCAATTAATTCCAAGACACTTTTCAGCCCAAAGCCTAGAACACTGGCTTTATTATAGGTATGGGAAAGCCAGGCCCCACTGCAATTTTAGCAATGGCTTTCATAAACTGTGTTGTGAACCCCCAAACAAATGTGAACACAGCTTCCCGTGATAAGTGGTGAGTCTCCTCTCCACGTCTGTCTGTCTCCCTCAGACCCTCTCGGAGCCCTTTGTAACCTAGGGGTCCAGCATCGTGGGAGCCGGGATCAGACCCTACGCTGGCCATGGCTTGTTCCTCTGCCAGCCCTGCTGTGGGGCTGTGGGTGTCCTGAAACACACCCGCTCTCTCCCCGCTCCCTCTCGCTGTACCCTTGTCCTGCCACGTATGACCTGCAGGAGGCATTTGAACTGCCTGGAGTCTCTGGGTTCAGATGACACCCTTTGTCTACCCCTGCGGGTGGTCTTGGGGTTGGTGCTGCTCAGGGGCTCCGTGATGAATTAAAGGGCACTTGGCTTTATAAATAGGACTTACCTGTCCTATTGGGATGAGTGAGCTGTGTCAGCTGGATTTCTCATCTGCTTCACAACTGCCCCATTCAGCCAGTAATACACAGTGTGGTTGTGTTCCAGGTCGTCATGCATCCGTTGAAACCCCGGATCTCCACCACAAAAGGTGTCATCTACATCGCGGTCATCTGGGGCATGGCTACCTTCTTCTCGCTCCCACACGCTATCTGCCAGAAATTATTTACTTTCAAGTACAGGTGAGATTAACCGGGAGGGAGCAGCCTGGGGACTCAGAGGACCTTGGCAGAGGGGAATGAGAGCCCCCTGAATCTCAGCGTTAGCAGCACCTGCCTCGGAGCCGTTCTCTGCCTCTCTCATCCTGCTGCTTGCAGGCAAGTGCCTGTCCTCTGCATTTCTTCTCCTTTTTCTCCTCTTTCTTTTCAACAACGTTAGCTTCCTCCTTATTCTCTGTCCAGTGTGTCAGCAAGATCCAGGCAGTATTGATTAGCTTCTGTCACTGGGGGAATATGCGCTCAGAGACTGAGACTTGAAATCACCCAGGCCGTGTTGAAAATGGTGTTTAAATTCTCTCACACAACCTGCAGACGAAACATGTATGGATCCGTGTGTCTGAGGCAGGATGCTCTACCCCGCTGCCCACCTTCCGTTCAGGTTTCTTTGTCATATACCCTCACAGAATGACAATTTCTTTCAAAGCACTCAGCTTTTTTGCTTTTAAATGTAAGTACTCATATGGGTGCTAGTAGTTAGTAAAGGTGGGCTCCCCCACCAGACTGTAAGGCTGGAGAGAGCTGGCCCCATTTCTGATTTTGCTACCTTGGTGTCCCTAGCGCCTAACTTACTGTCCTCACGTAACAAGCCCTCCATTCCTATTTTCTGAATGAATTAATAAACGAGTTTGGCATGATTTTCATCAGTTCATAGTTGTTTTAGGTGAAGTTCCTTAGAGACAGACCCTGAGATAAAGGAAGGTACGTAGGCCCGTGATTTTTAAAGGAAGTGTTCCCAGGAGTAATGGGTAGGGGACTGGGAAGGCAGGACGAAGAGAGGGTGCGATTTGGGGGAAAGCTGCAGCCTGCTCCTTAGGGGGGGCTCTGGAGCAAATTGATAACAGTGTGCCAGCCTTGAGGTACTTGGAGCTAGGCTTTCATATTCCAGTCTCCTCCGGGGAGACTCCCAGCCACTTGCGGCTCTTAGTGGATCTGTAGGAAGTGTCTTCAGCAGCCCCAGCATAGTCGTGTGTACAGGTGCCAGCTATTTCTTTCAGGGCAGGCAGAAGCTGGGGGCCTGGCACTCCAGACTGGAAAAAGGATCAGAGGGGATCTGGGGGTGCACTGCTGGTGTGTCCCGCAGTAGCCATGTGCTGCCCCATCTGAAACAAACACTTATACACACTCCTGTGACGTAAACAGAGTCAAGAGAAGCAGCTCTGGAAGCCAATTTCAACTAATTTGTAAAGGTTTCCTCCCAAATTCTAAGATACTGGAATGAATCACATACCCAAAACCCCCAGCTCTTAGACTCCCATCTGCCTTCGCATATGGAGGGCTATTTTTTTTTTCCTGCTAACATAAGCAGAGAGCTCTCTCATTCTTACACTAGTGATGACCGCCAGCACATGTAACAAGCGCGACAAGCCACACGGTATGATGAGAAAACTGCCGTTTTGGGTTCCTGCCTAGGCGTTTTACAATCTAACATCCCTGCTCACACTGAGTCTGGACATTGAAATAAGAACCCGAGTTTAGGATTCCCGCGACAAGTTCCTACCTTGCTTTTCCTGGGGGCACCTTTTAAAATGATCCCTCAGAGTTGAGCCCATGAAAAATTAGTAACCGCCGCCTCAACCACCTTATAAGTAATATGTGCTTGCTACCGGCTCTGTCCCCGGCTCGCTCCTGACCCGGGATGTTGGACTGCCTTTCCCGGTTCATTGTACCTCTTTTCTGGGATTTGTAAGGAATGAATCTCGTGGCTCTACTTCCTTTATGTGAATGTATGGAACTGGCCCTGGGGGTTTTCACTTTCCAACAGTGGGAGCTTAGACAGTCCCTCTGGCCAACGGCGGGTGGCTTGCACCTCCTCTCTCAGCAGGTTGTAATCTGCACGTTCTTAAGTTAACACACCAACTCTGGGTTTTCCAACACACACAGATATCCCTAAAAAGCTTCAAGAGGACTGAGTATGTTGCATAGAAAATAAATACCTGTTATATGAATGGCTGAAGTCATGTTAGTTCAGGCGTTGCCACTCACATTCTCAAGACCCATCAAGTGTTTGCCCCGTTCCTTGGTTCCTCTCTGCAATGGGAGCAGATACCGTGTTTTCCCAAAAAGAAGACCGGGTCTTATATTAATTTTTGCTCCAAAAGACACATAGGGCTTATGTTCAGGGGATGCCATGCTGAAAAATCATGCTAGGGCTTATTTTCCCATTAGGTCTTATTTTCGGGGAAACACGGTATTACGGTGGGAATTCCAGGTTTTCCTGAATATATGGTGCTCCCAGTTTCTAAGACAAGGAACACCGGTGTTGCATTTATTCATTGAACAGATACTTGTTGGGTCTCTGTTATGGGCTAGGAATAATACAAGGTTAAGAGGACACAGAGATCCAGGTGAATTCCTTATCTTTATAGAGCTCCCAGGCTAGTGGGAGAGGCAGCAATGTAATCAGATAATCAGGCTGCAGCATCAGAAGTGCTGGTACCAGGACAAGGTACCAGGAACCCAGCGGAGGGAGAGGCCAGTGCTTGTTGGAGGAGGCCTTTCCAGACTACTCGCATACCCTCCTTCTCTCTGTCTCTGTGTTTCTGTCTCTGTTTCTCTCTCCCCTTGTCCCCAGTGAGGACATTGTCCGCTCACTGTGCCTGCCAGACTTCCCTGAGCCCGCGGACCTCTTCTGGAAGTACCTGGACTTGGCCACCTTCATCCTACTTTATATCCTGCCCCTCCTCGTCATGTCTGTGGCCTACGCCCGTGTGGCCAAGAAGCTGTGGCTGTGCAACATGATTGGCGATGTGACCACGGAGCAGTACCTGACCCTGCGGCACAAGAAGAAGACGACGATCAAGATGCTGATGCTGGTGGTGGTCCTCTTTGCCCTCTGCTGGTTCCCCCTCAACTGCTACGTCCTCCTCCTGTCCAACAAGGTCATCCGCACCAACAATGCCCTCTACTTTGCCTTCCACTGGTTTGCCATGAGCAGCACTTGCTACAACCCCTTTATCTACTGCTGGCTTAATGAGAACTTCAGGGTTGAGCTGAAGGCGTTACTGAGGGTGTTCCAAAGGCCACCCAAGCCTCCAGAGGAACGGCCACCCTCCCCTGTCCCCTCCTTCAGGGTGGCTTGGACAGAGAAGGGCCATGGCCGGAGGGCTCCGCTAGCCAACCATCTCCTGTCTTCCTCCCAGCTCCAGTCTGGGAAGACAGACCTTTCGTCTGTGGAGCCCATTGTGGCGATGAGTTAGAGGAGGGTGGAAGAGGCAGGGGACAGGGCTCTGTCTCCAGCTGAGATTGGGAGAGGGCCTGAGGACAGAGCCTGTCCTCTCATACATGACCTTCACCATGCCGGAAATCAGTTCCTGCAGAAGCCATAAGACTCTTGAGTTCCTAGGAAACAACCCACCTCCTCACCACATTTGATGTGAAAACTAAAAGGCACCTACCAACTAGACACATGTTTATGAATTCCTGTCTGAGAAATGCTGTGAGGCATATCACCCTGGTTCCCTGAGCCAGAGAATAGCACAGTTTCAGCCCAGATGGAGGCTGAGTCAGCAAACTGCCTCAAACTGTCAGGCAGCTGCCTTACCAGCCTCCCTACCGCCGAGCATCCATAAAGCACACCTGAGTCTTACGGTGGGTGTGGCTGACCCAGCTGCACAGAGTTCTGCTTGAGTAGAAGGTTAACGAGCTGGAGCGGACACGGATGTTTTTATGCTTCACTTTCTGAAGTCATTGGACCAGGATGAATCACAATTCCGTGGTGGCTTGGCCTGGTATATGACAAGAAAGGACCACTTTGGTTCTGTAAAGAAAAATTATTGTTAAAACTTTGGAGAATTCAGAAAAGCACAAAGAAGAAAATAAAAATCACCTCCTTCTCCTACCAACTTGTAATAAGTTCTGTTGACATGCTGTGCATTTATTTGCAATGTGTGTGTGTGTGTGTGTGTGTGTGTATGCATGTATGTACGTGTGCTTTTCATTTCATCCCGAATTATACTTTTCCTTGTAGAGATAAGCAAGAAACAGGGGTATAGCAGAGCACTTCTGAGCCCCTCTCCCAGGAATAGTGTCCATTAGAAGAGCTGGAAGAAGAGGTGAGAGAGGAACCCAGGGAGAAGACTGTCACAGAACTGATACACTGCCTTCATCTTGTAGTCAGCGGTGGGAAGGGCCTGGCTGAAGTACCTCTCCGGAGATGGCTGCCTTTGTCATAATCCAGGAACAAAACTCATCTAACTGGCATAATTCCGTCTCTCCTGCAATCACACAGAACAAGAGGCAGTAAAACGTTGCCTTGCTTTCACAGGAGATGAGGGAGCAGGTTTTCCAACATGCTGGAAATCGTTGTGTTTAGACACCTCACCCTCTCAAGCTGTGTAGGCAGGCCATTCTTTCTCTGTGTTGTCTGAATAAGAAAGCCGCTTCACTGTCAGCATCACCCTGGTGGCTCACGTGTCACTTACAGAAGCCTGTGGCATCATGGTAGTCCTTAAGGACTCAACTTGCCAGAGAAATCTCATTCCAGAGACTGAGTGTTTTCATCACCTTCCATCTGGTCCTGAGAGACCCACTGTGTCATCCAGAAGAAAGACACATCAGGCAGAATAGAGCATAATTCACCAGCCGTAAACAATTGCCACTCTCACACTGGTTTTAGGTTTCTTTCTAGCACCAGATAGATCCTGAAAGCAAAGCATGGATATGGAGCTGAGTGGAAAACTGAGGTTCGGGGAGAAGGGGTTTGTCCAAGGATCACTTAGATCTCTTGGCTGTTCATTGAAACAAACGTAGGTCATTTGCTTCCCTATAGTGACCCATGGGGCTTTATTATACGATTCTCTTTGTGAGGATCTTTGAAAATTTTCAGAGTGTAAAGTTTGAAAAATTACCTTCTGAAGAGTGGGTAAAAAACTGACGTTGATGGGCCAGAGCGAAACTTCTGAGCCCATAGGGATCTCCAGATGGATTTTTCTGGCCAAGTGTCTCCCGTGTCTGTGCCTATTGTCTCCATGGTGTTGAGAAGCAGCTAATGGTTTCATCTTAAGGCTGTCATAGAAATTCTATGAACCAGAAAGAGAAAGGCAGCAGGGCTACAGAAAGTTTGTCTTTGTCTAGAATCACAGGGAAAGCTTCACTTTGCCCCTCTGTGGGGGCATCTAGAAATACTGCTGAGTCACAGAAAAGGTCTTTTTCTGGGGAGGACTCACTGATGGCCCATTAGGTCTGTGTCTCCCCCTAGTACCTTGTCTGTCCCCCGTCCATGTTGCCTCAGAGTAAACAGTGATTTATATTTGTGAATGTGAAACTTGAGTTTTTCCAATGTGCTGTAACAAGTTCTTTATTGTAAATTGCTCCAGTCTCAATAAATTAATTTGGGTGCATGGACTGTGCTTCTTGGACTTGTGATTAGGCCACAGTTGGTAACCTTTAAAATGGGGATCGACATGGATTAGACGAAGAGACCGTGGAGATCACCTGCCCACACACCTGCATTTTACAGCCGAGGAAGTGCAAACAGTGAGAGGGTAGATAGCTATTTGAAAACCTCTGACTCTTGGTCTAGTGCTTCTTCTGCTGAGCCGGCTGCCAAGTCCCCTCTCTTGCGGTTATGAATCTGTGCTGTGTATTTTATCCCAGGATTCCATCTGTTCCATGATGATTCAGGAGGAGGTAAAGCTGCCACTCAAGCCTCGAGAGCAGGTCTCCCACTCGCACGCAGTGTGTGGTGGGTGCCACGTTCCTGTGTTTACCAGGATTTCTGCCCCATGGGGCCCGGCGTCCCCCTGTCCTACCAGGTGAGCTGGGGAGGAGACTTCATTGCATACAAATTACCCTGATGCCATCCAGAGCCCAGGAAATCAGTTTCAAATAATTTCACACAAGGTTGTACTTACGAGTGATTTACTGAGCCTAGGAGAAATTTTAAAAGAAAAAGTGAAGTAGAAGGAAACTAAAATTTGCGGACAGCTGCTATAGGAGATACATGCTGAACGCGTCTGCACCCATGATCTCATTCACCCTCACAGCAATTCTCCGAGGTGGGCATTATTATTTCTACACTGCAGATGAGGAAACTGAGGCTCCGCTAACGATCACACAGCAAAATTGGAAAAAGGCTAACTTCTTGGCAATTAGGTTCTAAAAAGGCATGTAGAAAAAAATATGTTTTGACTCTAATGTTTTACAGATTTCCTTGATTATGAGATACTCTTTTGGGTAAGACCTGGTAACTGCCCTAAAAACCAGTGCTTGAGTTACCTGCTTTGGGAACTGCCTGACGAGGTGGGCCTCAAGTCCTCTTGCAGCTCCGTGGCAATTCCTCCGTTCTATTATAGGCAGGATCTCGTGCTGCCTTGTGAGCTTAGTTCTGGTGAGAAGCAACTTCCAAACAAGCCCTAAGTGACTCCCAGATTGCTGGTGCCTTGCTTCACTGGCCGTGGCGGGTTGCCAAGGCAAACAAAACAGCCTCTCAGGCAGCCTGGACCTCAGGGTCCTCAAATAGCACAGCAGAACTCAGCTAAACTCTCCTGGCTCCAAGCTGGTGGTGGTGTGCCTCCCGAGCCTATGAGCAGCTGTGCAAGCTCCAGGCTCTAGGGTAATGGAAGCCATGCCAGAGTATCAGGGCCAAGGGGGGATCTGGGAAGACGAGGGGACTTGAGCATCCACTGGGGAAATATGTTTGCCACAGCGTGTCAAGTTGATAGAAGATGCATCTAGTGCTGTGGGATCAGGTTGCCAGCATGTTGCTTTGGCATCTCAGTATACCTGTCCCATCCCCCACCCCCACCACTATTGCCCCTCCATACACACTCCCACCTGCCATTCTCTCTCATTTCAAAGAGTAGTTAGGGGAGGAACAAACAAGACACATGCAATGCTGGATGCACTTTCAAAAACGAAACAGTTACGAGGTGTGATAAAAAAATACAGTGGATGTTTACTTTTCAAAAAAAATTATAGTAAAAGACACATTGCCACTAATCTCTCTCCCCTTCACTTCGAACACACTTATCCCACCATTCTTGCCACTTTCTGAAGCAGTTCTGGAAATCATCTTTCGTGAGTGTCTTTAGTTGCGCTGTCGTGACTGTGTCAATGTCCTGAATCGATGCAAAATGTTAACCTTTCATTTTGACTTTGGGGAAGAGCCAGAAGTCGCACGGTGCCAGATCCGGTGAATACGGTGGATGAGGACACACCCTAATGTTTTTATTTGACAGAAATTGCCATACCAGAAGCGATGTGTGACATGGAGCATTGTCACGATGGAGGATGGAACCATTTGCCCATTTCATGTTAATGCATTGTTTGTTATCCATGATTTACGGCACACTTTAAAACACACCCTCTCTCAACCGTAGTTCACAACTGACTGCACCGAACAAGTTGAAACTTGTCATACACTGTTACTAAGGTTCCACACGCCGCTTTCTGTATTGAAGATCCCTGACTTTCTGTTGGATGGCACTTGGCAACAGCATTCACTGTATTTTCTGATCACAACGGAAAGGCTCCATGTCACACATTGTTTCTGGTATATGGCAGTTTCTGTCAAATGAAAACATTATGGTGTATCCTCATCCACTTTATTCACTGGATCTGGCACCGTGTGACTTCTGGCTCTTTTTCAAAGTCAAAATGACCATGAAAGGTAAGCGTTTTGAATCAATTCAGGACATTGAGGCAGCCATGACAGTGCAACTAAAGACACTCATGAAAGAAGACTTCCAGAACTGCTTCAGAAAGTGACAAGAATGAGGGGATAAGTTTATTCAAAGTAAGGAGGAGTATTTTGAGGGGGATTAATGACAATGTGTCTTTTACTGTAATAAATTTTTTTTTAACAGTGTATTTTTTTTTAGATTTTATTGGGGAAGGGGAACAGGACTTTGTTGGGGAACAGTGTGTACTTCCAGGCCTTTTTTCCAAGTCAGGTTGTTGTCCTTTCAATCTTAGTTGTGGAGGGTGCCATTCAGCTTTAAGTTGTTGTCCTTTCAGTCTTAGTTGTGGAGGGCGCAGCTCAGCTCCAGGTCCAGTTGCCGCTTCTAGTTGCAGGGGGCGCAGCCCACCATCCCTTGTGGGAGTCGAGGAATCGAACTGGCAATCTTGTGGTTGAGAGGACGCACTCCAACCAACTGAGCCATCTGGGAGCTCAGCGACAGCTCAGCTCAAAGTGCTGTGTTCAATTTTAGTTGCAGGGGGCGGAGCTCGCCATCCCTTGTGGGACTCGAGGAATTGAACTGGCAACCTTGTGGTTGAGAGCCCACTGGATCCATGTGGGAATCGAACCGACAGCCTTCGGGGTTAGGAGCATGGAGCTCTAACTGCCTGAGCCACCGGGCCAGCCCTAAATTTTTTTTTTTATCAAAACATTCACTGTATTGTTTGATCACACCTTGTACATTTAATATGAGGAAGTCCTGGGGTTCAGGGCTTTCTGAGATTTTGTAGCTTCTCTTGCTGAGAACAAGCTATCTGCTGTTTCATGGAGACAAAGTGCTTGATGTTAACAGAATCCCATCCAAGATACCACATTATATTTACTAATTGTGTCCCCTTCAGCTCCTGCAGATCCAAATTATACACCTGTCCAGTGTCCCCAGGCTCCAGGGGATACATATCAGGCTCCAGTGAAGCTCTTTAGTTAGGCTTGAGATGAAGAAAATAGAACCTTACACTTCTAATCTGAAGGGAGTGGAAGGAACTAACAGGCAACAACTCTCTCCGAAGAATTTTTTTCCATAAACCGTCCTCTCCAAATCCAAGCCCTTCCTGTATTCCTGATTTCGCTGAGGGATTCGAGGAAAGAAGATATGGTTTGAGGTCTGTCTCCTGTTCACTTTGGCATTCATCTGATAGCCAAAGAATTGGTCACTCAGTGAAACTGAAACCAGAAGTGTCCAACTTTAATGTCTTCTTATGTAACCTGCCTAGATCCTGGGAATCAGAGACTTCTATCCTTGAGAAAGTTTAGATAGTCAACCCAGACATTGTCACTTCAAAGGAGGAGCTGTCTAGCTTTGCGCCTCAAAAATGCTGTGTGCATTCTTAGTCTTATACACTCAAAACAATTTTGTCAGCCAGAAGCTTGATTTTCTTCTGGGGGAAGCTGGAATCTTTTCTCTTCCTTATTATACAAAGTTTTGCTGAAGCACTTTTTCTCACCTAGCTTTCTCTGTCAGACCCTGAAAGCATTTGTTAGGGCATCAATCTTGGACTTCTTATTCCTTCTTGTAGGTCGAAGATATAGAAAATGATTTTTTTATATTGAACTCTTATCCTGCAACCATGCTGACTCACTAATTCATTCTAGTAGAATTTTTTTGGTAGATTCTTTAGGATTATCTATGTACACGATCATGTCATCTGCAAATAAAGACACTTTTACTTCATTCTAATATATATGACATCTATCTTTCCCTTGTTTTATTGAGCAACTAGATTTTCCTGTACAATAGTTTATAGAAGTGGTGAGCGTGGATTTTTTGATGTTGTATTCTTCAGTTTTTAAATTTTTAATCAGTTGCAGATCTTGGCTATTCTAATAGGTATGTAGTGGTAACTCGTTGTTTAAATTTGTATTTCCCTGATGATAAAAGAGTGGAGCATCTTTGCATAGGTTTATTTGCTATCTGGATATCTTCTTTGGTGAGGTGAACGTTGAAGTCATTGCCCCATTTTTTAATTGGGTTGTTTGTTTTCTTATTGTTGAGTTTTAAGAAATTTTTTAAACTGTCCTTTATTAGATATGTCTTTTTCAAATATTTTCTCCCAGTCTGTGGCTTGTCTGCTTATCATCTTGACATGATCTTTTGTGGAGCAGAAATTGTTTTAAGTAATTTTGTCCCACTTTTATAATTTTTATCTTCAAGAGCAATTGCCTGAACTTTTTATGCCACCATTACAGAAAGCATTTCAAATAGGCCTTCTCTTATTTGACTGTTTTTTATAATTTCTGTTTCTTTGCTGAGATGATCAATCTGTTCATTCATTATGAGTATATTTTCCTGTAAAATATTTGTTCCTTGTCTGCCAATTGCAACACCTTTTTCGCCAATTGCAACATCTAGGTCATCTCAGAATTGGTTTCTTCTGCCCGATTTTTCTCTTAAGTATGGATCACATTTTTCTGTTTCTTTGTATGTCTAAAGATTTTTTTATTGATTGCATACTGGATAGTATGATGGTATGTTGAAGAGACTGCATTTTATGTTTCTCTGAAGGGTTTTGTTTTTCTTATTTTGGTCTAAGAGGTAGTTAACCTTGATATCACCTGTGGTGGGCTGCATCTGAATTTTCTTCTCCATCCTCTCAGCTTCCACCTGCTGCTTATCAGCTGGGCTCTCTGGGGCCTTCCCAACATGTGTAGTTTAATGGTCGGCCAGGGATTTTGCTCAGTTTTTATTAACATTTTGTGGCTCACCCTTTCTGCAGCTTTTTCTTCTCACAATTTCTCCAGTAACTTTCCAGTCGCTTCACATGTCCTGAATTTTGTCCTGTGCTATCTCAAGGAGTAAGCCTCTGGCTTCTGGCCACCCTGAGCTTCATGCGTATTGGGGAATGTCTGCAGGCAAAAAGCCTCAGGGTCTCAAATCACACCAATTGTAGTTGTTATATTTTAAGAGTGGATTCATACAGTTTCTCATGCTTTTTGTCCTTTTCTAGTACCTTTATCATTGTTGTAAGATATTTTTCCAGATTTTTAGTTGTCACTACAGAAAGATTAATCTGCCATTACCACTCTGAGTGAGTTTTTAAGGTTGTTTCTCAGCTTAGGCTTTCCATAACCTACAAGTAGTGTGAATTTCACCCGACATCCAAGTCTAGAGCTGGCTTAGATTCCTAATTTCTTGTGGATAAATCTATTTTCCACTCATGGTCCAGGATGAGTGGTAAGCTTCCACATCACTTCTCCTGACCAGTCAGTATTCTAGTTCTACTTCCACCATTCAATCTGATAGCACAGCTACTTATAGGCTTCCAGCTTTAGTCAAGAAGTTCCAGCCCCAACCCTCCCCCCATGAATGCGGGCTTCATATTCACAACGGCAATATAACCTCAGCATCAAAAATGTATATTCAATCCTGATATCCCTATGGGCAGTACAGATATCAACTGCTACTCACCAGTTTAGCTGTTAGTTTACTCCTTGTTTTTATGGAATTTGGGTTTTTCCATTTCTTAGTTTTAAATGTTTCTATGTGTTTGTGGCAGTCATTGAGCATCCTGCATGAGCCCAGTCATGCATTTTGAACAAAAACACAATAATTCACTTTGCATAAGCATTTCTTAAAAGTATTTTTTTAAATCTAGCTTCCATTTTGCATTAATTACGTGAGAGATGGTGTGCAATTTAGTTAACTTAAAATTAGTAGATTAAGAGTTCCCATAAACCAAAAATGATGTGTACATTTCAGACATTATGAGAACTCCAAGGGAAATTGCAATTTTATGGATAAATGAAAACATTCAGAAAATATTCAACAAGTATTTATTGATACAGGCATTCTAAGTGCCAGAAATACAGTAGTGAATTCTCATTGCAAATACTATACTATGAAGTGTATCTCTATTTTATAAATAAGGAAACTGAGACTCAGAAAAGTGAGGCTGAAATGACTTGTCCAAGTTTACTCAATTGGCAAGAAATGTTAACTAGATACCCAAGTCTTTCTAGTTACAGTGGTCCTGATTTTGACCATTGTTGTGTCAGCTGTAGGGCTTGCCAAGAATTATCTAGCAACCATCTTTGAAGCCTGAAGTAGATAGCTTAAAGAGGGAGTAGACATAAAGAACGGCTTACATATCTAGCTATGAGAGTTTTGGGATGCTAAATGAATTTGGAGCCTCCCTTCCTATACCAAGAAACCCCACATCAAGCAGATTCTTGGTAGTCACCAATTTAAATTTGTGGCTTTAGCAATTCACTAAGGACCCCAAAGGTCCCTGACATGTAGTAATTTATAAACCTGAGACATGATTTTTTTTTATCTTTCAAAGTTTTTCAATATATTTAATGTTTTAAAGAATATTGAACATGGAAAATATCAAAATAAACACAAAAGTCTCTGGATCAACTATCCTTATCCATTGCCTCACACTTTAAAGGCAGCTACTTTTAACCAATGCAGTGACAGACATGTAAGTAGGGATAATATAATACCCATTCCTAATGCCCTCTTCCTTTGTAGATAAGGGTGACCATGTTACAATTCTGGCTAAAAGTGTAAGTTACTCTGCTGGTGCTGTCCCTTCTCCCTTACTTCTTATTCCTGTCTGGAATGCGGATTTAATGACTGGAGAAGCAAAGAAGCCCACACCAAAACTCATCATAATTAAAATGCCAGAGGTGAAAGACAAATAAAGAATCATAAAAACAGTAAGAGAAAAACAATCAGTTACCTACAAGGGAGCTCCCATAAGACTGTCAATTGATTTCTCAACAGAAACTTGCAGGCCAGAAGGGATTTGCATGAAATATTCAAAGTGATGAAAAGTGAAGACCTACAACCAAGATTACTCTACCCAGCAAAGCTATCATTTAGAATGAAATGACAGATAAAGAGTTTCCCAGGCAAGAAAAACCTAAAGGAGTTCATCACTACCAAATCAGTATTATAAGAAATGTTTAAGGGACTTATTTAAGTAGAAGAAAAAAGATAAAAAATATGAATAGTAAAATGGCAATAACTAAATGTCTATCAACAATTACTTTCAATGTAAGTAGATTAAATGCTCCAATCAAAAGATAAGGTGGCTGAATGGATAAGAAAACAAGACCCTTACATATACTGCCTACAAGAGGCTCACTTCAGATCGAAAGACACACAGAGAGTAAATACAGGGATGGAAAAAGATATTTCATGAAAATGGAAACAAACAAAAAATCTAGGATAGCAATACTAATACCAGATAAAATTAATTTTAAAACAAAGTCCATAATAAGATACAAAGAAGGAACTAGTAAGTAATTCCATTTCTGGGTATTCATCCAAAGAAACCCAAAACACTATGTTGAAAAGACATATGGGGGCAGTCCAGTAGCTCAGGCAGTTGGAGCACCGTGCTCCTAATGCCGAAGGCCGCCGGTTTGATTCCCACATGGGCCAGTGAGCTGTGCCCTTTACAACTAAGACTGTGAACAGCAGCTCTCCCCGGAACTGGGCTGCTGTGAACAGCCAGATGTCGGTGTGAGCTGCTGTGTGCTGCCACGGACTGCTGTGAGCTGCTGTGGGCTGCTGTGTACTGCCATGGGCTGCTGTGTGCTGACATGTGCTACCATGAGTGGCCGGTGGCCAACAAGAGCTGCCATGAGCGGCCAACCAACCATGGACAACTGACTGCCAGCGGGGGAGGGGGGTGTGCAAGGTTCATCATACCAGCATGGGTCAGTGAGCTGCACCCTACAACTACACTGAGAAACAGCGGCTTAAAAACCAGGGCGGTAGGGGGGGAGGGGGGGATTGGGGCAAAGAAAAAAAAAAGACATATGAATCCATATGTTCAATGCGGCATTATTTACAATGGCCAAGATACGGACGCAACCTAAGTGTCCATCATTAAACAAATGGGTAAAGAAGAGGCGGTACATACATATTTATAATATGTATATTCAGTCATAAGAAAGAATGAAATCTTGCCATTTGTGACAATGGACCTAGAGGGTATTATGCCAAGGGAAAGAAGTCACACAGAGAAAGCTAAATACCATATGATTTTGCTTATATGTGGAATCTAAAATACAAAATAAAACAGAAATAAACTCATTGATACTGAGAACATGTAGATGGTTGCCATATGGGAGGGGAGTTGAGGAGATGGGTGAAAAAGATGAAGGGATTAAGAAGCACAAATTGGTAGTTACAAAATAGTCAGGGGGATGTAAAGTACAGCATAGGGAATATAGTCAATAATATTGTAGTAACTATGTATGATGTTTGATGGGTACTAGTTTTATTGGGGTGATCACTTCGTAAGTTATATAAATGTCTAATCACTATGTTGCACACCTGAAACTAATATAATATTGTATGTCAACTGTAACTGAAAAATAAAAAAAATTAACAAAATTCTAATGAATAATAAAAAACTTGAGTGAAAAATGAAAACTTAATTAACTTAGACTGTGAGGTTGTACATAGGAAACACGTGACCTTTGACTACAATGTAATTTGGAGGGCAATTAGGTGCCAATATAACCAGTTTCACATAAGTCATTCTGAGGGATTTGTCCAAGTCTGGAGAACATCCCTTGAAAATGTCAAGGATCTGCTGTCTTGTGTCAGTGAGACCTGAACAGCTTGTTTTTTCTTTTTTTGAAGGTAAAATAATGAAAGTTCAGCATTATATGTTGTCTGGTGAATATTTGTCATTTAAACCATATGGTGCTACAAATAGATATATCTGAGAATGTGTAAGATGTAAGGTTGCCTTCAAACTTCAGCGTGAGAAAAAATCTACAGCAGTTTAAAAAAAAAAAACAACATAAAAGGAGGAGGGAACCGATAGCTTGGAAAGCATGCTAGAACTACTTTTTTTTTTTTTTTTTTTATGAATTCTATTCAAGGAAAAATGATTTTCAAGCCTCAGTCCTTTGGCAGTGAATAATTTTATTTTGCTATTCCCCCCACCAATTTTACTTTTACTAGCTGGAGCATGATCTTGAAAGTAAGAAATGAATCACTGCTGCTGAGGAGTCCAGAAAAAGGCGGAGCTGCTTTTGATGAAGGGTGGTGACATAAGTATTTTGAAATAACACTTTAATTCCAAATTATTCTGTCTTTATGACTAAGTTAAAGAGGAAGCAATGAGTTGAAATTATAGCAAGAAGTAATTAGATTTTGACAGAAGAGCAGTCTCAGTGTGAGGCTTTAAGACCTGGAATTGTTTCCTCAGGAAGGTTGAGAAATTTCTCTTCTTGAAGGTGCTTGTCTGGGAAGTAGGGCTCAGTGAAGATTCTTTTGCCAGGTATTTGTCTGGTCCGGTGACTTTGCAGCTGGGAGGGCAGGAGGGCGTAGTGGTCAATGTGATGGCTCTGTTAGGTCTGGGCCACCTGGAGTTAAGTCCGTGTCAGCCATGTGTGCTCTTGGGCAACTAAATGATCTTTTCTGAGCCTCAATGATATTATCTGTAAAATGGGGTGGTTGCGATGATTATATAATACATGTAATGTGCTCGCACTTTTGTAATTGTTCAGCAAATGGCAGTAGTTCTCGTTATCATTTATAAGACTCCCCACATAGGAAGGACGAAATGAATTAGCGTGGATGGTGGATGGTGGATGGAGCAAAGACTGTGGCTGGGGCTGTGCTACCACGACTTCCATTTACTCTCTCACTTAATTTTTACAACTACCCTGCCGAGGCTTGGTTTTTGCCATTCCTTACCCTCGTTTGTTCCCATTCTTGAGGCTTTTTGTTTGTTTGTGGCAGGTTCTTGAGGCTTTTGTTTTGGTTTGGGATTGGTTTGTTTAGGGGGCATCTGAGGAAATGTGTTTGAAGGCCGTTGCCTTGAATGGACATCTCCTTCCTTAGCATCCTCTTGGCTCTTAAAACCTGCCCCCACACTGAGGAGCCACCGTCCCTTTTTTGATAAATCTGTTCCCACATCAGAAGGAAAACCATCTTTCTCTCCTCTGTTGTATGACCCTCATTCTGAACAGTCAAACCTCCCCCCCCCCGGCTGACCACAGGAGAAAGGAATAGAGCTCTTTTTGTCACACTCATAGATGTTGATGTGTGCTGTTGTGTGTTGGATACATTAGAATTTCACAGGGTTTCAGTTTTAGTAATTACACCTCCAGCTCGAGGGTTCTTTTTGCAAAAGCAAATACGTCAGCTAACATGTGAGAGATCAGTAACCAGTCCGTGAGCTCAAAGCCTCAACCAGAGCTTGCCCTGGGGTGATGCAAGTGAGGCGCTTGGGTCACAAAGGTTAAGGAGGCGCTTGCACAACCCCGACAGTGAGTGCCTTCCTAAATTTTGCTTGGTGACTTTTGGGCTCACCTGTGGCAACCTAATGGTCTCCAACGTGGCCAGTCTTGCCTCCTCCAATTAATTCTTCATGCCCTGGGTTAAAGTGACTGAAAGCTGAGCCTGTCATCTCCTGATTAAAACTTGCTAATGGCCCCATTGCCTACAAAAGCCTACCTACCCATGTGGCCTCATCTCTCCCTCTGTTCCTGTCTCAGCTCCTCCTAAGCTTAACTACTGACTTGAAGTTCCTTGAATGTTCTGGACCTTTGCATAGGCAGATCTTCCTGCCTGGGTTGTGTGTGGGGGGAGTCCTTTTACCCTTATTTACCAAGGGTTCTTCTTTAACTCCTATCTGTCTTTCAAGTATAGGCTCAGGCTCATATCCTGCATATCCTGAACCCCAAATCTGGGTTTGGAGCCCCTCTTCTGTGAAAGCTCAGAACCCCGATCTTCCTTCATGAAGCTCTTTGTATTATAATTGTTTCTTTGCTTAGCTGTCTCGCCCATTGACTTGTTTGCTGCCTGCGGGAAGAAGTTATGTCTTACCTTTTAGTTACACTTCTCTCAAGTACTTAGTACAGAGTAATTAGGAATAATGTTAGTTAATTGTCTGTGTAACACAGATAATAGTTTACAAATGCTACTGTGTTTCTCATTTTAAAGATGCCCACCCCATCCCCAATAGTGCTTAAGACATTAAGATTAGGCCATGAGACTTATTGCCTCAGAGAAAGGGATATAAACACCACCTAGAAGATGTCCACAGGGCCAGGAAGAAGGAAAAATATGACATCAAAGGGAGCTCCTTCCACCTAGAACAAGGAAGAAAAAAACACCTATGGTGCTGGGAAGATGGAAGGGAGAGAGAGAGAGACAGAATGAATATACTTCCAACACATTCTTCTCTCCCCAAACCTTGAAGGGACTGAAGGTAGAAACATCCAGACAGGATTTGGACGTGACTGAGGAATATCTAGTTTCGTGCTCTGCTTTCATATCAACCCATGGTGACATGGGTTGAGGAGACTCTGAACCTCATGGAGGGACATGTGCCAAATCTAAAACAGCAAGTGAGCAGAAGAACAACAAAGATGGAGTGACACGGTCTCTGCATGATTAGGAACTAATTATTTAATTATTTCTTATTGTGCCTCAGATGGTTCAGTGGTGGCTTTTACTTCTTATGGTACCTGATTTCATTATAAACAGTGTCATTCCACTTTAGGGGTGGGGCAGGGAGCATCAGGAAAAATTGAGCAGGGAACAGTTCCTGAGAGATGATCAGAACCTGTGAACTCATTCTGCTTTCCAGCTAGTCATGCCCTAGCAGTCATTTCTCATTAGGGTACAGGACTCAGAGATGCAGACAAATTAAACTCCTGTGCGCACAACAGTTTAGTGGTTACCAGAGGGTAAAGAGGGAGGCTAGTGGTAGAAGACGGTAAAGGGGATCAATGTACGGTGATGGAAGGAGAACTGACTCTAGGTGGTGAGCACACAATGCAATATATAAATGATGTATTATGGAAATGTACACTTGAAACCTATATAACTTTACTAACCAATGTCTCCCCAATAAATTTAATTAAAAAAAAATTAGAAAATATATTAAACTCCTGTGCAGCAGGCAGCCTGTATTCTTCAGCAGAAAGCAAAGAACAGCTGTGGTAGAGTGGCACATGAATGGAGCAATTATCCTGGTCTGTGCAAGAAAGGGTGAAGCAGAATGAAGGAATGAGGTGGAAACCAAGGGCAGAGAGATGGGAGCACTGAATAAAGGGGTTACACATTCATCCTTTGTAGTGCAGGGGATCCTGCCGACTACGCCATGTGTCGTGCGGGGTGTCAGGTGGGGTATCCGGTCCCGCTCCCCACACAAGAACGCAGGATATGGCTAGGCCAAAAAGGAACACCCACGGAGCCATAGGTAGGGGAGTCACACCACTATACTCTCGCTGGCGGCTGGGTTGGAGACACAGGAACCAGGAGCAACACAATTCTCAACCCTCACTGCGCCGCTTGCAGACTCAGCCACCATCTTCTTGCTAGCTCCCCCTTTTTCCTTTTCTGCTAGCCTAGCCACGGCAGTTATATTCATGGCTAATGGCTCACTGGTTACAGCTGACGGCCAACTAGCCACAGCTGCTGGCCATTTGATCACAGTCAATGGCCATTTACTACCTGAGCCAGCACCTTTCTATGTGAGGCCGAGAGCCTGGAAACTGCTTTTTGGGGCTCTGTCCCCACACCCTTTTATCCTTTAGTTCATTAAATATGGACTAAGCACCTATTTTTGCCAAGCACTGTGGGAACACATGTAAAATTGATAAGACAGAATCTTTTTCTTCTAGGAGCTAATAATCTAGTTAGAGGAGATTAAAAAGTATATAAATATATCACTATATAGTCTGATAAATATTTTAAGGTAGCACAGAAGAAAGAGGATTTATTCTATTTGTAGAGGGAAAGGCATCCAAGAGGAAGTGAATCTGAGTAGTTTTCCATTTCCACCCCAACTTATCTAACACCAACTGGATAGTACTGTGATTCAGTTCCAGCACTAACTACCCAAAGTTAGTGGAGACCCCACAGGTTTCGGGCACACATCCTCTGTAAGACTATTCTCACTTCAGATGTCAGCCACAAGTTCTAGGGCCCGCAGGCCACCTGCACTTTTCACTGGCTACAAATTCAGGGGTTCCCACAACTCTCTCAGGGGGGAAAATTCTCTGAGCTCACAGAACTCAGGAAGGCACTGTACTTATGATTACAGTTTTATTATAATGGATACACATAGGATGAGGTATGGAGTCAAGGTATATCACCCTTCTGGCATACTGATGTGTTCACCAACCATAAGGCCGTACTGAGCCTCAGTGTCTGGAGTTTTTATAGAGGTTTCATTATACAGGCATGTGGTTGAAATCCCTGGAGGAGGTCAGGCTGGCCCAGAGCTCCAACCTTCTAATTATGTATTTGGACTTTCTGGTGATTGGCCTCATCTGAGGGCCCACCCTGAGTCACCGTATTAGCATAACAAAGACATTACTAGCACTCAGGAAATTCCAAGGCCTTTAGGAGCTCCATGCCGGGAATCCTGGACAAAGATGAGACCAATTCTTTTTTTTTTCTTTTTAACTTTTTTATTAGTTTCAGGTGCACAAAATAATGTTCTAGTGAGACAAATTCTTAATTATAGCACGGTTGGGTTTGGAAGATTGACTAGGAGTTCAGTAGATGGATATTCCAAGCGAATCACCAATTTTCTATAGGACTGAGGAGGCACTTCCAACTCTGGCTTCTGAATCACTTCTCACTCTGCCAGCCACCTGCCTCCATCTGAGCAAAACACTGTCGTGTGAGCAAAACAAGCTCCTATTTCTCTGAGTCCCTGTTAGGTGAATTTTCTACTATTTGCAAGGTTTCCACAGGTCTAGAATTCTAAATACTTACTGAAAATTGGCAATGTCTAAAGCACTGAGTGAGGTGCACAAATGACTGTTAAATATAGTCATGCGTCCCAGGAATGCACAGCACTGAAGGGAGAAGAGTTCAGGGTGCTCGGGCTCATTGTGTCCTTTTTGAAGTTAGAATGGTTTGCATCCAGGCACTGCCGCTTAAGAAATGTAACCTTCAACCAGCTCCCAGACTTGGTAATCTCATCACAAGACGGGGACAATAGTGCATTCACTGATGTGGATTGGTGTTGTGGAGGGTGAGAGTTAATCTTTACAGAAACTTATTTCCCCACACAGTAGGTTTATACTGCCCTAAAAAGAAAACAAAACAGACAAATGATTTAGAATAGGCTTACTCTCCACTATGCTCTGTATTCTAACAAGTGACTTTGTAGGTAGGGTGGGTCACGTTTTGCCCAAGGCCAAACAGCTCTGAATGGTTTTTTATGTAATTACCTTCATTTGTTACATCGCTATTTCTTCTTATCGGCAGTGTTTGATGGCTCTTCCGATAGGATATTGTTTCGGGTTGCATAGGTTAATTGTAAATTAGTGTGGTAGGTGCCAAGATGTTAGGATGGTTGGAGAAGCAAAGGAGTTTTCTGAATCCCAAGGAGTTCTAGAATACTGTGGAAAGGAGATAAGAAACCCTCAAGCAGCGTAATAGCAGAAGTCTCCCATTGGGTTTACTATGGGATGGGAGCTGTATTTGTGACAGGAACAGGGAAGGGGTGGACTTGGTAGAATGATGCAGAAGATTCTATGATAATGAAAAGGGCTAGAGTAGCTGCAGGAAGGGCAGACCAAGCATGGTGGTTAAGCACGGAGAGACTGAATACACACACAGACAACGGCCAGACTACATATCACAACAGAACTCTGCAGCAAACAGTCGAGCACGCTAAACTAGAACCCCTGCAGCAATTGTCCCAGAAAGGTCAGGACTTGGTCAGTGACTTCCATCTTCCTTATTTTTTTACCCCTACTTTCAATTTAGGACTAAGCATAAAAAGCCAAATACCGTGTTTCCCCGAAAATAAGACCTAGTTGGACAATCAGCTCTAATGCATCTTTTGGAGCAAAAATTAATATATGACCAGGTCTTATTTTACTATAAGACTGGGCTTTATATAATATGATATGATATGATATGATATGATATGATATGATATGATATGATACTCGGTCTTATATTAATCAATATTTATATTGATTGTCCGGCTAGGTCTTATTTTCGGGGAAACACGGTATGCTCCCCCAAATCAATTGCCTAAGGTGTTCCATTTCAGTTATCTGGCTTCCAGCTTCCCCATACCAACAAACTCCAATCAGAGCATACCTGAAACTATCCCCATGCTATTATTATTATTATTATTATTATTATTATTATTACAAAGCTTTCCTATTCCCTGCTTGCCTTTGATTCTGCCAAATGGCAATTGCTGGTGGCTGATACCCTTGTTATAGCAAGCTCTAAGTAGTCTCTGTTTTCACTTGGGTGGTCTTTGTTCATTTCTATAGCACCTTCTTGCTCCACTTACATGTATTGTGCTGCAGAAACAGTAGGAGCAATAACCCAGGTGGCTAATAACCAGTTGGGTTCTCCCTCGTCTCCATTCTATATGTCAGAATTCACTGTGGGTTACCTTGTGATTAATTGCTTGTTGACTGGAGCCGTTAATTTATCCAAAACTGGATGGAGAGTGTTGGTGGAATGAAATAAAACTCCCCTTTCTTCCCCACTCCAGTGCTCAAAGGAGAAACATGGGTTGAGAATGAAGTAATGAAGCCCGCACGGCCAGACAGTGAGAAAAAGCTCTGGATTGTAACCAGAGTTGAAAGGAATGGCATCTATCTATAGCATGGGTTACCGTTTTCCAAGAAACAGGCCAAAAGAAGGAATTTGTATTTGTCTAATTTTCCGTATTGGGGATAGGAAAGTCTGAAAAAGAAAATGACTCCTTATGGTGGTAAAATATGTTCCATTTCAGATACTTTTGGAGGTGCCAAAAAACAAAACAAAAAAAAAACCAAAACCCAAACCAGCTACAGTTCAGAGTGGAAAACTCATCCTTCCTGCACTATTCTATCCTCTCAGCATTTAACTATTTCAAAGCTCCCTCTCCCCATTCCCTTAGTGCCTAGCAGAGCCAGAAGGTCATAATATTCAAGTTCATCTGACAATTCTGCTAAACCAGATAAAGCCAATTACAGTCGTCAAAAGCCTGCAACTGTGGGATTGTAATGTCCCACAAGGTATTAGGTATTGGTTATCCTGAAGGGGTAGGGAGCTCAGACAGGGGTATTTGAGACTCAAAAGAGAGAGGACTATGAGAAGAAAAGAGAAGGAAAGGAGTTAGGAAATGGCATGTCTTGAAGATCCAGTCAATAAGGCTTTCATTCATCACTCAAAGAACCAGAGCTGGATCACAGGCAAGACAATTGGTTTTTTTCATCATTCCTCTCAAACCGCATGTGGCTTTTGCCAGTACACGTTGGCTTAACTCATCAGAACCCAACAAAGTAACTGTAGGAAAACAGGAATGGAGTGATCGCCAGAGCTCATCCACTAAGCTGAGGAAACAACTTCATTACACACCACAAAGTGATGAAGATATGCCCTTAGAATGATGGCCCAGGTGGAGATATGGGAAGATGGATTCCCCTCTCTTTCTGTTTCTCCCTTCCTGGAAGGTGATTAGAGACGTAATTTGTGGGAGAGAAAAAGGAGCGGCCTGCCATATGGATTACATCAATGAGAGCATCTGATCTGAATCTTCTCATGGTTTCTTTGCCTTCCCTTATCCCATCTCCTGCCTCTCCTGGCTGGTGAAAAAAACTTAGAGCCTGCGCAGGGGTGCACTGTAGTTGATGGGTTTCCTAAATCAGAGGGTGGGTGTAAGGATAAAAAGAAATACTGCATTTGGAAATTTCCAGCACAGAACCAAGCATATGGGAGATTCTTGGTAAACGGTAATAGACTATAATATAGAGTGAAACACAACTATTGGATACCATCCTTCCTCCAGTAGTGCTCTGGATATATTAGTACAGGCTCAATGAAACACGTAAAATGTTTCTTGCTACTGAGTTGTTGAGAGCCTCTGGAGAGAGAGAGGCTCTCCCTTGCAAGCATTCTCTTCTCTCCTTCTTTGTAGCAGAATCTAGTTGTGCTCAGGATCTATTTCCACTTCTTTCTCCTTTATCAAAATCAGCTTTTCTTTGTTATTTCTTTCAGAGCTCTGTTAACCCCAGGTAATGATTTTTGGTACATATTATGTGTTAATGAAGGGGGACTGATTAAAATTATGCATGATATATTGTTAAATTTAAAATGGATATGCTTGAAAATATTCCTTCCTCAAGTTTCTGAAAGAGTTTATGTAGAGTTGGTATTATTTGTTCTTTAAATGTTTGGTGTAATTCTTCAGTGAAAACCATTTAGATCTAGAGTTTTCTTTGTGGGAATGTTTTTTAACCGCAGATTTATTTCTTTGATATAGGGCTATTTAGATGATCTATTTCTTCTTGAGTTTTGGCAGTTTTTGTTTTTAAAGGAATTTTTCCATTTCATTTAAGTTGTTGAATTTATTGGCATTAAGGGTGTTTATAAAATTTCTTTATTATCTTTTTAATATCTGTATAATATAGAGTGGTGTTACATCTCTCACTCATGATACTGGCAATTTGTATCTTCTTAATTTGTTTTCCTGATCAGTCTCGCTAGAGAGTTATCAACTTTATTGATCATTTAAAAGAGCTTGCATTTAATTTTATGATTTTCTTTGCTATCTGTTTTCTATTTCATTGATCTTTTCTCTGATCTTTATTACTTCCTTTCTTCTGCTTACTTTGGGTTCATTTGATCTTTAAAAAAGAACAACTATTTAAAGTGGAAGCTGAAGTCACTGATTTGAGACTTTGCTAATATAAACATTTGGTGTTATGAATATTCCCCAGATTCTGCTTTAGTAGCATCTCATGAACTTTTGATATATTGTGTTTTTATTTTCATTCAGTTTAAAATAATGTCTAATTTCCCTTTTGATTTTTTCTTTGGTCCCTTACTTAAAAGTACATATTTGGGAATTTTCCAGAGATCTTTTTTGCTATTGGTTTTCAATTTAATTCTATTGTGGTCTAAGAATAAACCTGGTATGACTTGAATCCTTTTAAGTACATTGAGATTTGACTTGTGGCCCAGAATATGGTCTATATTAATAAATAGTTTGTGTCCACTTGAAAAGAATATATTTTTCTGTTCCTGAAGTGAAGTGTTCTAGAAATACCAATTAGGTCAAGTTGGTTGATTGTGTTAAGTCTTTTATGTCCTTACTGATTTTCTGTTTTCATGTTGTACCAATTATTGAGGCAGGGTATTGACATCTCTGTCTAAGATTATGAATTGTCTGCTTCTCCTTGCAGTTCTATCAGTTTTTGCTTAATGTATTTAAAGCCCTGTTATTTTTGGTACATAAGTATTTAGGATTGTTATGTCCTCCTGATGAATTACACTTTATCATCATGAAATGAACCTCTTTGTCTCTGGTAATATTCTTTGTTCTGAAATCTACTTTGTCTGATATTAATATAGCCAATCCAGATTTCTTTTGCTTAGTGTTACATGGCATATCTCTTTCTTCTCCTTTTAACCCATTTGTGCACTTACATTTAAAGTACATTTCTTATAGCTAGGACATAGTTGGGTCGGTTTTTTTTTTAATCAAAGCTGACAATCTCTTGTCTTTTGATTGGTGTGTATGATCATTTATATTTAGTTTGATTAATGATATAGTGAGATCTAAATCTATCATCTTTCTAAGTGTTTTCTATTTGTTCCATCTGCACTTTGTTCCTTTTTCCCACTTTTTATGCCTTCTTTTGGATTATTATGTTTTTAATTATTCCATTTTTATCTCCTATGTAATTAGCTATAACTATTTTTGTGCTATTTTAGTGGCTGTTTTAGTGTTTACATTATATATATATATATATATATATATATATATATATATATATTTAACTTATAACAACAAATTTAACTTATAACAATCTACCTGCAAGTCATATTATACCACTTCACATATGGTGTAAGAACTTTACAATAATATACTTCCATTTCTCCTCCCAGCCTTTATACTATTGTTGTCATACATATTACTTTTACATATATTATAAACCCCACACTGTACTGTTATTATTTTGTTTAAACAGTCAATTATCTTTTAAGGACATTTAAATAATTTTTAAAGCTCTTGCATATGTACTCATGTAGTTAATATTTCCAATATTTCGTATTCTTTTGTATAGATCCACATTTCAACCTATCATTTTCCTTCTGCCTGTTTAGCATTTCTTATTGTGCTGGTCTGCTAGTGATGAATTCTTTCAGACTTTGCATATCTAAAAGTCTTTATTTTGTGTTCATTTTTTAAAGATATTGTTTTAGTTTTCTAGGGCTGCCATAGCAAAATACCACAGACTGAGTATCTTAAACAACAGAAATTCATTTTCCCTCAGCTATGGAGGCTAGAAGTCCCAGATCAAGGTGTTGGAAGGTTGGTTTCTCCGAGTCCTCTCCTGTTGGCTTGTAGATGGCCGCCTTCTCTCTATGTCCTAACATGGTCATTCCTTGGACTACGCCTGTGTCCTAATCTCTTCTTATTGTAAGGACACCAATCATATTGGATTAGGGCCCACCATATGACCTCATTTTACCTTAATTACCTCTTAAAAGCCATATCTGCAAATACATTCATATTCTGAACTGTTGAAAGTTAGAACTTCAACATATAAATTATGGTTGGGAGGCCACAATTCAGCCCCACACAGATACTTTGTCCGGGTATACAATTAAAGGTTGAGTTTTCTTTCAATATTTAAAAGATGTTCCACTACCATCTCACTTGCATTGTTTCCTATGAGAAATATGCTGTCATCCATGATTTTGTTCCTCTGAATATACTGAATCTCTTTTTCCTCTGGCTCCTTTAAAATTTTTCTCTTTAACAAAGGATCTGAGTTTATCATTTTGCTCTGAAGTAAAAGTGACATTTTCTTAGGACTTTTCACAGAAATAGAATTGTGAGCTCAAAAGATTTGAAAATTTTAAATTTTGATACATTTTACCAATTTACCTTCCACAAAGTGTTGACCAATTTACATCACCAAAAGACAATATCATCTTCTTTTTAATCATTGACAATCTAATTGGTTAAAAAAGTTCTCATTGTTTTGATTTCCATTTCTTTGACTGCTCATGGAATCAAACCTTTGTTCATATTTATAGATCATATTTTCTCAATTTTCTTTATTCATTCATTTAGTCATTTGAGCTCCTGCTATGCACCAGGACATGTCCTGTGTGCTGCGGATAAAGCAATAAATGAGGCTTGCCCCTCATGAACTTGCTTTCTAATGGGAGTGGGAGGAAATAGAGCATGGGTGTGCATGTGCATGTGTGTGCGTGCACATACACACACACACACACACACACACAGGCAATTTCAGATGGTAATATAAGTCATAAAAAAATAAGACAAAAGGATCTCATGGAATATGACTTGGGATTAGGACTTTTCCACAGTGGGTAATTGCGGAAGGTCTCTGAAGATGTACTATTTGAAATAACACCCAAATTATGAGAAAGAGCTAAGCATGAAAAGATAAGGGACAAAAACATCACAAGAATAGGAAACAGCAAATGCTAATGTTCTAAGGCAGGAATGAGCTTAGTCATTTGAGGACTAGAAGAAATCCCATATGGCTAGAGAATAGTAAGCAGGAGAGAAAAATCTTAGGAGCTGAGGTCAGAGAGATAGGCAGTGACAGATAAATTGAAACTATAAGGCCATAATGAGGAGTTTAGATTTTGTTCTAAATGTGAATTATCTATACACATCCTTTGTTAATACTTCAAGTGGGCAGTCATATTTTTAATATTGATTTTTTTTAAATCGTGTGTATTAAGAATATTAACAACTACATAGACATATTGTAAATATTTCCTCTTATTTTCCATTTGTCTTTTAACTTTGTTTACAGTGTTTTAAAAAATCCCTCTCCCTTTCCTTTCTTGCTTGCTTTTTAAAAATAATAGTAAATCTGTTAATCTTTTACTTTATAACTACTGACTTAAGAAAGCTCTTCTCACCAAAATTATGAAAATAGTCAGCCATCTTTTCCATCTTGCTCATTACTTTCACACATCATCAATTTTCCAATTATTTTTTTAAAAATTACTGTCATGTGCAAGATAAATCTTTTTACTTCACCTGTGAGCCTCCCCAGAGGAACCAAGACTAGAAAATGGGTTAAGAACTGGGTGATGTTATACCTCTTACTTAATAATGAAAACATAGCAACATATAGTGCTTGCTCTGGCTATTTCGATGCTCCTGGAGGCAAAAGGAAAAAAACCACATTTGACTTATGTCTGCAGAGGATAAATCTAAACTTAGCCATTGGTGAGAAATGGGCCCCATCTCTGTTCCCGTCTGTGATCTGCCTTCCTGGAGCTATATGCTAAGGCACCACTATCCACCCTACCTTCCAAAACTCCTTCCTTCCAACTCTTACCTTTGAATCAAAGTAATCAGAGACTGGCAAGTTCTAAGTGTTTCCTCTGTGAAGCTGGAGTCAGAGGGCCTGATGCTAGCAGCTTCACAGTCAGGGGCTGTTCCGAGATTGGGAGCCAGGGCTTGTCTCTGTAGACAGATGCAGAGCTCAGAAAAGGCCAAGATGAATTTAAAATGTTTGCTTTTTCATCACTGGTGCCAACTCTTAGCCTCTCTATTCATAAAATGTCCTGACCCTGAAAATAATCCTGTCTCAGTTCTTTGCATCTCACCCTTGGGTGGATTTTGACCCCCGGAAAGTTTACACTAACCATGTGGCATAGGACTGGCAAGCTGCCTGGGCTGTGCATTTGGAAAGCCAGGCGTGAGGAGCAGCTGCCCAGGTCCGACACTTGGGCCAGAATGCGCCCACTAGCCCAGTGGTTTGAGCTCCCAAACTCCCAGCAGATGGCCAAGTCCTAATGTAATTGAGTTAATGGTTTCTATTTGAAGCATTTTAATTTTGAAATAACTTTTCACATTTTCTCTCTTTTCCTCCTGTCTCAACGGAAAAAGTACCCTACCTCATTGCCAAGGTCAATCTTTGTGTTCATACCCTAGATCACCCACCGGCCTTGAACTTATCCCTTCAGCTTTTCTGCCCTCTTTTAATTTGACCTCTACTGGCATTTTCCACTTATGCATAAACATGTCCCCCAATTCTTAAAATGGTCCCTCAAGCTGACAACTTCTTTCAAGTATGTGTCTCATCTACATTAGCCACCTCCTCAAATCCTCTCTGAGTCCCTTGTATGTTTTCCTCCTAACAATTGTCTCATTCGTAGCTAAGTTTTATCGTTTACTCATATTTTTACTGTATCCCTTATTACTATATAAGCTCCCTGAGGACAGGGACCATGTTTGCTGCACTCATTATTATATCTGTGGAAATAAATGAGACTAATCCAATGAGAACAAGCAAAGGCTATTTATTCAGAACTTGCAAGAGAATCAGCTACCATCACTTAAATTTTGGCAGACTCAAAGGCAAACAGAAGAATGGAAAAAAGAGAACGCTTCAGGTATGCCCTGATCTGCGGCTGTTAGCATGAGGACATGGTAGGTGGGCTAACTAGAAATGAGATATTGTGTGAGATTGGCTAGAGATGCATATTTGGCTTTCTCCAGTTGGGCCTAAGTTGGAAACAGGGGCCAACAACAGAGAAGCTGTCAGTAATTAATTAAGTCCTGGGCATTTGGTGGTGATTGTTAGAGGAGTTATTTACCTTCCTGGACTGGTTGTTACAGATAATAGTTTGACTTCTTGGTCTGGTTACCGGAGCTAGTAGGTTGGATCCCTGGGCTGGTTGTAACAGGTTATGGAGTGGATTCCATTTTTTTATGTACACTCTAGTCATTGTTCATTGTTCATTCAGTTCTTCAGTCCCCAGGACCAGCATGATGTCTAGCACAGAGTAAGAACTCCATAGTTACTTGTGAATTAATTAATATATGGATGGCAACTCAGAATTTGACATTGTCCTTCTGAGATACAGTTCTTTTCTTTTCTCTTCTACCCTAGCTTCTGCTTCTCTGTCTCTTCACTAACTCCATTTTCCCTGTCACTTCCTAACTGTAGGTAAGTTAGAGATTCTCCACTAGCTTTCCATTTTTCTCTTTACATTTTTCTTAGAGAACTCATTAGTTCCATAGTTCCATATAACACTTCCAGGAAAGTGATTCCAAAATTCTTGTCTTTAGCCCTGACCTCTTTCACATACCCCAAGTCAGTTATTTGACGCACATCTCTATGCTGACATCCCACCAGCATCTCCAAGCCTCTCATCACCTCCCTGGGAGGTCCTCTCTCTTCGTCCAGATTTTTCTATTTGGTTCATTTGTGGTAAAAGCACTACTAAAAAAATAAAATAAAAAAAAAAAGCACTACTGAAAGTGGTTTCTGATTTTGCAGAAGGATAAATCTGAGGATGGATGTGAGCATAACAGAGAGAAGGATGGAAAACAAAAAATGGGTGATTGATTTTGTTGGCAGGAATATTGCCCCCATGAGATACAAGAAGAGACTGGATACTCTCCCAAGGGCTGGAGCTGGGGAATATGATTCAGTGTGAAAGACACCAGCCCTGGACACCGGAATAATCTCCCAAACTGGGTCCCCCCACAATAAAAGCAATAGGACAGTGGGAAGTACCTAAGGAAGCAGTCTTTTTTGCAGAGGGGGTCAGTGGGAATGGAATGGGGAAAGGAGTAGGCAGGGACGTGGTGAAGAATGACTGCGAAGAGTACTCAGCACTCAGCACTCCTTTTTCAGGCAGCAGAGGTGGTCTGGGAACAGGATCCTCTGCATGAATGTCAGGCTGCAGTGGCTTCTGTCCTCAGGTAAGGGGTCTTACTGAGGAACGTGACTCAGAAAGGGGTCATAAAGCAGGGGATACATACAAGAGAGTGATATTTTTTCTTTTTTTCTTTTTCTTTTTTTTTTTTGTATTTCACCTGCTACCAGGACTTCCAGCATTCTCTGAGGAAGGACTTGAATAGGGTTTGATGTTCCAATAGTGGAAAAGTGACTGGATTGCATTCAGTAGAAGAAATGTTCTCTGCCATCTCTCGTCTCACCGATGATCTAGTATCCTCTGGCTGAGGGAAGTATCTCTTACAAATGGGAGCATCAGAGTTGAGCTATCTGCAATGGCGAGCGGGGAAAGAAAGAGGAGGACAGGCTAGAGTGGGACTAATGAATTTATTTAGCAATATCTAATCAATTTAATATCGAATCAATTTATTTAACAATATGCAATAGCAAAACACAAAGGCAATTAATAGAATATGCTAATGATAGAAAGTAAATGTGGTTAAGACTAAAATATGCCAAAGAAGCTCACCAAACTGTAGGAAAAACAATACTGGAACAGTCAAGAATCAAAACCTTGCCAGGCCTGCAGCTGAGAGAAACTCAGGCATCTCCCACTGCTGCTTGCTAGTTCCCCAGAATGCTGCTGCAGTTGCTGCTGTTGTTGTTGCCAGAAGTTAGGGCGTTCCCTGATGCTATAAGCTGCAAGCTGCATACAAATTTCCAAAATGCTAACAAGTTCTTAAGAACTCTAACCGTGGGAAACAACACTGGAGAGCTCGGGGAAACAGCCAGACCTCACCAGGTTCCTGGCTGGAAGTCAGGGCATCTCCTGGTATTGTAAGCTGCATAGTGCTAGAAGTTTCCAAAATGTTAGAATGATGAAGAATCACCATAACAAAAGATGAAATTTTTCACTGCCAACTGAGCTCTGTTTTATATATTTTCTCAGACGTACCTTAGAGCCAAGCTTCTTGTTCCTGCCTCCCCCCACCCCGCCTCCCCCCCACCCCCCAGAATGGCCAGTTCCGGGAGGGTCCAGCAGTTACTGTGATAAGAATATTGCTTATCCAGCTGAAGGGCCAGTTGATTCAGACAAACAACACCTGCTGTTCTCACCTGGGACCATCAGCCCAAGGCCTTCTAAAGCCCGGCAACGTGCCTGTCACGTCATTCTGATATAACTTAGTTACTTCTCCACCTCATCTGCTGATGTGGGCGAAACAGACAGAACGCAACATCCTCCTATATCTCTCAGGCTGGGAACGAGATGAGGGAGAAATTTTCTTAACCCTAAGCTAACCAATACCTCACGTGAAGCCTCTCACAGGAGGGAACCCCACATGCAGTTTCTCACGTGGGGAAACAAAGGAACAAAAACTAATAGACAAAAGCTCACATCAGCCAATGAAGGCAAATTTTCTCAACATCTTCCCTACACTATCCAAGGTTGTTGTTTCCTTCGTGATAGGACTCTCCCCTACGCTTTATCTTATACCTGCAGCAGGTCTTCAAATAATGTTGTTTTGTTCAACGTTTCGTTATCATGTCGATGAGAAAAAAAGAAGCAATTCCTGCCAGGGCGACTGTATGGAGTTTGCACGGTCTCCACATGTCCGTGTGGGTTTTCTCCGAGGACTCTGGTGTCCTCCCACATCCCAAAGATGTGCCTGTGAGGTGAACCTGTGTGTCTACATTGTCCCAGTGTGAGTGAGTGTGAGTGTGAGCGGACCTGTGATGGAAGGAAGTCCTGTGCCGATTTGGTTCCACCTTTCGCCCTGGATTGCTGAGCCAGGCTCAGCACAGGCTTATCCACAACCCGAACTGGAATAAGGGGTTGGAAAATAATGATCTTACTTGGTTTTATATAGATCTTTCTTCAATGTATGCAGAGCTCACATTTTTTTCAGTATTTAATATCATAAGTGTTTTTGGTCTTTATGACCAGAAGTGTGGCGTAGGGACTTACCTCTTATTTACATGTATACCAAATAAGACCTAGTTGGACCATCAGCTCTAATGCGTCTTTTGGAGAAAAATTAATATAAGACCCAGTCTTATTTTACTGTAATATAAGACTGGGTCTATAATATAACATAATAGTGGGCCTTATATTAATTTTTCTCCAAAAGATGCATTAGAACTGATTGTCCGGCTACGTCTTATTTTTGGGGAAAAACGGTAACAATTAGCCTAGGGTGAAATTGGTTTCATTAAACATCATTTTGCTTAAAGTTCCAGTTTCCAAAACCCATCAATGATGAGGACTTACTGTATTTGTGGCATTGTATACAGAAGTATGGTCCACATTTCTATGGGTTCTATCTTCCTAATAGTTCCTGAATCTGCCTCCTTGCTAGTCCGCTGTCTTTCCTGTAGCCTGACTCAATTCCTCCCAGGGCATTACTCACAATTAGGTTTCTGTCACCTGGATTTCCATTTCATTCCCCTCCTGCAAATTCGTCCTATACATTGTCCTCAGCCTTTCTGTCTTCAGTTTGGTCCCCTTTTAATTTACTCTTTAAACAATGAGTTTTTTGGTTTTTTGTTTTTTGAATCTGTAGCTGCTGGTTACAGAAGATATCATAACTGAGATTCCACTAAAATGTTTATTTCTAAGTCTTCCTTTACTAAAAGAATGTGGAAGGAAACCACTAGTGAACAAGAGATTTCAAAAAATATTTAGAAGATGGAAAGCATATAAAAGCACACCAAAGGGAACAGAGGCGGCCAGAAAAAGTGGAGGAGGCAGCTGCAGTGGAAAAAGGAGCTGACCTGCTGTACAGAACCTCTGAGCGGTTCTGGGCTCAGAGTTGGCAGGCAGCTCAGTCTTGAGAGACTGTGTATACAAATGGACAATGGTCAGATGTACATAAAATAGAGTTCTAACCCATTATCTGTAGTAATCAAGCCAGAAAGCCACCTACTATTTACAAGTCAGACTTATGGGAAGTTAGACCAGAGAAAGTCTACGCATGCTTGTCCTCTGTGTCCTCTGCCCAAATTTAGAGCTCAGGCAACCCCAGTTTTACCCTGGGTTGGGGGAGTTTGGAAGAGGTCCTTGATAAAAAATTAAAATTCTGGATAGTGCTGAAGTTTCACATGTGGTAAAATACGTGATGTTGGCACCCCAGAGAGAACCATTCTTTTCTAGCCTCTGAGGGGTCTACACTTCAATATAGCAGTAGCCAACTCAGTCTTGAGAGACTGTATATACAAATGGACAATGGTCAGATGTACATAAAATAGAGTTCTAACCCATGATCTGTAGTAATCAGTCCAGAAAGCCACCTACTCTCTGTAAGTCAGACTTATAGGAAGTTAGATCAGCTCAGGAAGCCAAACAATAACGCTCTCACAATTAACCCCAAACATCCAGGACTTGATTAATAACTGACAGCTTCCCTAAATTTTAATCCCTGTTTCCAACTGAGGACCAACCAGAGAAAGCCAAATATGTGCCTCACATAGGGTGCTCCACTTCTAGCTAGCCCACCTACAGCTTCCCTGTACCAACAGCCTAAAAAAAAAAAAACAAAAAAAAACAAGAAGCTTCCCCCTTACTCTGCCTGCCTTTGAGTCTCTGCCAAAACACAAGTAATGGTGGCTGCCTCCCTTGTTAGGGAATCTCTGAATAAATAGACTTTGCTTGTTCTCATTTGGTTGGGGTCTTCATTTATTTCCACACTCCAAAATCTTGTAGTCCACAAGCCCTCCACATGTACCCAGAGCTCTTTACCCGCTTTGCTAGTCAGGGGAGAGAAGACCCACATGTACAACCCTGGAAAACCCCTATAGCCGCGGGCTAGAAAAGTCAAGCCAGTCCTCGCTGGTAAATGTGCACACTCAGCCAGAGTCACCAGAGACAGAAAAAAACAGCAGCGGAAAGATAAACAGAACAGGTTGACCTTGGAAGAAACAGGTCATTCAGAGACTAGAAACAAGCTTGAAAAAAAAGTCTGATGAGATCTTCAATGAGATGTGTGAAGATATTACATGCATAAAACTGAAAACAGCAGGCTGTGAAGGACAACAAGGGGAAAAAAAATAAAAATTCTCCTGAAAATTAAAAGTAGATTGCCAAAATGAAAAAGATTGGAAGATTAAGTTGAGAAATTCTAACAGAACAGAGAGAGGAAAAAAAATCATCTGAATGTGTGGCAGAAAAGATAAACCACATTGTGCAACTATTTCATAGCTAAATGCAGACCTGGGTGCCACTGGGGAGGGACCCTGGGGCCCAGGGGTTGGCTGGCGAGGCCTCTGTTGCTCTGTTAGACATCTTTTGACCCCTGTGTTTTAGCCACATGCATGGACCACTCTGATTAAAATAATTGAACTGCAAACCTGACCGTTTCACGGCACTACTTAAAATACATCACCCCTCCCAACCACACACAGGGAGAGAGCTCGGTCTGCCTTCTCTGACCATAAGCCAGGAGTCAGCCTCCTCTCCCTCCACTCCCTGCATCGCTCCGGCCCCAAACAATGACTTCCCAGACTGTTCCGTGTAAGCTGTATGTGCTGGGACCATGGGTCAGACTTACCTGGTTTCAAACCTACATATGCTCCTGTCCTAGTTTTAAAAATGGGGGTACAAGAGGACCTCTCAAGGCTTTTGTGAGGCTCAAATGAACTAACATATGTTAGGAGCGTGGCAGAGTCCCGGGCACAGAGTACGTGATCAATAACTAGTAACATTTAGTAGGGCTCCCAGAGATGTTTTGTGTGTGTCCATTTTAACCCTACTTTGACTATTTTTAACTATTTATACCTAAGAATACTAAAAGAAACTCATTCAACTCTCAGCTTTATTACCAAGCACATACCCTCCGATATTTCATAACAGTCCTCAATTCTTAAGAAATTTTACCTGTATGTATTTTTGAAGCCACAATTTGTTAAGTTAAGAGCAATGAAAGGTCCTGCTTCCTATAGTTCATGCCTTGGGGAACTCAGCTGGTTTAGAGTAGCATTTTCTTTCTGTTCCCAATAAAATGACCCCTCTTCAGCAGGGCTCACACCTCACCCACTTTGCGAGGCCTTCTCAGAATCCCCTCCCCTTGTTCTCACAGACTTGTAGTGAAGGGCTTTGTCGTCACTGCTGCATTCTTCTGTCCTGTACTCCAAACTCTGAGCACCTCACTTGGAAGGATGTTCTTTGTTGGTTTTAGAACTCGAGTGCCCTATCTGTAACAGGGAAAGCTGAAAGCAGTTCAGGTAGCTGCTTCAATCTTGGTATCCAACGTAGAGAGCCAAAGGTCTGGGTGGCCCCATCTTTACACCGGTTTTGGGTCTTTTGTACAGCCCCCAAAAAACAGGAGGATGTTGAAAGTACTTCTACCAGAGAGGTGTTGTAAGGATGTAACAAGAGGGGCTGGTATGTGTTAAAAAGTTCATCATTATTAGGAGAGTAACAACCAACTTTGCGACTTCAGTGCAGCAGACAGACCAGCTCCCTCTTTGTGCAGCCTGACTCCCTGACCTCAGAGCTAGGACAGAGTGGGTCACACGGAGGAAAGGTCCACTGCTGTGTTAGTGGAGGCACCATCATGGAACAGGAGGCCAGGGCTGTCAGCATCAGCTCTGCCAGGGAAGAGGTGGGCATGTGCTGGATGAGAAGGGCCTGAAGGCAGGACGGGGTGGACGACCTTGGCAACTCCCTGCCTCCCAGGCAGGGAAAGGCAGAGCAGAACAGCAGAGGAGTTCGAGAACCAAATGTGCAAGGCTCAGACACCAGGTCCTGCAGCCTCAATGTCACCCTACCCCTCAGTCTGGCTGCTCCTTTTAAGGAAGGGACTGAGGAAGGAGGCTGCCATGGCCCTGCCTGGCTCACAGCTGGGGGACTGCAGGCGTGTGTGTGGGAGAAGAAGGGGCTCTCAGGAAAGGAATGGCAGGGAGAGAGAGAAGGCCATGAGAATACAGGAGAGTCCCCGGGACGGGGCAGAGCGAGCAAAGAGGCGGGCCACGGCCACGTTGGGGTTGCCCTGAGCAGGCTCAAACCACTTCTGCAGACACCGCCCGCTGTCCCTACGCTCAGGGCTCGCCTTGAACGAGTTGCTCCAGATCTTCTCACACAGGTCAGCCGGGGTAGGGAAGTAATGGGGGAAAGGGTGACAGGGGGCTCTTGCGGGACAGCGGCTCTTCCCTGTGAAAGATTAAGGCATGGGTAACTTACTCCTGCTACTCCCACCCTCACGTCCCCATCATTTGCCTGGGGGGAGCTTAGGGGGCTGGCACTGGGGGGCCTCCCAGGCCCCACTTCTCCCCAGGCTCTGTCAAGTACCGCTCACCCCGACTCCAGTCCCAGCTGCCATGCCAGTTAGATTGGCAAGTGTAGGATGTGTGGCAGTCTGCCCACCACTGCTCACAGTCCTCCCGGCATAGTGGTGCATCCAAAATTCGCTCTTCCTGCCCCCTCAGGCCCACCTGGGTGCACGCATAACCAGAGATAAGAAACGGAGAGCAGAAATTTGAAGACTGTCAGGAGCTACAATGGGACTTGTACCAGGTATCACATGAACATATTCTATTATGAAGTCTCTAAGGATTGTTTTACCAATAAGAACAATGAGGCTAGTTTGTCCCAGGCTACACAGCTTCTACAGAAGATGGGATTCAAATAGTCTCTCATGCTACTGTTCTCATCTGACCAGTCACCCCTCCATGCCCCGGACCATTCTCCAGAAGCAGCCTCCTCTCCATTCCCTTCCCCAACAGCGGCTTCTGACTCCGTACTTGTCCATAGGAGAGCATTGCCTGTTCCTGCTCGTATCCTGGAGCTCAGGCTCTTAGTAACAGGGCATTATTGCACAGACGGGCCTCCTGCCTCCCAGCTCAATCTTACCACCTGCTGGATCCAAGGTCCCAGGTTCGGGGAGCACTCGTAGAAGCAGACAGCCTGGATGAAGTGCTTCTGACAGTCCGGCATCATCAATCCACAGTGAAGCAGGCTGAAGCTGTAGAGCAGGGATACATCCAGGTGAGCTTCCCAGCTTGTGTTGAACGTGCAGCAGGCATTGTCCTTCCAGGGCATGCACTGAGGGTGGAAGAAGAAGCAAAAGGCATGGGGCCTTATAGGGTAACAGGCAGAGGTTGATGAGTGTCTACGGCAGAAAGGTTAAAATGTCCCCTAGAAGAGGACCTGGGCAAGTACAATGTCTTTAGACCAGCACACCCTGTATAGAAAGAATGCTGATAATTTGTCAATATTCACACCCAAAGGGCAACTGCACACTGACTTCCCTGCTACAGTCCCTTAGAAACATGACTTCCAGTGTCTCCTGAAGGGCAGCAGAGGAACCCCAGGAGACCCAAGGGTATTTGGGGTTGCCTTGGATGAGAGGTAGCTGAGAAAGGCTCAGTAAATGCCAGGTAGACACCAGCTCTGTTCTTTCTCCCACAACCTTGTCATTTGCTTTCAGGAGCTTGGGAAGGAGTCACTGAAGTCATATGTGTCCCCAAGGCCTATTGGTAGGCAGGCTAGAGAAGGAGGACCTTGTTCGTTTGAATCTATGCGGAACCAACAAAGAGCCTCTGGGATCACCACTTGCCCCTGCTCCCCGAGTGGCCGGGCAGCTCAGATGGGAACTTTGAATCCCTCCGCAATTATGGTCTCCAAAGGTCATAGTGTCCCTCCAGTGGGCTTTACCCAAATCCCAACCTAAGGATCCAAACGAGTCAGGGTCGATGAGCCTTCAGAAACCACCTTGGCGTTTGTGTCCCTTCCCTGATCGGCCCAAACAGCCCCCCTCCCACCCCTGGACCAGTCTGGCCTCTATACCTCCTCGTAGAGCTGGTCTTCCGGGCTGGGCTCTCGCTTGTGGTGCTTGGCCCTCATGCAGACACTGAGCAGCTCGTCCCCAGCCCAGATGGGCGTGACTGTCCCGAGCCCTAACAGGAGCTGCCACCACCATTCCATGGCCGACTGCAGAGAGGAGACCCACCTGCTCATGTGACAGAGAGGACACCCTACTCCACTCCCTCCGCTATCCCAAGGAGTGATTGTGGGCTTCAAGCCTCCCCCCAGTGACCATGATGCTCTGTCTGAGGCAGCATCACCAAATGTCAGGGCAGGTGGAATAGACCTTAGAGGTCTGACACCCACCTCCAACGACTGTACAGACACAGCAAGTAAAGCCCAGGGAGGAGAAGAAACCAGTGCTAAGGTGAGGGTTGGGGTAGAATGGTACCAACCTTCCCTGGGGGAACTTTTCCTGGCCCTTCTCTGCTCAGAGGCAGCCCTTCTAATTCAGTGACACTCAGAGCTTTGATCCTGGGTGCGTAACTGAACAAAGGCTCAATAACCAGATTCTACACGGGGCAAAGGGCATGGTGGGACTGCATAGTGTGACAAATGCAATCCTTAGCTCCTCAAATGCCAACCCTAACTCTAGCCCCTCTGAGGGGTCCTCAGGCAGCTGCTTCCCTCCGCTGTTCCTTCTGTGAGAGGTTGTGCCTCTCATAGTGTCAACCCCTCTGAGACCCAGCCTGAGCACGAGGCTACACAGCCAAGCACCATCAGCCCCGCTGCCATCTCGGAGCCAGGAGCATGCCCGGGCAAGAGTCAGATGTGAGAGCCTTCCACAGCCAAAGGTGATTTTTGTTACAGGAACGAGGAGGCTGGCTTTTCTTTTGATGTTTGTCGAGCACTATGTTTCTAACTCTGTTCTGGGTAGTTCTGGTAACAGGAGGTAGTGGAAAGGGAGACCAAAGGGGGGGTGGGAATGACAGAACACCTCGTCTCAAGGGCCCAACACTTTAGGAAACAGGGCTCCCTCAGCCTTTTCCCACCCAGGAGCCCATGGCTCTCCCAGTCCCTCCGGCCTTGCAGGAACCGGCTGTGGACCCATCACAGTGAAACTGAAAACCTCTGGCTTAGCCCAAGTTTAGAGACTCAGACATCTGAGGGTGGAGACCCCAGCACCTTCAGAGCCCAAATCTAAGGCTGCCCTCTCTTCCCAGCACCAGTTTCAAACACAGACACAGAGAGTATCCTTTAAAGAACCAAGTATATCAGGTAAAACAGGAAGGATGCTGCCCCTTCTAGTGTTTTCTTCATACTTACTTTCAAAACAGGAGTCTCTCCCTCCCACCTCCAGAGATTGTGAGGCTGCAGAGATGTCCACACTCCTGCCCGTTTATTACCCACTCCAGGGCCTACTAGGTCCAGGTGCAAATGCAGAACTCCAGGTGGCTCCAGTTAAATGGCGTCCATCTTACCCAAGTATAGGGACCTCCTGTGGCTGGAGCTGGAGGGTTTCTGAGAAAGGGTTTCGCTTTTTCTGAGAAAGAGACCCCATAATGGGTGAGATCCTGGGCCCTTTAGTCAGCTCTTGAGTTCCAGTCTCAGCTCTGCTACTTGTCAGCTAGAAGCCCTTGAGAAAATGACTTAAACTCTCTGTCAGTTTTCTTATCTGTAAAGGGGGCTATCCTATTATAATGGGATTGTTGGGGGGGGAAATGAAAGAGAAAGTTCATGAAGATGACTTGGCATCGCGCCCAGCAGAGTTAAGTCTTAATGGTTTCATTCCTATCCTTTTATCCTCCGAGGCCTTTCTCTCTCTGTGCCCTGTTCCTCAGTTCTGCTGCCCCTTCATCAGCATATTACCTGGGATGAACCACCTGGCTTCATCCCAGTGACCTGTCTCAGCCCCCAGGAGCTAAGTTTCCTGCTGGAGAGCAGACCTAGCAGCACAGAGATGCAGAGATAAAGTGGGGCCTTGGGGACCCAAGAATTTAAATGTACAACCAAAGACAAAACAAACAAAAACCAAAAAATTCCCTCAGCAACCTGTGTAACGGCCTCCCTTAGCGTGCAGGGCCCGTTGTCTCTGAAATACAGCCGGTTATCGAATAACGTTTCATTCAACGTTGTTTCATTATAATGTTGATGAGATACTGTAGGAACGTAAGTCTTGTTTATATCAATTAGCCTGAGGTAAAATTGATTTTTATTATAAGTTGTTTTTCTTAAAGTCACTGTTTCCAAGAACCTATGATGACTTTACTGTGTATGATCCGGCTCACTCCTTGCAATGACCCTTAGAGTGAATGCCTTCCCTATTTTAACTGTGGGAAAGCAGGCTCAGCTGGGGAGTGCAGAGCTAGAATCTGAACTCAGGTAAACACGACTCCAGATCTGATGCAGGTGAAGGGGAGACCTCCAGGATGGAAAAGGAAGGTGCTGTCTGGGTCTCAAGTGAAGTCTTAAAAAATAAATATAAATAAATAAATAAATTAATTAATTAAAAGCCAAATGCCATAATCAGATTGCATGTTGGGAAACATATGTTGGCTTTATTTGGGAACAGTGATGGTTACCAGCCCAGCCTCCCATGTTCCTGCCCTAAACAGAGTTAGGAGTCTCCATTTTAGGATCCGATACCAAGTGGTTCTCTTCCCGTGAGCATCCATTCGGCAGGAGAGAAGCAGGTGTGCATGTCCTGCTCAAGTCCTCACAAATACAGCTGACCCTTGGATAACATTGCAGGGGATAATTAAGGGAGCTCCTTACCCAGTCCAAAACACCACCCTCCTTACCCAGTCCAGAATCTACATATAACTTTTGACTCCTCCAAAGCTTACCTACGATCAGCCCGTCACATTCTCAGATTCAACCCACTGCGGATGGAAAACGGTTTTCCATCTGTGTTTGGAAATCTGCAGTTGGGAATTCAAAAATCCTGTTTGCGATCTCTGGTTGGTTGAATCCATGGATGCAGAACCCCAGATGGGAAGGGTTACTGTGTTTATTGAAAAAAATCGGAGAAGTGGACCCAGGCAGTGCAAACCCATGCTGTTCAAGGAACAACTGTACTGAGGAAGCTCTAAGCCTTGACAAGGTAAGAGAGTATGGGGACAGAGTCCCAGAGAGCAGTTTCCAGGCTCTCAGCCTCATGTGAAAGGTGCTGGCTCGGGTAGTAGATGCCGTCAGCTGTGGCTAATTGTCCATCAGCTGTAACCAGTGAGCCATTAGTCACTGATATAACTGCCATGGCTGTGATTGCTGGTCGGTCGGTTGGCAGGCAGAAAAGCGGACAGCAAGTTGCCGGTCGTGTGGCTCGAGCCGCCAGTGAGACCATAGTGGTGTGACTCCCCTACCTATGGCTCCGTGGGTGTTCCTTTTTGGCCTCACCACATCCTGCGTCCTTATGTGGGGAGCGGGACTAGAAGCCCCGCAGGCTGCCTTGCACGACAAATGGCGCAGCGAGCAGGGTCCCCAGCACGACAAAACATTAGGGTTTAACATTAAGTTTCAGACGGTTGTGGAAGTGTCCAGGACAAGAATACAGAAATGAAGTCCAGAAGTAATTACTGAAAAGGAAAACAGGTCCTCTGGTAAATGTCTTTCACATGCAGGGGAGAGGGTGAGGGACTTGCTAATGTCTAGGACAAAGCTGTAGGAAATGAGCTAAAATTACAGCCAGCGCAGGTGGCAGGGAGGGTGGGAGGAAGGGAATATGATGGCTGAGGTCTCCCCAGGGCGGCAGTGTGCGGCCTTTGAGGAAAACTCATTTGTGCCTTATTGTGATTGGGTCTTGCCGAGAAATCTGTTTTCTGACTGAAAGCTGATAAATCAAGGCTGGCTGTGGATGGGGCTATTTGAAGTTGCTCATCCCGAACAGTTTTCTTCTTAAAAAACAAGCAAACAAAACAACACTTAACTTGCTGAGAGCAGAGCGACAGCAGCATTCAGAAAGTTCTGGAGGAAGGGGAGGTGGGTAGAGCGGCGGAAGGAGCAGCCCAGCCCCTCTGGTGTGGGACCACAGCCCATGCTGGGCAGTAGTGACCCTCTCCCTCGCCCCCTGCACACATGGTTGCCCAGGATGCCAAAGCCCACTGAGTTCGAGAACAGACTGAAAAAGCAGAGAACTAGTGCCAGAAATCTGGTGAGAATCTGAAGTCAAAGTCCAGCTGGAGGAGACATTGGTGACACAGAGTCCTTAGTGGGTCTTATGAGTCATTCTTCTCACCCCCAACTCTACGGACCATCCTTGTCTCTACTCAGAATTGGTTTGTAGCAAGGTCAAGGGAAACAGGGTCTTGTTCATTCCCACCTCTTCTTCCCCCTTTATCCATCCCATCGCCACAGCAGTTGATTTAACTTTTTAAACACCTCGTGAATTCCAATTCTTTTATCCCTGTTTCTCCCCCTGCTGTCTGGGCCTGATCATCTCTTGCCTCAGTTCCTGCAACAACCTCCTACCTGGATCCTTTGCCCTTTCCCAAAGTTTTGTCCAAGCAGCAGCCAGAAGGATCTAATTTCCCAGTATTTTACTATGAAATATTTCAAACATAAGGAAAGTGGAGAGAATTTTACAACGAACCTCCAGACACCCCCACTTAGATTTTACCATTACCATTTCACTATGTTTTCTTTGTCACACCTCTAGCCAACCATCAGCCCTCTAGTCATCCATCAAGCTTCTCATTTTTCATGCATTTTAAAGTAAATCACAGACATCAGCCTATTTCCTCCTAATTAATTCAAGCATGCGTATCATCAACCAGAGTTCAACATTTGTCTGCAGGGTTTTTTTTTCTTTCAGAATGATCTTTTAAAAGGTAAAGATGGTTATGATACTTCTATGTTTAAGAGCTTTCTAGACTTAAGATAAATCCCAAATCCTTACCAATGCACATGGACCCTGTATCATCTGGTCCCTATTTACTTTTCCATCCCAATCTGTTGTCCTTTCTCTCCGATACACTGCAGACACTCCTTACCCCTGACGTCTGTAATTGCCTGGCTCTCTTACTTGGCTCCTCTGCGGGCTATTCTCTCCTAGCTCATCCTCTGTGGCTGGTTACTCCTCCTTTATCCTTCAGTTCACAGAATGGATGGCTTCATCCTCAGGGAAGCTTGCTTGCCTTGTCCCACAAGGATTGGTGAAATACTCTCTTGGGGTCTTACGCTTGCTGCTGTCATGGCACTTACCACCTGTTATTTTAGGAATGCCTGCTTATAGGCTCGCCCCACCTGAGAATTGTAACCATAATCCTCTCCTTCCTAGTGAGAGAAAGGGTCCCAAACTCCAGGGAACCTGAACTGTCTTTAACACTTTCAACATTCTGTGATCACTCTTGCTCCAAACCTTTCAACATGCTTTTCTCTTTCAACTGGGGCCTCTGCCCGATCCTCAGCACTCGTAGTACCTTCCTTTAGCAGATGCTTTATTTGCCAAGTCTCAGTTTGGAGCAGTCACATTCAAGAAGGCTCAAGTCTCGGTTAGGTGTCCTTCCTGGTGCTCTCGTAGCCCTTGGATTACCTCTATCATGAAGCGACACTATCTGGGAGTTGCCTGCTGCCCTAAGTGTTTCCTACTGGGTTGAATGAAGCTTGTGGACAAGTAGAGACTGTCAGTTGCACAGATTCAGCACCTAGAACGTGGCAGACTCTCAGTAGGCTTTAAGTGAACAGTGATCTTTTTTTTTTGATACGAAAAAGTCTCTCCTATGATTCATTTTTACTAAGAAGCATACCAGGAAAAATTCTGGGAAACCTCACAGCTTTTGTGTATGGTCACAGGTATAAGTGTTTTGCACATGTGATGTGCAGGCTTGTAGATTTCCACTTTAAAAAAAAAAAAGAAAATTGGTTTTCTGTCCTTCATTCACCTCTCACTAGTTGCTAGATGAACTATGCTTGAAGGGTCTTGTTTTGCTCATCTTTCTGACTCCACATCCTATTAATCATGATGCGTGGCACATGTGGTGGCTGAATTGTTTTTCTCTTAGACACGTACACGATTTCAAGTTTAAAGAATGAAATTGGATCTGTTTATATTTCCTAGACTAAAGTAAAAAATATCCACCTTTCTAGGCTTGTTTCAGTCTTTATGTTTTTGTCTTACATTGAAAATGTCTGAGAAAACACACAGAAGGGTTTTGAAGGTTCATAACGTTTTATTATAGAGAGAAAGCAATGGAAAGTAAATAGTTTTAAGGTGGTGAATATTTGACTCCTTATGCCTACAAATGAATAGAGGGGGGAAATCAATTTTCCAAGAGTCTGTGGGTAAATTACTTTTGGTAATGTAATGATGAAGCAGTTGCCATTTCTAGAAAAGTGTGAATTTTGTGATTCTTCAGTGACCTCTGTTATAAGCCACTATGATATAACATTCGTTATGTGAAGCTCTTGAATGTTTTATGTTTACTGAAGACTTAATTCTCTGGGAAATACTAATGGTTCAGTGAGTCCAGTTTATAAAACAAGAGTTTAACTCGCTAAGTGTCTCCTCACACTTGAGTTGATGATTCTGTTTTGATCCAAGCCAGCAGATTTTCTGGTAGCCATGGATACTGGGGCTTAAGAGGAACCATTGAGTCATTTTAATCTATTGTCATTAAACACAAATCATGGCACCCATCCACAGAAATGTGGTAGTGCTCTATTTATTCCAAGTTCCCTGAATGGTAGTTTCTTTAGATCTGGAAAAGTTTTCTGGGCTCTTTCTAATGCAGGATGAATAGTCCCTTTGGGTAGAATAAGGAGATACAGGCAATGACTGTGGTTATTCAGAAAGCTGTGCCTTCTTCATTCCAGAAGGAAGGTGAAGTCAACTAAAGTTTCTCAAGCATTACTCTGTTCCAGGCCCTGGACCAAACTCCTGAGAGACCTCATCTCACTGCCTTCTCTACTAGTTAAGAGCAAAGATTGTGTCTAGTTCAATACTGTACTCTACATAGCTTATAATGATTGATATAAATAAATGCTGAGTGAATGAGCAAATACCCTCATAGGTATTATAAGCCCTTTTTACAGATGAACTCAGGGTAGTTAAATATGTTGCTTAAGGTCTTATCTCCTAGTCGTCTACCATGAGATGTAATAGTGATAGTTAATTTTATATCACTGTATGTAAGTTGCAGGATATCAAAGAAGAAAAGTGAATATTACCCCAGATTTTGTATCTTCTTCTGGGGAACGAATTAGCCTATTTTCGGTTGTATACAGGATCGTGATACCGGTATCATGTGGAAGTATGACTTTGTTCTTTACTTGGAGATTAAGAATGGTTTAAGATGTGTATGGATGCCAAGTTGACAAGAGTGGACTGTGATGGTCAGTTTTTATATGATAACTGGTCTAGGTTATCATCCCCTGTTATTCAGTCAGACACTCATCTAGATGGTGCTATGAAGGTTATTTTGTAGAACTTAACTGAAGTCCATAATCAGTGCTGAGTAGTGTGAACAAGGATTTGGGTCTAGGTCTATTTAGCTTTGATGTTTGTGTTCCCCTGTTTTACATCAAACAGGGGTGCAGGGAAGCTCTATTGCGTTTTCCTCGACACCTAAATCTTACAATAAAATCTGGAAAGTATTGAGCCAAGTATGTTACTTAGGTTACACACAGCAACCCAAATGCTATCACCACAACTATGGTCATGAAGAAAGTGGGGTATAGAAAACCTCCTTATTATGCTTAACTTTTTTCAGCAGCATTCTCTAGAGAATTTTCTCTAACGCTTCACTCTTCAAAATGACAGATTCTTTCCATGACCAAAAAGTTTGGGAAATGTGCATGTTATCCCCACCTCCTGAGGACTCAGCGTACAATGCTCAATGTGCTATAGACTCTGAGGAGTCCTGCGGTAAAGACATTTCTTGAATTCCATTGAACCCAGCATTTCTAAACATATTTGACCACAGGAGCCCTTGTGTATGTTAAATCCATCAACATCACAGTGTGAGAGTTTTGCTGATCATACGTAGGAAAGTACTGGCCTGCTACCTGGCACAAGGTGTCAGTTTTACAGCAGCAATGGTAGAAAAGGTGCTCAGACCATATGAAGCTCCTGGGTCATTATATTCCTTAGATAATGCTTCACATTTATTTATATTAAATTTTTGCTAAAAGTGTTATGTGGGTTGAATTTCTGTTTAGAGGAACCTCATTTTGCCCGTAGGCTACATGTCAGTTTCTAACGAAAGGCAATTCTTGCATCTTTTGGCAGAATGAGACAGAATGAGCCTTTTTTTTTTCTTGTGCACCATTTTGATTATCTTCTCATTTCTTTATTGTATATTTTTAAGCAATTTTCTTCGTGGTTACCCTGGGGATTACAATTAATATTCTAAATTTCAAAGAACCTAGTTTGAATTGATACAAACGTAATTTTAATAGCATACAAAACCTGTGGTCCTATAAGTACCACACCCATCTTTATGTTGTTCTTGTCACAAATTATATCTTTATATATTATGTGCCTGTACACATACATTTACAATTATTGTTTTATGCACTTGTATTTTAAATCATATAGGAAAACAACAAGGACTTACAAACCAAAAATATAATAATACTGTTTTTCATATTTACCTATGTAGTTATCTTTACTGGTATTCTTTTTCTTTTCTATCTTTTTTTTTTTTTGGTATTCTTTATTTCTTTATATGGTTTTAAGTCACTGTCTAGTGTCCTTTTACCCCATGATTTGATGTTACCTGTGGGCTGCTGTCATCCATTTGTTTAGTGACTTTTTAAAATGATTTTGTAAAGACTGTATTTCTTGTCATGTGTGATCATGCATGTCGCTCTTTCATCATCTCAGTGGTCAGCCAGTGACACGAGAGATATTTCCTTAAATGTCTGGAGCCAAATATATATATATATGGCAGTATTTTCAGTCTTTGCAAATTGTTTCTGAACTGGAGCGCTTCAATGCTTAGTCAGACAACATACAGCTCTGTTTTAACCCTCACCTCCTGTTTCATGGAGCTCAAAGATCAGCCAGAGGTGCAAACGTAGGATCACCTTAGGTCTTTCCTGAGCATGCATTCAGACTCGGGCATGCGCATGGCCCTCCAGATACCCTGTTCTACCCGGGAGCCCACCGAAGTCTTTATTTCTTTATGTATCTTCCTCCTCAGTCTCCTCCTTCCGAGGACTTTTGGTTTGTCTGCTGTTTGTCCTATTCTCCATCCCTTGTCCCAGGTGGAAGTTAGTAATAGAATGTCTTTAAATACTTTTGTGACACATGCTGCCCTGTAGGCCGTTCCACCCCTGAGAGAATTCTAAGGGGGTGTAAAACAAAGGCAAGCCTCAGAGCCAATCCCTCAGGAAGCCACCAGACGGGTCAAAAGGTACAACCAAAATTCTTTGGTAACGAGGTCTGAATTTCTCCCTCTGTCACTAGCAAGCTGTACCATCTAAAACGAGCTGCCATCACTGCGGCCACTGGCCAAGCTGGGGAATGTACTGTAGGTCGGTATGCAAAACACCATACACTCTCTCACCAAAATTTACCAGCCTCTTCTTCACTGAGTACTCCCCTGATTGTTGTAAAAAAAATTTTTATTACATTCCCAATTCTGACAGTTTTGACAGCTTAATATTTTATTTAGTGGAAGGAAGAACTCTAAAGAATAGAAAAACAACAGCAGAGAAGAAAAGAGGAAAAAGCAGGCTTCCTAGGGCCTTTGCTATATCTGGAGCCCAGACCTTTCTGAATCTGGGATGGTGCGCTTCAACAAGTGGCTAGAATGGCCCTGCAGACTTATTTGCTGTCACATAAGGGAGTTTCTCTAGTTGCTAAAGGGAAAGAGTAGAGAGGGTACAGCTGGAATTGAGATTTTGATGTACAAGCTCTGCAGGGTTGGTGCATAAAGCAAGGTTGGGGAGCTAGTCCAGGTGCTGGACTGAGACTGAACCTTAACCCCAACTTAGTGGGCATTGGATGTACAGCGACATCCCCTGCACAAAGTCAGGGACCCAGGAGCCGAGCAACTCAGGTGGGTGCGATGGGAGCCAGAGACTGCCACTGCTTGCAGCATGCTTGCCATGGAAACAGAATGAAGGGAGAATCTGCCTGAAAACCATACCTCACCAAGCACAGGTAGTGAGTGACAAGAGGCTGTGGGCCCGTCTGTGGGCTGCAGGAGACACCAGATCCTCCAGTCCCAGAAAACTTTCTACTGGGAGATGAAGTGTAGGGAAGGAAAACTTTTCCCTTCTTCTTCCCTTCTAGGTTCTTCAGCTGGTCTAATAATTAAATTGACATAAGATAGACTCACAGGAGAAAAACTAATTTAATTTCATATATACAGGAGCCCCATTAAAAATATCAGATTCAAAAAAGTGACCCAAGCATGCAGTTTTTATACCTTTTAGACAAAGAAACAATAAATTTGTGAAGAATCGCAAGACAAAGAAGTACAGGCTTGGGGTAGTAAGTTAGTGAGGAAATAACAAGGTTTCTTTATATAGCATTCTGGGCCCTAAGTTCCCTATCTCTAGTAATAAGGATGTCTGTCTTCCGCCTGGTCCGGGGAGGGTGACTTTCACATGGGAGATTTACTTCCTCCTTTCTTATGAGGGTCAGAGTGTCCTTCTTGCACCAGCTGTTTTTCAAGTCACTTTAATTCACAACAATCCATATGCTGAAGTGGCATGTTTTAGGGTGCCATATCCTGCTTCCCCTTCAGAAGGCAAGAATACTTTCATTCAACCCTAGCTATGTCTAGGCAATAGAGAACAAAGATGAGTGAGTGTCTGTACAATGTGCCAGATTGTGAATTAGGCACATTATGCACATTATTTCATTTAATTCTCATAACCACTCAAGGAGGTAGTTAATATTCTCAAGTTGTCAGTTTTTAAAATTGAGGCTCAGAGAGATTGAGAAACTTTCCCAGACTGTGCAGCTAGAAAATGGTAAGTTTGGAATTGCAGCCTAGGTGACTGTTTCTGAATCTAATGGCCATTACACCAACTCCCACGAAGCTGAGGGTGGAAGGAAACAGATTTCTTCCTGCCCTGCAGAGAGAAGGCCATCAATGGTCCATGGTTCCTCGTGTCCGAGTTTTGCAGGGCACAGGACTGATCGCAATCCTAGAATTCATAGGACTTGACAGCTGTTACCACCAAGAAGGGTCTAGAAGGGGAGTTCTGAAAACTTGGGCCAGTGGAAGTGGTTCCTTTTTCCGGACTCACTATAGTTCCAATTCAGACAGTTGCGTACAATGCATTTTCTCTCCGTGTTTCTTCAGTACCCAGGAGCTGGGACACCGACCTGTGTCTAGGACAGACACAGGGTGGAAATAGAAAGCATTACTTGAGTGTGTCAGCTCTAAGGATGAGAGCAGAGCTTGCCAGGGAGCAGGCAGCAGAACAGACACACAACAGAGCACAACTGAGGCCAGGTGTGGTCCTCCAGTGGTTTTTCTGCCTCGGTGACCAGATTCTTCGTGGCTCTGAGTTCTAAATAGAATCTCCATTTCATGTCATTTAGGCTTAGCATAAGCCAGCCTGATCCTGCTGGTTGAAAACAGCAACATTGGGTTTGTTTTTTTAATTGTTATTAAAAATAACCCTTATACTTGGAGAAGTTCAAAGCAGTACAAATTAAGGTAAATGAAAAACTAGTCTCAAACTCTATTGCCCCATCAACCAATCTAAACTCCTAAAGGGAAGTACTTTTAACCATTTCTAATTTTACTTCTTGTTTTATCTACAGATTGATTCTAAAAAATAAAATGTCACCACTAATATTATATTATAGTTACGTATTTTTTACTTACTGCAGAACCAAATACTCATGAAATCATGTGTAACTAACCCTGTGTAGTTCAAGCACACAGATCAAACGAGTTCTCCTCATGCGTTTCCCCATTGCTCAAAGTCATGTCATTTTGGTTTGTGTCATCTTTGTACTGGGATTTTCTCACAGTTGTTTGTTTGCTTTTCCTGGAATTTCTAATTCTTTCATTTTTTCTTGTTGAGGGAAACAAGCGACTTTCTTATTAAATTACTAGATACTTCCAGGTTTTAAATATGATTTGTTGATTGAAATACATTCTTTTCTTCGAGATAGTCATCTTGGAGGTCTTTGGCTTCAAATTCTAATTTGGGACAATTGTCTTATAAACTTCCTGTACAACTGTCATCTAATATGTCTTTTCATTATAACCTTGGAATAATTCTATTTTTTTGTAGACCCTTCCATTCATTTTTTAAAAAATCTTTGTTTTTAGCTTCATTTTCCAATTTCCAAGTAATTTACCAAGTTATTATTATTATTATTTTCCAGAAAGATTGTGGGAGATTAACTCTTCAAGTCCCTGCAGTTCTGAAATGAATTTCGTCCCCATGGTGACTGACTGGAGCAGGAACTGGCTTCAAGGGGGCTCAGGTATGGATCTGCTGGAGGGCAGGTACGCCTGGGAGACTAACTTTGGGAGATTGACCTTGGGTTCACCTTGTCTCAGAATAAACGTTCTGGAACATGCTAGAGTCATAGTCAATTCTTGCTCCAGTGGGCTGGCAGGAAAGAACCCAGAGCAGGGAAGAGGGTTCAATCCAAAAAACCCCAAATAGAGCTTCTTGAATGGAATACTCACCTGACCCGGGTGGAGCAGCTGCAGCTGTGTGCCTTCAGGTAGACGTGAAGGAAGCGAGTTTGCACTTTGACTGGGTGTGCAGCTGGCCTATCCTCTGTGTGGTCAGACATTATACCTTCTGTCTATATGGAAGGACACAAATACTCTGCCTCTCTGCAACCATCCCTTGGGACAGCCGTGCCACTGGATGTAGGGTCACAGGTTACATTTTCTCAGTACCTTGGAGAGATATTGCTAGAATATATTCTAGCTTCCAATATTGATGATGCAATGTCTGCAGTTGATTTAATGTTTGCTCCGTTGTAGTTGACCTACTTTATGTATACTGTATTTTTCTTTATGGCAGCTTTTATGAGTATTTATCCTTAGTGAAACTTACACTGGTATATCTGTATATGTACCTATTTTCATTCATTCTACTCAGCTTTTGGGGGACACATTTCATTTCGAAGATTGCTGAGAGAAACTGAAAAAGACCTAACCAAAGAGATGTAGCATGTTCATGGATTGCCCTCAAATTGATTTATAGGTCTATAGAATCCATGCAACCCCAAGAGAAATCCTCAAGGACTTTTTATAGATCTTGATAAGCTGTTGCAAACATTTATTTGGAAGTGCAGAGGACCTAGAATAACAAAAATCATTGGGGAAAAAAAGTTGGAAGAGAGGACTTACACTAACTTCAAGTCTTGCTCTAAAATGACAATAATCAAGACACTGTAGTTGTGGTACAAGATCACAAATATAGATGACAGAACAGAATGGAGTCCAATGAGCCCTCACACATATGGTCAACTGATTATACTTACGGAAAAAAATGAGTTCTGAACCTCATCTCGTAACATACATAAAAATTACCTGGAAATGAATCATGGACCTAAATGTAAAAGCTCATTTCATACGCCAGAAGTAAACAGGAGAAAATATTTACAGCCTTGTGGTAAGCAAAAATTTCTTGATAGGCAGATCATAAAAGAAAAAGTTGATAAACTGGACTTTGTCAAAATAAAAACTTCTGCTTTCTGAAAGATACTGTTGAGAAAAGAAAACAAATATCCTGAGAAAAAATATCCATAATGCATGTATCTAAAAACGGACTTGAATCCCGATTATATATATAATTCTTACAACTCAAGAGTAAGAAGATAAGCAACCCAGTAAGATATTGGCAAAATATTTGAATAGATACTGCACCAAAATAAATATATGAATGTCTAAGAAGCACGTGAAAATATACACAATAGCAGTCATCAAATAAATGCAAATTAAAACCGTAATGAGTTACCACGTCACACTAGACTGGCTAAAATTAAAGAGTCACAATATCAAGTTTTGTCAAGCATGTAGAGAAACTGGAAGTCTCATAATTACTTTTTGGGATTTAAAATAGTGCCATCACTTTGGAAAACAGTTTGGGAGTTTCTTATAATAAACATATACTTACCATGGACTGACTGATTCTACCTCTAGTTACCCACAGAAATAAAAAGTTATGCCAACAAAGTTATTCTCAGAGCAGTTTTATTCATAATAGCAAAGAGCTGGAAACAAACCAAATGAACATCCAAAGATAAATCCATTAACAAATGGTGGTATATTTATACCATGGAATACTTCTCAGCTATAAAAAGGAAAAATCTCATACATACTAATGTCAAATTGTTCTCCAAAGTGATTGTATTAATTTATATCCGTACTAGCACTGTATGAGAATTTCCAATGTTCTATACAATTGCCACAGTTAGTATTTTTATATCTTGTCAGTTTGATGGCTATAACACTTAAAACAATGTTTAAGAAAGGAACAATGATGTAGAAATAAACAAACTAATGGAAGAAAATAGCCCAGAGGTAGACCTACACTTTGGTGGGACCCTGGCATATGATGGAGATGGTATAACAGTAGGTGAGAAAAGGATGGATTGTTTAGTAAATAAGACTATATGACTAAAAACAACATTAATTCCTATCTCACACCATACACGAAATAAACACTAGATAAATAATGTGAAAATCAAAACTTTAAAGCTTTAAAAAAATCATGTAAATGACTATCTTTATACCTTCAGATTAGAGATCGAGTTTTTTATTAGACACAGAAGGTATCTGCCATCAAGGAAAGGATTGCTATATCTGACTATATCACAGTTGAAACTTCTCTATGGCATAGAGTGCTATAAACAAAAGGGAATTGAAAGACTGACTTAGAAATTTTTGCAGTATAGTTACTAGCAAACTCTTTCAAATCAATCATTTAAAAAATATATTAAAAATCAATGGAAAAATAATTGGGCAATCCACAGAGGAAAACCAAATGGCTATAAAATCAGATGAAAAGATGTTGATTCCCCCCTAGTTAATAATCAGATAAATAAAAATTAAAACAGCCATATGATGTAATTCCCAACCCTTCAAATGGGTAAACATTTTCAATTGGATGATCACAGGGGATTGGTTGGATCACAGGAGATGGGTACTCATTTCTGAGGTCCCAGTTTAAGAGACCCTAACCCTTCAAAGATCCTAATCCTCGCCTGACTCCATGCATTCCCCAAATCAGAATTGTTTCTTTGCTTTGTTTCTTACTGTTAACGTGTATGGCTTTTCTCTCTGCTTTACCATTATTTGTTTGTGTGTGTCTCCTTGACTAAACTATATGCACACGGGAAAACATCTTTCCTTTTTGTGCCCCCACGCCTGGCACTGTTTACGGCATGTGGTGTGGACTTGCAATTAATATTTGCCACATGGAATAGAAGCCTTTTTCTTCTCCTTTCAGAAAAAGGTAGAGGCCAGTCACCAACAAATTAATCTGAGTTTTGGTAGTTTGGGCTTACGATTTACAAGTTATGGATGAGCCTACCTCAGAAATCTACACGTCAAGGGACGTTGGGGAAGAAGTCGATTGTCAGGATGAATGTATGGAATGTTTCTATTGCTTCTATGGTTTCTCTAACACCCTGTACTTTTTCCAACGAGTATTTTCTTTCGGTGAGAGAGACGACGGAGAAGAGTGACATGAGATGGTTCAGGCATCAGGATCATTTCTGTCAGGCATTAATAATGTGAATCTTATTTGGAAATGTCTGCCACTTTAGCCTGTGGGTCCTGTGATTGACTTGCTGTCATTTTTTAAAAACCATAAGACATTAACAATTTTGAATTAAGACAGCATCCCACGTGGCAGAGGAAATTAAAGCCATGGCTTTGCTCATCTGTCTCCCTTATGGAATTGTTCTGCAAATCTGATTTCATTTTTAATTCAGGAATTTTAGAGGGCCTTTAGGTCTATAGACAAGGAGAGAGGGAAGCAAGACATCCTGGTCTGGTCAGTTATATCCTGCAGAGGAGAAAACAGGAGGATATGGACTTCTGGTGTGTTGTGTGTGTGTGTATGTGTGTATATAAAGAAAAAGAAGGAGAGAAGGTAAGGTGGTAGCGTAGGATGAATGATTTCATCTTGCTTATCTGTGTGTCTCTTGACTAAACCATAAACACATGGAAGGCAGGGATAGCTTTCTCTCAAGTGGAAATTGGCACTTAGGAGAGCAATCAGGGCTGTAGATACAGTTCTAGGAATCACTTGCAGAGATGTAGGAGCTGAAACTCAGAAGATAGTAAAAACCATAGGTGGGGAAAGAGTCAGAGAGAAGAAGACAAGGATGGGTCCTCGGCGAGCCATTCATTCAACAGAACTTTCCTGAGCATATTGTTACAGCAGCAAGAACAGCAGGTCTGGAGCAGACAGCCAGCCGTACCATGACTAGCACTGACCTTGGGAAAGCATCTTGAACTCTCTGTGCTTCAGTTTTCTCATCTATAAAATGGGTATAATATCAACATAGAGAATTTTTTCCCCACTATTTTTCAAATTATAGTTGACATTCGGTATTATTTTATATTAGTCAACAGAGAGAATTTAGAAGTAGATGCATGTAAAGAATTTAAAGCATACCTGGCACATTCCAAGGGCAACGTGTATTACTTGTTATTACCAAAAGGTTAGCTGCTCCTGTTGCAGTAGTTGTTATAAGGGCTGGGCACTGAGCTGGTTCTGTTAATACAGTCGTGAATTACATGCACCCTGACTTGTAGTGAGGAATCTGGTGGTGGAGACAAGCAAGCAGCCTGTTGCTGTACTGTGACCCGTGTTACAGTGGAGGCAAGTGCAGGGCTTTCTTTGGTTTATAAATTATGCATGAGCCTGCTTCAGGAATCTCAGGTCAAGGGATGGCAAGGAAGAACTCGATTATTAGAAATGAACGTATGGATTGTTTCTATTGCTTATCTGGATTCTCTAACACCCTGTACTTATTCCAAAGAGTATTTTCTCCTGGTGAGAGAGACTACGGACATGAGTGATCTGAGCAGATCATGCATCAGGAACATTTCCATCGGGCATTAATAATTTGAATTTTATTTGATTCAGAAGAGGGATGCCATCCAAATTATGGGGTCTTAAGAACTACTTCCTTTTTTCTTTTCTCTCGCCAGCGCTTTTGGCCACCCCCCCCCCCCCCCACACACACACACGCATACACACACACAAGCCTCTGCTGGATTTCCTTGGCAGAACTGAGGCTTAAAAAGGTTCATGACCTTGGGATCCCCCCTCCCCCGCAGGCTGCAAAAGGCCTTTGTCAGTGCTGGGAAACTCAAGGCTTCGCCTCCAAAGCTTCAAACTGCCTTGGCTGACCAAACTTGGAATTCAGTCTTGCTCAGAATGCATTCAATCTTTTCCTTGCCCTGGTTTCATTTCCTTTTATCCAAACTGCCTTTCTTGGTTTCCATAGAAATGAAGGCCTCTGGCTGGGACCATCCCTGTGGAAACTTTGAGGAGATTAACAAGCACCATTGGCATATTCTGTTTATTTCTCATTTGCTGGTTTGATTAAAAACTCACAATTCCAGCTTTTTATTTCCCTGGTATAAGGGAGGGGAAATTCATCACTTTCTCAGCAGGTTACAACAGGTTACATATAACATATACATCTGATTTGTAGCCAGTGCTTTATGGTTGTGTCAACATTATATTTGGAGTAAATACATATATATTTATACACATATATATTAATTTCCATAAACGCTATTACCGATGAAAATGGCTGACTCTCATTGTTCCCTTTTTACCTGATGGGATCCTGAAAAACAGGACAGGATGCTATCTCTGTTTCAATCAGAGTAGATGGTCAGGCTGGTTCTGCGTGGCCTTAATACTGTTCTAGGTCATACACTGCCCTGCCTTCTTGTCTGGGTACCCGAAACTGCCAAATCCCCCAAGATAGGGAGAAGTCGGCAGGCAATTTTAGAGGCTGGGAGGGAAGTGTGTGACAGGCAGACTTTACTTATATGGCACCTGGACTAACCTCAGCAAGCTCAGAGGTGCGACCTAAGCCTGTGAGACTATTAGGTAGGCTAGAATGAGAGCATTTTTGTGTCGTGCCTTTTACTTCTGCCAGTATTTTTCAAACCAAGTTTATTGAGGTATAACTTACACGCAGTCAAGTTCATCATTTGTATCTACAGTTTGGTGAATTTTGACACTGACTGTCTTGCAGTCATCACGTAATTAAGATGTATAACAGTTCCATACCCACCCCCCAATTCTCTCGTGCCCCTTGTTGTCCACCCTCCTGCCAGGGCCTCTGGCATTCACTGACCTGTTTTCTGTCCTTTTAGTTTTGTCCTTTGCAAACGTCATATATAATTGTAATGGCGAGCGGGAAAAAGAAACGTAAAAAAATTCTTGGCTAGGCATAGATGGTGTTTCTTAACTGTTTATTATGGTTTTTGGAGCAAAAAGTTGCTAGAGGCCGCCAAGGCCTATAGCACTTTGAAAGACAATTATTAGGTTGTTCCCGGGCTTTGTTAGATACTGAAGCTTTAACCTTGAACTATAAATTATTCATGTTGTTGGCAGTTTTATCAGTTGTACTGGAATGCTACTTGAGTATATACTACAAGTGGCAATGATGACCTGTTACCAATGAATGCTCATTTTGAGGCCGAATTGTAGGGAAGATGTTAAGAAAATTTGCCTTCATTTGGCTGATGTTAGCTTTTTTTGTCTGTTTGTCTACTTCCCTCACGTGGGGCGATGTTAGTCTCCCCCATGAGAGGTGGATGGTCAGATTGAAGTTTGTTTTTATTCCCTCACATGAGAGACTGCACATGAGGTATTCGTTAGCTTGGGGTTGAGAAAATTTCTCCCTGGTCTCGTTCCCAGCAGGAGATATAGGAGGATGTTGCATTCTGTCTGTTTTGCCCACATCAGCAGATGAGGTGGAGAAGTAACTAAGTTATATGAGAGTGACATGACAGGCACGTTACTGGGCTTTGGAAGGCCTTGGGCCGATGGTCCCAGGCGAGAACAGTAAGTGTTGTTGTTGTTTGGAATGAACTGGCCCTTCAGCCAGATAAGCAATATTTTTGTCACAGTAGCTGCTGGACCCTCCCGGAACTGGCCATTCCCTAGGGGGGAGGCAGGAACAAGAAGCTTGGCTCTAAGGTACATCTGAGAAAATATATAAGACAGATCTCAGTTGGCAATGAAAAAAGATTTCGTCTTTTGTCATTGGTGATTTTTCATCATTCTAACATTTTGGAAACTTCTAGCAACGTGCAGCTGACAACACCAGGGGCTGTCCTGTCTTCCAGCCACTGACCTGGTGAGGTCTGGCTGGTTCCCGGCCTCTCCAGTGTTGTTCCCCACAGTTAGCATTCTTGAGGATTTGTTTGCATCTTGAAAACTTGTATGCAGCTTACAGCTTACAATATCAGGAGACGCCTTAACTTCCAGCAACAACAACAACTGCAACAGCAGTAACATTCTTGGGAACTAGCAAGCAGCAGTGGGAGATGCCTCAGCTTTCCCAGCTGCAGACCTGGCAAGGTGTTGATTCCTGATCCTCCCACTGTTGTTTTTCCTACGATTTGGTGAGCTTTTGGCATTTACTATAATAATTGCTATCCTATAGAGTTTATTACTGCTTTTAGATAGTCCTGATTAATGTTATTGGTGTATTTAGCCAAGTGATTTTTGATCAATAGTAAACATATGTTGGGATCTCTTAAACCTGTATGTATGTGCATTCCTTTGAAATGACATTGTTATCCATGTATATAGTTTAGTCTTCGCCACCTTTAATTTCTATCATTAACCCATTCCATTATTAGTCCATCATTAGCACATTCCTTTGTCTTTTGCTATTGCAGATTGCTAAATAAATTGATTAGATATTGTTAAATAAATTAATTAGCCCCTCTCTAGTGTGTCCCTCCCTTTTCTTTTCCCTGCTCATCATTACAATAATGTAGCCTTTTGAATCTGGCTGCTTTCCCTTAGCATAAGGCATTTGTGATTCGTCCAGGTTGGTGCATATCTCTAATTCTTATAATAGTTCTTCAAGGTAGGAGTTATCTTAATTTCATAGATGAGGTTCCCAAGGCTCAAAAGCAGTCATGTTGCTGTTGGGGAAGAAAGACATCCCCTCTACTCTCCTAATATGTCTATGAGATAAACTGACAAAGGCATAGTAACCAGAGAACAGGCATACACATTTATTCATTTTTAATATTCCATGTACAGGGGCATCACACATACAAAAGTGAATACCTTCAAAAGGGGTGAGATTTGAGAGCTTATATGCCATTTTAATAGGGGAGGCAGGTGTAGGCAAACTTAGGAGAAAGTAAATAGTTTTAGGGAAGATGAATGGGCTCTTAGAAGAATAGATGAGACAGATTATAGTTTGTGACAAAGTATGCCTGTGTGGTGTTGACTTCTAGTCTTCTCTCCTCTGATAAGAGTCAGTCTTCTCTGGGTGATGAAACCCCAGGGGAGGAATTTATGACAATTGAGTTCCTTTTAGAGGATCTGTCTTTGGGCAGATGAGGGGAGTTCAGAGAAAGTCTCTCGGCATTTGCTGTTTTTCAAGTGCCTTCAGCTTAAAATAATTCATATACCAAAGTGGCACATTGTGGGGTAGCATCTCCTGAACTCCTTCAATGCACTCAGTCTCACCCAAGCTCATACAGGTGAATCCATGTGCTTCCAAAGTGCACACTCTCTTCACTATCCCTCCTGCAAAGATGACCCTGGCCATGCAGGCTGCAGCTCTCCCCGCCCTCACCTGCTAAGGGAGGGCAAGACGTGAGGGAAGATTCTAGGATAAAGGCCATCCATCTGAGGGAAGAGACAGCCCCTCTTCCAACTTCCCTCCCTCCGTGAGCCTTTCGGGGTGTCAGGATGTTTGAATTCCCTGTAACAGAATGTGGTGAGTCTCTCAACCGGCGCCTTGGAGACGGTCTTCTGTGAATATGTCTGTATATCCCACTTACTTTTGTATTGCAAAACTGCTATTCTGGAAGAAGGCGTTCCAGGGAAAGAGTTGGAGTGGGCAACTGAGTAAATCACAATGGGCAGAGCAGATCCTCTGACTACGAGAAGAACAGAAGCATGTACTAGGGATACTGTGCTTCACTTTCTTTTTAACTCGTGTTTAAAAAAATGGATCTGAACCAATTCCATCTGTGTGTTCATTATCTATTGCTGCATAAAAAATTACCTCAAAAGTTAGCAGTATGAAACAGTAGGTATTTGTGATCTCATGGTTTGTGTGGACCAGGAATCTAGACACGGCTTAGCTGGGTGGTTCAGGATCTCTCACAAGGCTGCGATCAATATATTAGCAGGGGCTGTAGTCTCACCTCAGGACTTGAATGGGGGAGGATCATCTTTCAAGTTCATTGGCTGTTGCCAGGCCTTGGGTCCTTACTGGCTCTGGGTCAGAAGCATCAGTTCCTTGCCATATGGGCTCCCCATAGAGTAAGCTCACATCACAGCAACGGTTCTCACCCAGAATGAGCAAGCGATAGCAAGAGGACAAGAGAATATCTCAAAAACCACAGTCTTTTTGACACCTAATCTCAGAAGTGACAACCCATCACGTCTGCCATGTCTGTTACCAGTGAGTCCCTAGGTCCCGCCCACTCTCCCCTGGAGGGCATGGTACAGGGTCCTAGCGGCTTCCTGATACAAGGTATAATTTTATTACAGTAAAGTGCATGGATCTTAAAGAATTAAGTCAACAAGTTTTGACAACTGGATGCACCATCTAGACACTGTCCTGATAACCCTTTCCAGTTAATTTACCTCATCACTACCACCTTCACACACCCACAGAGTCCCACCAACCACTTTCTTATTTCTATCACCGTATATTCTTTTTGCCTGTTTGTAGGAACAATGGAGCCCTCAATCGGTTGCTGTTGGCGCGGGGAAGCTGTAGGTGGGGTAACTAGAAGCAGAGCACCCTATGTGATTGGGTAGGGGAACATGCTTAACTTTCTCTGGTTGATCCTAAGTTGGAAGTGAGGACAAACGTAGGGCAGCTGTAAGTTATTGATAAGTTCTGACCATTTGGGACCTGTTACTACAGAGGTTGTGGTTTGATTTCACGGACTGGCTGATGCAGACTGTGGTTTGGCTTCCTAGGCTGGTTGCTACAGGTTGCGGGTCAGAGTTCCGTTTTAATAGAGTCTGGCCATTTTTCCCTTTGGCGATTCAGTTTTCAGTTGCCTTCAAAGAGGTGAGGAGAGATCTCCTGGGTAAATCTGTCCTATTCATCCATCGGCGGTATGGGAGGGAAAACAGCAAGGGATGAAGGCTTCATTTACACGTAAAGCCAACGTGAACATCTATCTGATGTGCTGCAGGGAAACCTACAGGACAGAGAGAACCTGGCCAAAGCTGAGGGGAAAACAACCACCCTGCCAGGGAGGACGATTGCTGGCCATTTTGAGACACCTGGAGATGAAAGGATGACTATTTAAGTCAGCCAGAAACCTGCCTTCCTTCTTTAGAGGGGACAACCTGGGTGGGTTGGGGCAGGGCTGGGCCTTGGTCTGAAAAGATTAGGAAGAAGCTCTCACAGGGCCTGAGAACCCACCAGCACTAGTAGCCTTAGTGCCAATTTGGATTTCCCATGTCTCAGAGACTGAATAGCCATTCTGGGCAGGATAAATTCTTGGGGATATTTTAAAATGTAAGGCAGGAACCACAGCTCCAGAGTACTTGTTTCCAGAGAAATCAAAGAAATGGAGACATGGGGAGAACAGGCTGCCTGAAGGGATCCCAAAGTAGAGAAGGCAGTTCAACAGAAGAATCTTCCCATGGGCCTTTTCAAGACTCCACGTCATGTGTGGTATTGTGGGGAAAAGGGCCCCTGGGTTCTGCTCCTCATTTACCTATATAAATGTTAACGCTACAGAAACTTGAAAAATTCTGACAGAATATACAAGAGAACATTCTGCTTCTGTAGAATTATCCTGGGGTGGCACAGAAGGAACCATAACCATCTTCATCTTTCTAGGGTGTTCCATCTAAATCTTGGTCTGCCAGCATTTCACTCAGGCCTGCCTTTAAGATTTTTTTTTTCTCTCCAAAATCTGCTTGGAAATTCAATTATACTTTCAGTCTCTTACATTGGTGCTCCAAGAAAAAACTTGGCTCATTAAACTTGCTATTCAAAACATAGAGATGTTACTGCTTTCTCAAGCAACAGATTGCTTTAAAAGCCTCATTTTCTTCATGAAGCAGTTTCTTTTTTATTTTCACATAGATGATCCACCGCCACTGATATTCGTGTCATGATTTAAAATCCAGAAATTATACATTCTTTTCTGCCTATGTGCTTTCTCTTTATTTGTTTTACAGAACTGCACTTCAAATTCTGTATCTATTATCACTTCTACTTCTGAAATCCAGTCTCGGGTGGAATGGAGCCCAGCAGGGCCCTTCAGACTTTTTCTTTTGCATGGAGAAAATGGAGGTCAGCCGGCCAAACCAGCATTCTCTACTCTCACCACCTTCAGGCTTATCTCCATCTTCTTCCTCTTACCTTCCCTCCCTCCTTTCCTTCTGGTCCTTCCTTCCATTCTTCCCTCCCTCCCTCCATCCCTGCCCTATTTCATTCCATTTTCCTTTTGTCCCATCCTTTGCCTTATATCTGTTTCTCAAGCATCTAAGTTGTGCCAGGCATCATGATAGGCACATGATAAGGGAAGAAGACCAACATGTGGGAAAATAAACAAACAAGAAGATTACCTTAATGATGTAGGTAGGTACAAAATGCAGCAGAAGTCCAAGATACAGGCACACCTGAGGCTACCTTGAGGGATCAGGGAAGGCTTCACTGAAGAGGTGCCCTTTAGGCTGAGCCTTGAAGGATGAGCAAGAGTTTGCAAGTGGATACATGGTGCCCAAAGCAGAGGAGATGGCACCTGCCAAGACACAGGGGCCTAAGAAGACTTGGTGTTTGGGGGACCCACAAGTGGTTCCATGTTGCTAAAGCATGAAATGCTAAAATAGGTGGCAAGAAGTGGGGTGTAGGGAATCCATCCTATCATGAAATGTCCTAGAAGCAATGCCGAAGAGTTTCAAGTTTTATTTTATGGGTAAAGACAGCTACTGAAGAATTTTGAGCGCAGGAGTTGCATAAATCAGTTCTGCATGCTGGAAATATTACCAATAATGAAGAAGGTGAATTAAAAGAGTACACTGTGAGCAAGGGAATACGTGGGAGGCTAACGCAATACTCAGAAAAGAAATGAGAGCCTCAATTACGGTGATGGCGGGGCAGTGGAGAGAAGGGGGTAAAATCAATAGACCTGGAGATTGAGTGGCTACGACAGGTAAGCCTTAACTACCTGGAGAAATGCTGAAGAAGGATGGAGAATTCATTCAGTATTGGACATGTGGGGTTTGAAGAACCACAATCCAGCCAATCTCTAATCCATTCCGTCTGTAGCCCAAACTATTCATCCTAATGGACACATCTGATCAGGTTATTCAAAAAATATTTCAGGGTTCTTTTTCTGACCCCAATCTACCTTTTCCACCACTTTCTACCATGAATTCATACCTTGGACCCACCTTGGAGTTCATTCTTGCCCAAACATGCTAATGAGCTCGCAGGCAGCTGTGCTTTTGTTTATGAGGTTGCTGGTGCCTGAACACGTTTCCTGTCTTCTACTTTGTCGCTGGAACACTACTCATCCTTTAGAACGTAGCACAAATGTCGGTGAAGCCATCTTTAATACCCCTCTCAACAAACATGGATTGAAGGAACCATTTATTTCTTTATATCAGATTTTTCATATCTATATTTTAACACTCAACATAATCTGACTTGAACACTCTACTGTCTTTGTATCTTTTCTGAAAATCAAAAATTATTCCAAATAAAAAGTTTATTTTTAAAAAGTGCCATAAATATTCTGATATGCCCCTAAGGTGGAGGAGAACCACAGTCCTAGGGTATCAGAACAGTCAGATTGGACCCAAACAGATCTGAACATTAGTCCTGCAAAGACTTTTAAAGGACCTTTAGACATTTACTTAAAGTCTCGAAACATCTATTTCCTTATCTTTAAAAGGGGAATGATACAGCTCTAGGGTTGTTATGGGAATGAATTGGGATGGCAAAAATCTAAAATGTTTGCCCCATGCCTGGGATATAGTAAGTGCTCAATAAATGATGATGAAGATGATGATGATAACAATAATTAATAATATAATTAATATATCATTAATTATTGTTATTAATTATTATTATTATTTTATTATTATTAGCTATTCTTGGAAGCCCCAAACAGTAAAGCTAATCCATCTTCCACAATCCAGCTGATTAAGATGTTTATATGGAATCTCTAAAAACTGAAGAGGTAAGGATAAGGCATTGTAAAAAAGAAAAAAGCAAAAGCCCTATACATCATGTGAGATAACATGACAAAGCCCCCAGCACAGTGCCTGCAACACAGAAGGGGCTCCATAAAGGTTTTTTAAATCTGCAGATGGAAATTGTGAGGTTGATCAGAAGGCAAGACCCTAAAGGACCACGTGCTTGCAAGGCAAAACCCAGCCAAACTGTGAAATGTTTCATCAGCTTCTTCGCGGCTTCATCTCTACTCCCTTAGGTGAAGGCAGGATTTCACCTGGCAGAGAGCCTGTGGGCAGCCCAACTCCTTGGTTCTATTACTATACAGCCCCTCCTGTCCCGAGAGAAACATCAGTCCTTCAAGGTCTAACAGGAGTCCGACCAGTTCCAGGGAGCCTGCCCTTTCTAACTCCAGGGTTCTTTAATACTTTCCTTCTCAGGAAAGCCCCTATAAGTATCAGAATAGAACTAACAACCAGTGAATGTGGAAGCCCATTAAAGACACAGATAAATGATCAGGCAGGTGAGTGGTGGCACCTCTAAGGCAGAGGTTCTCAGTCTTGACTTCATATTGGAATCATCAAGGCAGCTCTGAAAAATCCCAACACCCAGACCCAACCCCATTAAATCAAACCCACTAAATCAGAATCTTGAGGGATAGTGACCAGACATCAGTATTTTTTAAAAGCTCCCCCCAGCATCTTTTAGGTGCAGGCAAGGTTAAGAGTCACTGACCTGAGGGCGTCCCTGGGCCAGTTGCCCAACAGAATACGAACAGGCGATCCTGAGCTTCCGCCTGAGTACCCATCTCCTCTCTCCCAGCTGATGTCCACTGTGTCTCTCCACCCTCACCTCAATGCTGGCCATACTCCCATTCAGCTGTTGGGGTTTATCCATCCCAATATCTGGTAACTGAGCTGATTTTACCCTGTAATCCTAGCCTTACCTTTCAGGTTGGCCATGACTCTCACCCCCACTCACTCTAGCCATGACCTTCAGGCTCCATCAAGCTTGGAGAAGCAAATAGACTCACCTAGCTTTGTATGCTACCTTTTATGATTCTCAAATTACTTCTAGAAAGTCTCACTTTCTTAAAGAGACTTTAAACTCCTCAAAATCAGAGTCCTATCTCCAGGAGGGACTAGCATACAGTGGAGCATACTGTAGACAGAACCTTATTCTCTTTATTTGTAAAATGGGAATGTTTATGAAATTATCTGCGAAATGACGATATCTACAAAATTTGTAGATATGCAAATTATAGCCTATTTGAAAGGAGATGTTTGAGATGACACAGAAAAGGTGCCCAGAATGATCTGAAACACACAAGTGCCCCATAAGTGGTGGCTATTGTTGCATCAGTAATAGGTCATGTGACTTCCAGACCAGTGCTTCTTCTGTGTCTTAGCAAGTGACCAGTGACCAAGAGACTTCATACTCTTAAAGTTGTAATGTGGAAGTGCTAAGTGATTGGCTTCACTGATTGGCTGCTAATTGCAGTCTCAGCTCAGGAAATGAACATTTTGCCCAGTGAGTTTCGCAAAGCCATTCATCATGAGAATTTTATGTCAAAATGACCTACCAGAAAACAATAATGCCTGAGTCATTCAGAGTACTAATGGTATGACACAGGGACTCCATCAGCCATATCAGCATGCCTGGGAACGTCATGTCAGGCTAATGCTTACCTTGCTCTGTGAAAGACGACGGGCTGGGGTCAGCTCTTTCTCCTCTCCATTCTGCCTGGCTCTTCTGAGAAGACTGTGAAGACCTGCTGTTCTGGACAGTGTGCCATGTGGGCAGCTTTGCTTTGTCACTCAGCAGGAGAAAGAATACACGCTTTGTGTTTTGTCATCAAAGGAAACGACTCTCTGATGTTGCAGTGTTGCCAGAGAGAATGCAGAACTTTCCAAATCCAGCCTCAGTTCAGTTTCTTCTGTTAAGAAGAATGAATAGTTATCAGGTTGGAAAGAGTAAAGTCGTATTAGCCTGAAGGTATAGAGATCCAGGAGAAACAAACATCATAAGAAAGTTCAGAATTCATCGATGTGACTGCGAGACCTCCCCTGGTAGAATATTTTCTATTGTGCTGGGAGAGGTTGCAATTGATATTTTGGAACGTTTGTTGGTGCCTCAGGGAAAGTGGGTGGAAGAGGAGTTCAACACAAAGAAGGCCAGGGTTATCCCATCTATTTTACTTAAGGACACTAGATGCTGTAATAGCTAAACCCTGCAGTCTCAGTGGCTTAACACAATACAGGGTTACCTGTCTCTGTGGCACAGTCTGGTCTGGGTGGCATGGCCCAGCAGCCTTTCACATAAACCTACAGGAACCCAGGCTCTTTCCATTCTGTGGTTCTACTCTCCTCATGGAGGTCAGACTTTTTCCCATTCAACTCGTAGATGGGGACAGAGACTATGAGAAAGGTACCTCTGCTTCTTATCTGCTTCTGCCAAGAAATTACACACATCACTTCTGGCCATATTTCGGTGGCCAGAGCCTAGTCACATGGCGACACCTGATAGTCTAGCTTTGTGCCCAGGAGGAAAGGGAAATGGGTTTGATGTGACAAAGCAGCAAACTGAAAACATAAAGTTAACTGAAATAGAAATGTCAGACCACAGTACCAGAGCAAATCTTGTTCCTCCTGAACTACTGGTTTTGTTTTGTTTGAAGACTCTGAATCTTATTGCTGATTCTTTGGCCACTACAATGTGATTTACAATGTGCTTCTATATATAATCTTTTTCTTCTGGCCTTTTATTTCAGTTCTACATTTATTTCTTCCTTTCTCAGATTTTTTAAATCAATTTTGTGGAGTTGGATTTGTGTATAAAGCAGATGCTTTTGGGCTCCTGTTTTTGGGGTGAAGCCAAATCAAGATTCAAAGTTTGGTTGTTTGCTAAGGATTTTATGAATTTGTTCTGGGCTCTTCTGGGATCTAGTTTCATGAATTAATAGGAAGAGTGTTTGCTTTTTTGTGTGTTTGGAAGGAGAACAGGGAAATGAAGGCAGGGGAGCTGTGTGCTCTGGTGCGTGAGGAGACAATCAGAAATGATGCCCACAGAAGGAGTGGTCCTAGCCCAGATGTGAGCCTCTGCACAAATGCTTAGGACCTCAGGCTGCAGGGGTTGGCTCAGGACAAACTTTGTAAAACGAGGCAGTATGGTGACAAAGTGCAACCAGATGGAGAGCAAGGGCCTAAGTCCCTTCCACGGCCACAAACCACAGTGCAGCGTTGCCATGGAAATGCAGTGAGCCTACTAGCAGAGAGTATGCTCAGGGTGTCACCAGCCACAGAGGTGGTGAGGTGTGGCCCCATGTAAGCAAAGGCACAAAAGTGTGAATCTGGTCTTTCCTCCCAGTGGGAGAATCTCTCCTAAGGAGCTCCTGAGTTTGTTATTTTTTGGTGTGATTTTCAAAAGGCACTGAGGTTCCCCATAAACAGGTAGAGAGAGATCGCCACTATAATTAACAGATTAAGGCTGGAGTGGATATGACATTCTTCATACTTTCAAGTTGGTGAGAGGCTTGGGAAATCCCAGTTTCATTTATTTTTGTAAGTCACTTTGAACATTTTGTAAATGAGATCAGGTTTGTCATGAGTTTATGTCTCCCCCAGAAAGATATGTTGAAGTCCTTACCCTTGGTACTTGTGAAATGTGACCTTATTTGGACACAAGGTCTTTGCAGATGTCATCAAATTAGGGTGAAGTCATCAGAGAGATCCCTAATCCAATATGACTGGTGTCCTTATAAGAAGAGGAAAAGAAACAAACAGACACAAGGAAAAAGAAAGCAGAGGTTGGAGTGATATATCTACTAGCCCAGGAACACCAAGGATTGCCAGCAATCACCATAAACTAGGCAGAAGAAAGAAAGGATCCTTCCCTAGAGCCTTCAGAGAAAGAATAGTCCTGGCAACACCTTGACCTTGGACTACTGTCCTCTACAACTGTGAGAAGATACATTTCTGTTTTAAGATGTGCAGTTTGTGGTCATTTGTGATAGCAGCCCTAAAAAACCAGTGCGAAGCTGTTAATAATTATTAAAATGAGAAAGTAGAAGCACAGCAGGCATAAATGTCTGGCATTTCTGTTTGACAAATACTTTTGCATCTCTGCCTTCTCTTGTGATCAGTAAAGAATAGAGGAAGTGACCAAAGAAGCCCCTTAATCCTTCAGAATTAAAAGCGTGGTCTCCACTCAGACAAAGCAATGCCAATTAATCATTCAGCCACTGTAGCCAATTTCCCCATGAAGGAATTAAAAAAAAAATAATAAAAATACTGCCCAGACAAGCTCCTTTCCAAATTGAAAATGAGTGCTTATATTTTATTCCTTTGTAGTCTGGCATAATATCTTTGCCCTAGTTTATCTACTGCATTTCAAATATTGGAGTGGGCAAAGGGCATTCAGGAACATTCTGGGGAAAGCAAAATACTTCTGTAAGACCAGCAGCTGAGAATGAGAGTATCTTACTCCTTCCTGTACCACCAACTTTGCAGCACCTGACGTGGTATAGATGCTCGATAATTATGATTAATTTATCTGTACCTGTTTTTCTCCTACTAGAAGCAGGAACAGTGTTTTATTTGTAGCCAGCTCTGGTAGCTATTGTTTTAATCTCTCTAATGTGCTTTCCTTACACCTCTCTGGTAAGGGGGGTCCCCTTCCTTTGGGGACCTCTTCCTACTCCACATGGTCCTGGTGGGCTTTCACTTATGATGATTTCTCCCATTCAGTGGGGTGGACATGTGACCCAGACAGAATATGATGTCCCTTCAAAGCCATGCATTAGTCCAACGGTGAGCACGTGATTCAAGGTCAACTATCAGAGTCCTTCATAAAATTCTCTGAATTGGAGGGGGTAGGGTAACCATTTTTCTTGGATTCTGCGATGAAAGAATGTGGCTTTTGATCTACAGTAGACCTCTTCTCTGATACCAAGTAAATCTGTCTTCAGAAAAAAGAATGATGCCAAGACACAAGGACAGTCAGAGACAAGCAGTGCTGCACAGAGTGAGGAGACTTGAGTCCCCTACTGGACTCACCCTTCTGGGTGAGACCTTAGCTCTGATACTTCCTCCTTTGGTTATGTAACCTCTCCTGTCCACCGGCAAGCTATGTAATCCAATAAGTCCTGCTATTTTATTAAGCTAGTTTGAGCTGGATTTCTGTTGCTTACTACCCAAAGAATCCTGAAGTATGCACACACGGTTATATACTCAATGCCCATTGCAAATATTAATAATAGAAAGCATTTATATGTGCTTGTAATGTACCAGGCCTTGTTGAAAAACTTCATGTATATTAATCCATTCAAAAGTAACACCATGAGGTAAATACAGATGGTCCCCAACTTAAGACGGTTCGGCTTAGAAGTTTTCGACTTTGCGATGGTTTGAAAGTGATACACATTCAGTAGAAACTTCGAATTTCGCTCTTTCCCCTGGATAGTGATGTGCAGTGTGGTGCTCTGTCACAGGGTTGGGCAGTGGTGGCAAGCCACAGCTCCCAGTCAGACACGCCACCACAAGTGTAAATAACCGGTGCTCTGCAGCGTAGTATTAAACGCGTTTTCGACTTATGGTATTTTCTTTTATTTTTTTATTTTTTTCATTTTTCTGGGACTTATGGTATTTTCAACTTATAAGATAGGTTTCTTGGGTTGTGACCTCATTGTAAGTCGAGAAGCATCTGTACTTCTATCAAGTACTATCTGTACTTCTCACAAGTCCTAGTCCAGCCGTGCGCATTCAGCTAGCATTGCATCTACAACGCCTTTTAACCTGACTTACGGATTGTGAAACAGACGTAGGGTTAATGAAGAGGACGGATGTTATCGAATTTGACTTTATGACATTTCTGGTGGCCATTTGGAAACCATTTGGAAACATTTCTGTTTCCATTGAGTGAGAGGTAGCTCCTGTTCCTCTCTGTTTCATATGAACAATCTCCATAAACCCTCATACAGAAGGTACTAGAATTCCAAGGCAATTGAATGTTCAGAGAGGTGTATCTGCCCAGCAACCTGAAGATAAGAGTACATGAACTAAATTGTCTTCCCATATCCTGGTTTCTTTCAGTCACACACACAGTCTAAACCATTGTTTCTGAGACTTTTTAATGGTACATACCAGTGGAGTAAGGAAAAAAATCTCATAACATTATAGAGTACCCTTTTCACCAATTGCCCCCCCATTCAGATTTGTACCTCCGTCCCTGCCCCATCACTGTAAAGACTCATTTGAATTGATGCAAAGAATCGCTTAGCCTTCAGATAGGTTATCATTTAAAAATATTATAGAGACAAAGGAAAAGAAAAGTCAGAATTAATTCTTTTTCAGCATCTTCAATGTGCTAGGTGTGACAGTTTAGCATTATGTACATTCATTGTGCCATTTAATAATATAAGGGTTTGGAGAATTAAATAACACATGTAACGTGCTTAGCACAGAAGCTGGTATATAGAAATACCAAAAGTAATAGTGCTCTGAAACAAGCAAACAAAAGAAGAATAAATGTGAAAGTAGAAACACGGCAGGTAGAAATATCTGGAGTTTCTGTTTTACAAATACTTTTGTATCTCTGCCTTCTCTTGTGATCAGTAACTGCTTATTAACTCTAACGTAGTTACTATTATTTTATCACTCACTAGGAAGTTGTTATTACCCTCATTTTACACATATGAAAGCCGAGGCCCAGCGCGTCTTAGCAGCTTTCCTAAGATTGATCACACAGCTAATAAGTGGTAGAGATGGCGTTTTAACCGAGGTTTCCATGAGTAGAAAGCTTGCAGTCAGAGTTCAACCAGAGCAATAGAACCAGTAGGAGATATATATAAAGAGATATATTGCACGTAGTTGGTTTCTGCAATTGTGGGGACTGCCGAGACAAATCAGAAATGTGTCAAGTAGCTGTCAGGAAGGGCAGGCTGGGATTCTCAGGCATGCGCTGATTCTGTTGTGTTCAGGCAGAGTTCCCTCTTCTTCAGGGAAACCTCAGCTCCGTTCTTAAGAACTACCAACGGATTGAACCAAGCTCACCCAGTTTATCTATGGTAATCAACTCACTATGAACATTAATCACGTCTACAAAATACCTTCACAGCAATACCTACATTAGCATTTGATTAAGTAGGGACTGTAGACTAGCCAAGTTAACCCATAAAATACTATCGCAATGTTCTTTCTATTTTGCCTTCTAAATAGAAATTCAGAGTGGGAATTTACCTTAGGTCTCATCAATTCCAACTTCCACAATTTAAAGAAGAGAACATTGAGGCTCAGAAGCTGGGCAATGACTCAGCCACGTTCACACATTTAGCAGAGCCTGGGCCTCCTAGCCCCCAGGGCAAGGCTTTTTCCATAGCACAAACACATGAGCTCATTCAATAAGTATTTGCGGGGCATTTGTCCTGCACCTTGTGAAGACAGAGACACGTGAAATAAAGCATCATAGACGCTGTCATAAAAATGTGCGTGCTGCACAGTAGAGGCACAAAGTGAGAAGGTCAAGGCCACCGTGCAGACGACGGTGGTCAGGACGTGCCTCATGAAGGAGGGGAAGCTGAGATTTGGAAAAAGTGCTGATGTTGGCCAGGCAAAGGGAAAGGCATCACTGGTAGACAAAGCAGTGGGAGCAGAGGCCTGACGTAGCATTTACTTGAGGTGAAAATAGAAAGAAGATTGAAGTTCTGCCTTCACGGAAAGCATAGACCTTTTCACATTATAAGCAATAAAATCAGCCGCAGCCCACCTATGGATGCTTCTCTGGGCCCTGGTGGTCCCTGACTTTATTCTGAGAACCACTGCCTTATAGTAATTTGTGTGTGTGGGGGGGGAAAGAGGTTAACTGATATCTCCATTTGTAAACACAAAGGAAGATGGGTGACTCTGCCAAAAATACAGCCAGAATCATCAAGTCTGAAACAAAAATCCCACCATTCTCCTGTGTTCACAATACGGAAGAGCCAAATCTCCACGATCAGACAGAACAGGGCATGGGCGGGCCTGTCTCTGGGGAGTTCACTCTGCCTTGGGCATTGTCTGGGCCTCTGGCTGGAGTGGTCTGAGAACTGGAGGATCACCGTTTTGTGCTGTGGGACAGGTTCACCTGGCAGAAAGGAAGTCCTTGATGATGTGGGGGAAGGGCATTTGCCACCTCTGACAAAAGGGGGCCATGAAGGAAGTCCCGTTGCTGCCCTGATGTGCAGCGAACACTTCTCTGAAGCAACCAAACATCTTGAGGAAATTGTTGCTGGCTCAGATACTGCTTCTACATAGAAGACTTCAAGGGTGGGAGGGCCTGGCCTCTCAGAATTTAGAGGTGTGTCTTCCCAGGAGCAGGACTAAGAGCAAGTGGGGCTCCCAGAGGCTCGGGGTGGCACGGGAAAGAGCCCAGCATGTATGTCCATTACACACTCACGGTGGGAACTTTCTGAGCTGCAAGGATAATGAGACAACACAAAACCCTGCCTCAGGGTTGCTGTGAGGGCTGTGGGAGGTAATACAAGAGCAAACATCCAACACAGTGTCTGGAAAAGGTTTGTGGAATTTAAACTCATGGAAAATCTATACTATATGCCACCCCCTAACTCCCCACAGTTATATATAGCTAGGAATATATTAAGGGAAAACTCAAAAGGGGGTTAAAACTATCAAAAGTCTTCCCTGAACTCAACCACTCAACCCCCCTTCCAAATAAGTTGTTTTCCTCAGCTAAGCAATCCTATAGCGTCTCTGTACATCTGTCATAACACTAATCAGACTTTCTTATAACTGTTGGTTAATTATCAGGCTTCCCTGATGGACTGTCAGCTCTGGGCGGGCAGGGACCATATTCATTTTGTTCCCCACTGTATTCCCAGAGGCTAGTATAAACTTGGCACATGGTAGGTGCTCGATATTTGTCAAGTGAATAAAAGAGTATGGGAAGGAGTAGGCAGCCCAAGTGCTTTGCCATGGTCTTCTGGATCCCTGGTCTGGTTGCCAGCATAGTAAGATTTGGTAAGAGCAACCAAAGGAGCCAGAATCAAGTTATGGCCTCCAGGTCACCGAGAAGACCTAGCCACGCCTCTGACAAGGAAAGGGTAAGGAAGGGATCACTGGATCAGAGCTTCTCATTAGCTATTGATCCCTTCAGCGCATCCGGCAGGGCCTAGGAGAGCTGGAGCTCACAGGTTTGTCACCGCCAACCAGGAGCAGCCTCAGGCATTTATCCCAAAGTGCCAGGTAAATATTCTCGTGCATGACGTAAGATGGAGAAAGAGAAGCTGGGAAGCACTGTACTGGATGAATAAGGATGTGGTCCCTGGCCTAGGGCACAATGAGGTCTGATGTAGGAGGCACTGGCCATTTGAAAGCCCACAGGACAATTCAAGGGTAGGGCTAACAGAAGATTGAGCTGCTCGGGGGGGAATAACAATCAGGAGGATAAGGCTTAAGAGATCTGTCTATGGTGCTGAATCGTCCCCCAGCGAGGTTAAACCTGTCTCCTCTTTCACTTGACCCTGATTTCTGCTACTTTGATCTTTTCCTTTCTTACTGGTCTTGGAACCATGATCTTGACCTCATGTCATGAGACCATTGCAGTCAATCATGGGAAATTTACATGTGTCCAGCCCAGAGCATTGAACACACCTGAGGTTGTCTCTGCCCTCAGCCATGCAGAAATCTGCCCCTCCCCCAACTCTCCTCTTCTGGACCATATTTTTTGCTGTATCCATGGTTTTAAATGTGGTAACTAAGGCTAATGGGGCAAAGAGCCAAGGGAATTGTTGCATTGGGGGAGGGAGGTACTGCTGGACACGGCGGCACGAGCCTCTCTGAGCACCACTCTGAACTCTAAGAGAGCGAAACACAGGCCAGTATGGAGTCTGCCAGTACTAGTCAGGATAGGCCAAGTTATGCTGTGGTAACAAACCATCCCCCAAATCTTCTTGTCTGGCCACAGTAAAAGTTCTTGCTAAAGCAGTCTGCTGCAGGACCAGCTGGCTCACCAGAGCAAATGTCCTCCATGTGTTGGCTCCTCGTTCCAGGCTGCTTGGTCGTATGGCACCTCCATATCAAAACTGGCTTCCATGTTTTGGAAGTTATAACAAGGAAAGAGGAAAAGCTGGTGAGTTGACTGGCAATAATTAAATGTTTTGGTCCCAAAGTGACACAAATCCCCATTGTTCTCATTTTATTGGTCAATATGGACCAACATGTCTAACTTCAAGGGGTCAGGGAAGCACAACCCTCTGTTTACTAGATAGTAGAGGAGAACCAGATGTTGGTGATCATTTGTATTGCCTACCGCACTGCCTGGCATACAGCATTGGTGTAATGAATTTGAAGTCAGACATACACCTTATTTACAAGTTCCAGCTCTGCCATTCACAAGAAGGAGTCACTCCATTTCCCTGAGTCTTATTTCTTCTCTTTATGTAAAATGGGGATGACATCTGTTTTTCCTGGTGAGTCACAAATGAACTAAGGTAATTGCAAGTGTTTTGAGAGCTGTAAGCACTGGCTATCATTAAAATTAATAGAAGCCCTTGCAAGATTTGATAGAAGAGGGAGCTGGGGTTTCTAAATAGAGATACAACAAAGTACAAAAATACCCTTAGGGGAACTATTTCTAGCAGCTAGGAGCAAAAAAGGGATTGATTTTTTTCTTTGGTTCCTTAGTCCTTACTGCCTTGTACAACTATTTTTACACCTTGTTTACTCAAAAATTGTTCACTGACTCTTCATAAACATATTTAAAGTTTAGGGTAAAATAAATAGCGTTCCTCTTCTCTACCTGAGTTTGGGGACAAACTGAAAATAGAAAGGAGTGAAGCTCTGGGAGAATAAAATATCAGTTTTGTTAGTAATAAAGCTGAAATTGGGGAACATGCCAGTATATGCAACAATGAATTTCTTAATACTGAATCCTAGAATTAAACAGACCTACCTCCTAAAATCATTTCAATGTAATCGAAGTGTGATGAAAGAAATGTATGTAGGGAGCTATGGAGGCATGGAAAGGGTACATCACTTCTCACACTTTTGGTGCCCACTTTCAATGAGTATAGAATAGAATGCAGGCTCACCACCCATGGGTGTGCAGGTTGTACACTGCACAACTCTAGGGGCTGTTATAGTCTATGCGAGTCCCTCCCACCCATCCAGAGTTGTGCAAAGCACGGCCTGAATGGCTGTGCACAGTGACCCTTGTAGAAAGAACAGATAACTCTGGGGGGGTTCTAAACTGTTCTGAAAGTCTACGAAAGACAGGTATACCACTATCCCTAGAAAGGTGCACATACTTGTAGTGAATTCTGCAAATAATTTTAAGAGTGACACAAACTGACTGAAGCCCATCTCCAGAGAGCTACTAAAGAATTCCTTGGGGTGGCTGGATGGCTCAGTTGGTTAGAGCACGAGCTTTTAACAACAAGGTTGCCAATTCAATTCCCTCATGGGATGGTGGGCTGCGCCCCCTGCAACTAAGATTGAAAACCACGACTGGACTGGGAGCTGAGCTGCGCCCTCCACAACTAGATTGAAGGACAATGACTTCACTTGGAGCTGATGGGTCCTGGAAAAAACACACTGTTCCCCAATATTCCCCAATTAAAAAAAAAATGAAAAACAGAAAAAGAATTCCTTTGAGAAGATGATCTCCAAAATCCTACATAGCTCTGACCTCTTACAACTTTACGGTAACCTGACAACATTGCAGTCAGTGTTTGCCTGGCAACAACCTGGGGAAAATGTATGATCAATAAAGTGAGAGAAGACCACCGATAGGACCCAAGGCATTCAATAGCACAGAGCGCAAGTATCCCAATACTGAAAAGCTTGTGCAAAACCTACAGAAGCCATTGTGTTCGGCTTTTGAAAGCACGGATTTGTTTCTCTCTCTTTTGGCATTTAAAAAGACACAGGTGGGTGTATATTATCTTTTAGCTGCTTTATGTCTATGAACAGTGCCTCATTCCTTCCCCGCCCCGAGAAGGCAGGACCGAGGCACAGTAACCTCCTGGGAGAGCTCTCGAGGAAGTTAAGATCCTCCATCCTTATCAACTTAGACTGGGCTAAACAGATAGTTTATATAGGTGTTTATTATCCAAAGTTAGTGTCTTCCATCCTATACAAAAGCTTGAATCAGTTGTTCTCAAGCCTCAGGATCCCCTGGATATTTGTTTACATAGTTGGTTAAGATAGTTGGCCCCTCTCTCAAGTTTCTGATTCAACAGGTCTGGGTGGGAGGGACCAAGGATTTGCCTTTCTAATAAGCTTCCAGGGGAGGCTGCTGCTGGTGGTCCCAGGATTACACTTTGAGAGCCACTGGTTCAACTGTTCCCATTTTCCCATTCTCTATTTTCACTCCAAGCAGTCAAGGAATTGTAGAGGCTATACAGAGAATCAGGAGTGCTGATGTCCAGCGGGCAGTGAAGGAGGAAAGCTGGGGTAGAAGAGGTGGTTGAGGAACAGTGTGTTTCTAATCTTGGTTTAAAGGATGTACTGAGTATCCAACCTCAGGGTTCTGGGAACAGGTATTGACTGTATTCAGCATGCAGCATCACGGAACCTTCAAATTCAGGTCTCTGTTTCTTTTCTCTATGTATACTCATTTATCACATCGCATAAAAACCACACAGATCATGGCTATTGTGTACGTTATGCCACATGCTAGCCATAGGAAATTCATAGGCAGAAAAGGAGAAGAAGGTACAAGAAGAATGGAAGAGGAAGGTATCACAATATGGGGGTGGGCGACAGTGTTGTGACATTTCAAGAAAGAAGGAATTTAGTAATAATCCCTCTTTGCTGACGAGTGAATGGATACATAGCTATATAATTTAACACTCAAATTCAAAACCGTGAAAGGATTTAGAATGGGGCAAAACTCAGTCCTTTTAAAGGCTACAAGCTCATTGGTTTTCAGATCATGAGAATTAATAACCCCTGGGGACCCCTCCTCTTTCATACTGCAAATGGAATGTTGTGTTAAGCTCGTAGCAGGATATTTTGAATTGAGAGGAAGAAAATTCCTAGGCAAGAAGACGTTGCCCTTGTCACTTTGTTTTGGATGATTGCTTTTAACTGCCACTGGAGAGCTTGGATCCTCCTGATTTTCTTCTACATGCCTCGTCCTGATCCTCAGCTTGCCCTCCACCTTCAAATTATGAGCACACCTGGCCCCAGGCTGGCCCCAGGCACGCACAGAGCTCCCGTTCCACCATCAGTCTCTACCTGCCCTGCTCCTGATGTGATGGAGACTGGCACCTGGTCTGGGCAACACAGTCCTTCTGAGAACGAAAAACGATTTAAAATGTATTTGCTTGTCAAATAAATTCCAATTCTTTTCCTTTGCAGGTAATTCCTGACTTTTGGCAAGATTGTTTCTAGACATTGTGTTCATTTTGTGGCTGCATATGAGATAAGCTGAGATAGCTTATAGCACCCAGTCTCTCTGGGCTCTGGTTCAGAACTGCCTGAATTTTGTCTTCAGCACATCCTTTCAATGGGTCACAAAAAGTGATTTCTATAAGCAGTTTGGGCTTCAGAGCCCTATAAACTCTGGGTGAAGCACAGCAGGTCTATTTCATTATATTTTAGTATTTCACTGTTTTAATAGCCTTGGTTAACTGTGCACGTGGGGTGCCTGGCTATAATCCATGTCTCTTTCTCAAGCCAAGCAGTTCATCTAAACGAAATCTGTTGGAATCTGCCATGAGCTTCAAGGCAAACACTCTGCCTCTTTAGTAGCTTTAATTCTATACAAGGGAAAAATGCACATGAACCTATCCACAAGATAAAAAAAAAAAAAATCTGTTCTTGAGTACTGATCTGTGCATACTAAAATCCAAAGTTGGTTTCTTAAGAATGTCATGCTCTGTATATAATATTTGACGATGACTAATTTATATTAAGCATCCTCTGGCCTAAGCACTTTTATATGTTATCTGATTTAACCACAACATTGGGCATAATAACATCTGCCATATGGTGTGGATTTTATGTAGATTATTCAATGGATCTTTTCAACAACTCTGTTATTATTCCCATTTCACAGATGAGGGAACTGAGGGTCTAAGAAATTAAAACACTAGTACAATAGCTCTTACTTACTAAGTGGCTGAACCAGAATTTCAACCAAATCTGTCCAGGCCAAAGCCCATATTCTACCCACTAGGCCACCCTGGCTTCCTGAGAGGGGAGACCATGGCATGTCCAGCCTAACCAAGCCCTAACATTTTCCCCAGCCCTGACACACTTAAGCACAGTGGGTTCAGCCACTAGTATTCTGGCCCTAGGACAGTCACAGCTCCTAGTAGTTGATGCACACACAGGGAGAATAATGTCAGAATCCCAGGGGCATTTCACCAGAGGTGCTCTGCAGCCTGTTAATAAATGTGACTCGCGGCTTATTCAGTTTGGCCCTTGCTTTTTAAATTATTATTATTATTAGTTTCAGGCATACGGAACAACACAATGATGAGACATTTACATAACTCACAAAGCAATAACCCCAACACAATTACTATCCGTCTGACACTATCCATATACTTTTTACAATAATACTATTGACTATATTCCCCATACTGTACTTTACATCCGCTTGACTCTCCTGTAAATATCCATTTGTTCTTCTTAATCTCTTCATCTTTCTCACCCCACTCCCCAACCCCCTCCTACCTAATAAACATCAGTTTCTTCTCTGTATCTATGGGTCTGTTTCTGCTTTGTTCATTTGTTTTGTTCTTTAGATTCCACACATAAGTGAGATCATATGGTATTTGTCTTTCTCAATCTGACTGATTTCACTAAGCATAATACCCTCTAGGTCCATCCATGTTGTCACAAATGGCAATATTTCATTCTTTTTTATGGCAGAATAATATTCCATTGTATATATGTACCACAATTTCTTTATCCAATCATCTGTTGATGGGCATTTCGATTGTTTCCATATCTTGGCTATGTAAATAGTGCTGTAGTGAACATAGGGGTGCCTATATCTTTTCGAATTAGTGTTTTGGCTTTCTTTGCATAGATACCCAGGAGTGGAATTGCTGGGTCATAAGGTAGCTCTATTTTTAATTTTTTGAGGAACTTTCATACTGTCTTCCATAGTGGCTGCACCAATTTGTAATCTCACCAACAGTGCACAAGGGCTCCCCCTTCTCCACATCTTCACCATCACTGCTGATTGCTGACTTACTGAGGATAGCCATTCTGACAGGTGTGAGGTGATATCTCATTGTGGTTTTATTTTCATTTCTCTGATGATTAGTGATGTTGAGCATCTTTTCATATGTCTATTGGCCATCTGTATGTCCTCTTTGGAAAAATGTCTATTCAGGTTCTCTGCCCATTTTTTGATTGGATTGTTTGGTTGTTTTTTTTTTTTTGGTGTTGAGCTGTGCGACTTTCTATATATATATATAGAGAGAGAGAGAGAGAGAGATAGATTTTGGATATTAATCCCTTATTGGATGTATCACTGGTGAATATCTTCTCCCATTCAATAGGATGTCTTTTTTGTTTTGTTGATGGTTTCCTTTCTGTGAAAACACTTTTTACTTTGATGTTGTCCCATTTGTTTATTTTTTTCTGTTTCCCTTTTTTGAGGAGATATATCAGGAAAAATATTACAAAGGGTAGTGTCCGAGAATTTACTGCCTATGTTTGCTTCTAGGAATTTTATGGTTTCAGGTCTTACATTTAAGTCTTTAATCCATTTTGAGTTTATTCTTGTATATGATGTAAAAAGGTGGTCCAATTTCTTCTTCTCCTCTCCTTCTCCTTCTCCTTCTTCTTCCCTTCCCTTCCTCCTTCTCCTCCCCTCCTCCTCCTCCTCCTCTTCCTCCGCCTCCTTCTTCTTCTTTTTCTTCTTTTTGCATCTGTCCAGTTTTCCCAGCACCATTTATTGACTAGTCTTTACCCCAATGTATATTCTTGCTTCCTTTGCCACAGATTAAGTGACGATATAGACATGGATTTATTTCTACACTCTCTATTCTGTTCCATTGATCTATGTGTCTGTTTCTATGCAAATACCATGCTGTTTTGACCACTATGGCCTGGTAGTATAATTTGCTATCAGGTAATATGGTACCTCCAGCTTTGTTCTTATTTCTCAAGATTGCTGTGGCTATTTAGGGTCTTTTATGGTTCCATATACATTTTAGGATTATTTGTTCTAGTTCTGTGAAAAATGCCATTGGAATTTTGATAGAGATTGCATTGAATCTAGAAATTGCTTTGGGTAGTATGGTTTTTTTTAAACTAATTACTTCTTCCTATCCATGAACATGGTATATGTTTCCATTTATTTGTATCTTCTTTAATTTCTCTCTTCAATGTCTTATAATTTTCTGAGTACAGGTCTTTTACTGCCTTGGTTAAATTTATACCTAAGTTTTTTATGCAATTGTAAATGAGATTGTTTTCTTAATTTCTCTTTCTGATACTGTATGAAAATGTAACTGATTTCTGAATTTTGTATCCTGCCACTTTACTAAATTCATTTATCGGTTCTAATAGTTTTTGGTGGAATCTTTGGGGTTCTCTCTCTATATTATAATATCTGCAAATAATGACAGTTTTACTTCTTCCAAACCAATTTGGATGCCTTTTATTTCTTTTTCTTGTCTGACTGCTGTGGCTAGGACTCCCAGTACTATGTTGAATAAAAATGGTGAAAGTGGACATCCTTATCTTTCCCTGATTTTAAGGGGAAGGCTTTTACCTTTTCCCATTGAGTATGATGTTAGCTGAGGGTTTGTTACATATGGCCGTTATTATGTTGAGCTATGTTCCCTCTAGTTCCACTTTGCTGAGAGTTTTTCTCGTAAATGAATGTTCTAATATTGTCAAATGTTTTTTCTGCATCTATTGATATGATCATGTGATTTTTATTTTTCATTTTGTTTATGTGGTGTATCATGTTAATTAATTTGTGGATTTTGAACCAAACTTGCGCACCAGGAATGAATCCCACTTCATCATGCTGTATGATCTTTTTAATATATCTCTGAATTTGGTTTGCTAATATTTTGTTGAGGATTTCTGCATTGATGTTCATTAGGAATATTGGCCTATACTTTTCTTTTTTTGTAATATCTTTGTCTGCTTTAGGGATCAGGGTAATGGTGTCCTTGTAAAATGAGTTTGGGAGCCTTCCTTCCTCTTGAATTTTTTGGAATAGTTTGAGAAGACATTGGTAGATGTCCTATGTCTCTCAGTCTTTGCCGGGTGGCCTTATATAGTATGTGTTCTGTGTGGTCCAGGGGCACAGTCTCTCTGATCGCCTGTGCATGGGTTCCAAGAGCGTCCCTTGTGTGTTGTATGTATTCTCCTGTTGTAGTTGAGCTTTAATTGCTTGTGGCATGTCAGTGGGTGGGATTAACTCTCAGGATGACTGACTGTGAGGATTGGCTACGCCCACAGCATATGAGTTGCTGTGTGGGGGATGACCCCTCAGAGGGGGATTCATCCTAGTGGGTTCTTGTGCCAGTTGATACCACCCTTTGGGTGTGCCACTTGTGGGGCTAATTGGGTAGTGCTCTTTTATGGTCTGAGTCTGGCCTCTGTGTGTTTTGTTTCTTGTGCCTCCTGGGAGGAGTGCCTATGCATAGCTCTTGCTTTTTAATTTCCACAAAAACACTCTGTGCTGTTGTAAGCAAGGGGAATTGGAGAGTCCAACTGACAAACTTTGGTCTTTTTTGGGTCAGGTCAGCCCCTCATGTTTCTCAAGCCACCAAACAGGGCACTAGACAAGTCCCTGGCTCAGCAAATCCTCAGTTTCTTTGTCTGAAAACCAAGGGGATTAGATTAGAGCAGTATTTTTCAGACTTGAAGGTTTTCTTTCATTAGAAAAAAAATTTAAAGACCCCTAGTGTTGACAGAAATATTTTTTGTTATATGATACATTTTTTACATATGATTGCTTGTCTGTTTTCCCCCATTAAATTGAGATCTACATTTTATACATTTCCATATTCCCAGCTTGTAGCACAGTGTTTGACACATAGTAAACACTCAGACAATATTTGAGGAATAAATGAATGTATGTGTTAATGAGCGAAGGGGTCGATGGATGAATGGATGTCTTACACAATCGGGAGAGTTGCTGAAGATGTGGGAATAATCCATGATGTGGGGGTAAATGATCTTCTTTGCCAAAGGATCATGAGAAAAGGGAAAGAAATGGAATATAAAGACCTATTCTCAAAATGGCATAGATGTGCCAATGTCATGAAATCATCAACGAATGCAGCAATGTCTCAAATAAGCCACATACATAAGGTTTATTTACTCAGTCAACATTTATTAATAAGGATCCATTCGCTATAAATATAGCCACACATATGCTGGTACTGTGTTGGGAGCTCCAGAATCAGAAATGAGTAACACATCGTCTTTGCCTGTCAAAAGTTCATGGTTTGGAGGACAGAGGAACATACGAGCAGAATTATTATAATATAGGGAGTCTAAAAGAGAATGTGTCAAGCAGTACAGGCCAGTTCCTGCTGCAGTAACAAACTTCCCACCCAACCTCCAGCATCTGTAAGGGACAGAGCTCACGAGACATGTCCATGACCTCCACTTGTGTTGTTCTGAATCCAGGGCCCCAGGATGACAGCCATTGTCCAGAACATTGCTGGTTACTGTGGCAGATAGAAAGGGAGACTGGGGCACTCCTCCTTAGCTCTTAATGAGCACGTCACTTTCACTCAGTGTGATGCGTCAAAGTCATATGGCCACAGTTAACCCCAAAGGTGCAGAGGGAGAACTGGACACATCTGGTGAACAGTATTAATGGTTATTGCTCAGAGATACGAACAAATGGCACTGTGAACATGAAGAAGGGCCTTACCAACTCTGAGCAGGTAACTGGGGGCCTGTACAAAGCGGAGCTGCCACTTGAACTACTAAGTCATGAAGTGTGACTACTGGGTACCCTGATGCACAGGGTCTAGGAGGCCAAGACTTAGGCGTTGGTCTGCAGGTGGGTCAGTCACTTTTGTGTTGCCTGCAGGTGACCAGGAAGCACACCAGTGTGCAGTGTATAATGCATAAGTCTGTCTGCAGTGAGTTTAGCTGAACCATTAGCTGAAACTAATGGTTTCAGCTTCCCTGAAGGCATCATGATGATGCTTAAAATCACTAACATTTATTGAAGCACTTACTCTGTGCCCAGGGAGGTTTATTAAGGGCAGACGGGTCACCTAAGCAGACTGTTGGTGTTATGCCCAAAAAGGTTATAAATATAATCACAGAGATTTCCTGACAATAGGACATTCATCATATACACTTGTGTCTAGTTTCTGGACGCATAGTCGACAGGCCCCTTGAGTTAACAATTTCTAGAATTCTTGTAATCATCTTGCATTGTATTTTTGATCCTAAAGTGATCGTTCATTAAATGTATACATTTAAGCTTTCCCCCAATTTATGTAACATTGTTTTGCTCTTCATTTTCTAACAAAGAGCCTTAAAAAATGGAGTGGCTGAGCCCCTCTTGACCACTCACCCCTCTCACTGTTTAACTTGCTCAGGTTTACCACCATCCATACCTTTCTCTTGGGGACTCTGCTTTTAGTTGCTCCTGACCCAGCTGGGTGGCCCATGGAGAAGAAGCAAGCCTGAGACAGTGGTTTCTTTTAGTATAAAGTTAGCAAGAAGTGCCATAGTTGCACTAGAATCTTGTGGTTCCCGTAGCAACAGAATTAATCAGTCAATCAACAAGAAGTTACCGGTTCTCAACTGTAAACCCAGCCCTATGTTGCTACTGAGCCCAGCTGTGGAGGAGTTTGGAAGAAGGAAGAGGGTGGGGAGCTGGAATATGAAGACGAGGAGGTCCAGGCCAGGCTGTGGTGTGGGAGTGGCTAGTTTCCTACACCAGATCTGAGCTCTGAGGGGCCAGAAGGTGGCTGTGATTCAAAAAGGCAGATGGATAGACTTCATTCTGAGACAGTGCTCGCTGCTCTGGACCCCACAGCCACTGGCTGGGTCAGTGTGTTCAGGTATTTTAACAGGAAACTTGGCTGCTCCTGAGTGTCTATAAAAGAGGTACTGGAGCAGCCATAGAGGGAGTTTGGGTTTTGTTGTGACACTGCATCTATATACCAAGCGTACTGACTGACTTAGATTTGGCACAGCAGGGAGATGGTTCTGATGAAGATTATTGGGAACGGAGGCACCCTCACCCCCACTGACAAGTATTTACTAAAGATCTTTTAAACTTACATCTTTGTGCCTTCCCTGGGGAATTTATACACAGAACAAAGATTAAGGAGAATGGAGCATCCTCTAAGGAATGATGAATTTAATATATTTATAACTTAAATATAAATTTTAAAAAATGAAATATACCAAACTGCAGTGCAGCTCTGATGTCATTTCCAGTTCTTTCTCACTGGGCAACGGGCAAAATTCTCAGCAGTAAAGGTTGGGCCCTGGACTCCTGTGGCACCCCCTGACCCATAGCAGTTCTCTGTGTCTCGCTCACTTCCTTTGGTCACAGATGTTACACCAGCCACAGAGGCAACTTTCTCCCCGTTAGCTGTAAGAGGCAGAGCCTTTGCCAATTGTATTCCCAGAGCGGTGGCTACTTCTGCAGCCCCAGCTGTGCCAATGCCTATGGAACTGAGGTGGCAGGAGAGCTAGTTCTCAAAGCTCAGGGCACAGAGGAATCGCCTGCAGAGATTGTGAAAAATGCAGTCTCCAGGGCTGCTGAAATTCCATCAGTGAGTCAGAGGAAGGCCAGAAATCTGCACTCTCCAAACACACCAGATGATCCTGAAGCCTGTGATGCCACCCATGGGAACACCAGTGTGCACCACGGTTGAGAGCATGCATTCTAGTCAGGCAAGTCTGCGCTCCCACTGCTCAAGTCTCATCCTCTCGATGAGAAGTGGGGAGAAGAGCACCTTCCCTAAGGAGGCCAAGGCCACCCGAGGCCCTGCAGCTCGTCAGTGGCAGAGCGGGACTGGCGCTCAGGTTTGCCAGCTTCATGGGCCAATGCCGGTGCCGCTTCACGGGTCTGTGAATGCAGTGCCCCTGAGATGCACTGGGGATTCGTCTTGTCTCGGAGCTGGTGCAGGAAGTTACAGATATGTGTGAGAGGACAGCATGGGGGTCAGCATGCCTCCCGTGGGTCCTGGGAAGGAGGTGTTCTTGGGGACCCTCAATTGTTCCTGCAGTTCCCAAAAGCTCCATGGTTTTCCTACTCACTAGGTCTCAGCAGATTCTGATTCCCCTGCTGGAGCCCCTTCTCCCCTCCCTTGGTCCAGGGTGAGGGTAGGCAGTACAGCAGAGGGCAGAGGTTCTCGAACCCTGGTGTGCTTCAAAGTCCCCAGGAAGGCATCATAAATGCACATTCCTGGGTCCCACCCCAGAAATCCTGACTCAGTGGGTCTGCAGGGAGGCCCAGGAATCTGTCTTTTTAACAACCCCATCCAGGTGTTCTGATGCAGGTGGTCCTTGGGCCACATGACCTGAGCTTGGAGCCAGGCAGACCTGGTATTAGATCCTGGCAGTATGCTCTCGAGCCTCCATTTCCTCATCTGTGGAAGGTGAAGACCTGCTTGCTCACGTGTGGTGAGGAATCAGTCAACTTAGATGAAATGCTTTAGCAAAGTGCCTACCACGGCAGGTGCTTAGTGCAGGTAAGGCTTCCTCACTGGGCTAGGCTGTTCTCACAGACCCCAAGCCTATGTACCATCCCCGAGCACATGTCCCTTCTTATGACTTCATGCGGAGCTCTGTGAGGGCTGGGACTATTGCTGTGTGTCAACTGCCTGACTGCTGGCTTATTCTGGGAGCTGTCAGAAGACAGACGTGACCCGGAATGGAGACGAGCTGAAGAAAGACAGAGCCCAGTCCATTCCTCTTTCCTGTGAACCACAGGCTGCACCCTTTCACCTTGCACACCTTCCTGCCATTGTTCTTAAAGGTCCCCTGCCTGGAATGCCACCGCTGTCCCGGCTTCTTTATTTGGTAAATTAGAAGCCATGTTGCTAGGCTCCACCAACCCAGATGTGACCCTGTCTGTGAAGTATTCATCTTTGTGTTCCTAAACAATACCCAGGGGTATTTTCCCACATCCCTTTATAGCACTTGTCAAATTGTGTGGGGATTTACCTTGCGCTTCGTCCCTCTACTTCTAAGCCATGCGCTCTCAAGGGTAAATACTAGGCCTGATTCTCCCCCAGTACCTGTTACCAGGCCAGCTATGGACGTAAAGCGTGTCACATGTTTGTTTAGTAAAGAAATGAAGGGATGATGCTAAGCTGATTCTGCTGCAAGAACCTCAGCGCTCATCTTTCAAAGAAGAGGACCAGCCTGGCCTAATGGGTAGGAGCACAGCCCGTGGAATCCAAACCCACTTCCTCCTTCCAAAGCTGTTTGGTTTGGGGTGAATGAATTGCTATATGCATCACCTTCCACATATATATAAGTAGGATTGACAGTATCTATCTCATGTGGTGGTGGTGGCATGTATTAAGAAAACCACCCAGTTTCCCTCCTGTGTGTTTCCTTTACTGTCATACAGAACAGTTGACTTCTGACAGTTCTGGTCACCAAATGTGTAGGGCTTTTCCCCACTCAACAAGCAATTCTGTGTGATACCAGCTGGATCTCCTACAACTCAGCTCAATTCTGACACTATCTACCTGGAGATGGCATTGCATATCACAGGTTAAGGGCTCAGTCTCACGAAACCGTCCTCTCCCCTTCAGAGGCCAATTGCAAGTGTTATGCGGGTCCCCAGGTTACTCCAGCTTCTGTCTGACTTGGCTATAAATTGGGGGTTCCCATGACTTCCTCCCCCTAGGACTCCATTATTTGCTAGAGCAACTCACAAAACTCAGACAAACACTTACAAACAGCTTATTGAAGGATATGGTAAAGGATAAAGATGTACCACCAGATGAAGAGCTATGGAGGTGAAGTCTGGGAGGGTCCCGAGCGCAGGAGCTTTTGTCCCTGTGAAGTCGAAGTGTGTTACCCTCCCAGGACATGGATGTGTTTGCAAATCTGGAAACTCTCTGAAACCCACGTTATTGGGATTTTGATGGAGGCCTCCTCATATAGGCACAACCTATCACTGCCTGCATTTCCAGCCCTCTCCCCACTCTGGAGGGTGGGGCGGTGGGCTGAACATTCCAAGCTTCTAATCATGGCTTGGTCTTTCTGGTGACCGGCCCCCATCCAGGAGCCATCCAGGAGCCCACCCAGAGTCACCTCCCCAGAACAAAAGACACTCCTAATCACTTAGAAAATTACAAGGGTTTCAGAACCCCCGTGTCAGGAACCAGGGTCAAAGATGAAATGCTAGAACCAAAGATACTTCTGGTGCTTTTATCAATTAGGAAATTACAAGAGTTTCAGGGGCTCTGTTTCAGGAACCAGGTGGCAGAGACCAATACATGTATTTTCTAAAACGATCTCACAGGCATCAAATGAGTCAGTGCCTATAAAATATTTGGCACCGTGCCTGACACACGATAGATCTCCAACAACCGTTAACTTTTATCACATGGCCTGGTCAAGCCATACATATTACAGCTGATTTTCACTTTGTGTGTGTGTGTGTGTACTCTCCAAATTCTTCCCCTATGAACATATATTACTATTCTAACCAGGAAAACATTTACACACCTGTTGGTAAATCTCACACCCCAGCCCTGACTCCTTCAGACTTAGATTCTAGATTGTCAGACGCCTATAGTCACCAGACTCCATTCAGACTCTGAAAATTGGATGGATTCTTATTGTGAAGCAACCACTAAGAACCTGAAAATACAGTAAAAGGTTACTGTCTGAGAGTCACATTGTGAGGCAAACATAATGGGTTCTGATAAAGTAATGACAACTAGCGTTAGGCTTCTCCTGTGCCAGGCACATGTGCTCTTTATGTGTTCCTTCATTTAGTTCTCACAATGGTCTTCTGAGGTACATGATGTTATCCCCATCTTTTCAGGTGAATGTTCAGTTGAATATTGACTTGTAAGGAGGTTGAGGATCTTCCAGACGTCATGTAGCAAAACCACTAGGAGCCAGTCTGTCAGCCTTCAGAGCCCACCCTCTCAATCCTCTTTAAATCCACTTGAAAATGAATTTCTTTCAAGCTAGTAATGCTTGACCGAAATGTTATATGTTGATAGAAAAAGACATGTTAGAAAATTATGGCGTTCTTCCACTTCCTGAACAATTTGGCCCCAAAATCATTATGTGCGCAGAACAAGGCAGGTGTCTGTGAGGAGACACAGCTCAGTGTGGGGTGTTGGCACCTAAGGTGGGTGAGATGGACAGACACCCAAGCCATGACTGGGACTCTCTCAGGGCAGTGGGACAGGGCTTGGGAGAGGTAGCAGTGAATGCAGGACGTTGACTCCACATATTTCCATATTGTCTGATTTTTTAAAGGAATATGTAATCATGAATAGTATACACCATCTTTATTTTTTAAATTAAAATTAATTTGAAATTAAATTAAAATTTAAAAATTTGAAATTAAATTTAAAAAGAGAAAGTGGGGGAGCGGTGGCCTGTTTTGCAGGGTGAGGCAGGGAAGGAGTGGGCTGACACCCACAGCTGGGGAACATCACTGCTGACACCCAAATGTGCGTGAGCCCGGTCAGCGCTCATACAGGCTGCACAATGGGCCTACGCACCGGGTTTCCCAGGGTAGCTTCTCCAGCCTCCGCTCCAAATGCTAGGAGGTTCACGCCCACAAAGCCCATCTGGTTTGTCTTCGGAGGCTCTCTGAGTCAGGGATATTCTTGAGTAGTTTGGAAAATACCCAAGGCACTCTCGCAACCCTCCTCTGTATTGGCCTTGAGTCACTTGGGACCCAGCGACCCTCCTCTGTATTGGCCTTGGGTCACTTGGGACCCAGAGACAAAACCCAGGAATTAATGGCAGGACATCTGGCTCCTCTTGGAAAAGGTGGATGTTTTCCTGTTTTAGAGATGACATTTTCACATACCTACTTTCCCAGGCGAATGTTCCACCAATGGGTTCTATGAAGACACTCGAAATGACTTCCTTTCCACTTAGCTGTTGTGAGTGGGTTTCTATTTGAGGTAAGATAAATAACTACTGTTGGGCTTCTTTTGAGTGTGGTCTTGGTTCCTGACTCCAGGGGCATTATCTCATTGAATCCACACTCCAGCCCTGACACGTGGACAATGGGACAAACATTTTAAGTGACTTCCGCACAGTCACCCCTTGTAAGTATTAGAGCTAAGGTGCCAAACCAGATATTCTGATCAAGACTCAAACTGAGCTTTTGCAATACACCAAACTGCCTTTCTATTAGGCTTCAATAGTTGAGGATTTTTTCGTTTTCAAGCATGGTTTACTTTGTGATCAAAGAAAATGCTGTTAGACTTTTTGTTTGTTTTTTTAAAGGATTGAATGTTTCCTACCATTTTTCCCTGAAAATAAGACCGGGTCTTATATTAATTTTTGCTCCAAAAGATGCATTAGGGCTTATGTTCAGGGGATGCCATCCTGAAAAATCATGCCAGGGCTTATTTTCCGGTTAGGTCTTATTTTTGGGAAAACACGGTATGTGCTGGCACTGTGTATCGTGCCTTTATTTACAGCTTACTTTACTCCGCACCAAACCCCATGAGTCCTATGTTACAGAGAGGAAATCAGGAACCACGCTCTCTCAGCAGTCGGCAGGTGGCCTCCAGACAGAACTCAGGCAGCTTGTCGTTGACACCCATTCCCTTAACCTCTTGACTGTGTCCTCATCCCCAAACTAAGGAAAAAATCTCACTGACTTGTGACTATTTAGTGTGTATTTAGAGGCTGTTTAGTCTGAGCCCCTCACTAGGCAGACAGCTTGGAGAGGTGAAACAACAGTTGGAAACAAAGCCTAAGACTTTCTCAGCCTTCCCCTGCCTCTTTGCCACCATTCTTCCCAGGAAACTCCATGAAGCCAAGGGCCTATTGGTTTGTTCAACTTTATATCCCCACCATCAATCACAGCAGGAGTTTGAAAAGCCTTTGTTGAATGAATGAATGCCACTTTATATTGCTGCTGAGCAGTTTGGTCATGAAGGCACCTCACAGGAGCTTTGTAGAGCTAGGGAAAAACCAACCTTCTTTGTCCCAACTCAATCAATGCTCAGGGTGACTCACGGCTTGGTGAGAAGCCCAGTTCCCCAGCTGGTGTGCTGAATAAAGACTGCCCTGGGCCATGTGGGGGACTAACCACCTGACGTAGGCTGCAGGCTCGAAAGCAGGCACAGTACAGGGGAAAGAGCCCTGCGCTGGCAGCTCGTGACCTGGGGTCTAATTGTCTTGGCCTCCGCCCTTCTCTGGACCTTACTATCCGTGGCTCTAAAAGGAAGGAGTGGACTGATGAGCTCTGACCATAGGGCTTTATTCAGCAGAAAGGTAGACTGAGGGCAAGTGTGAATTCATGACCAGTGGGAATGGCTGCCCCAAGCTGGTGTCCATCTTCATCAAGAGCTTGGAATCAGCCATCAGGAAAGAAGACCTAACGTTTACTGAGCACTATGCTAGGGACTTGTCTTTGTGCTATTCTGTGGGATCCTCAAAACAAACTTGCATGGAATACTCTTCAGCAATAAAAAAGAACAAATGCTTGACACGTGCAACAACTTGGACGGATCTCCAGAGCATTATGCTGAAATGAAAAAGGCCAGTTCAAAAGGTTTTATGCTATTTGATTCCATTTCTATCGCATTCTGGAAATGACAAAATTATAGAGATGGAGAACAGATTAGCGCTGGCCACAGAGTGGGGGTGGATGGGTGGGGGCCTGACGCTAAAGGGGGAGCATGAAGGAGTGCTTTTGTAGCTATGGGGCAGTTCTGTTATCTTGAAGGTGGTGGTGGTCACAAAAATCTGTATGTGGGATAAAATTCCATATAACTACACACACACGCACACACACACACACACGAGTACATGTAAAACTGGTGAAATCTGAATTAAGACAGTAGATTGTGCCAATGACATTTTCCTGGCTTTGCTATTATAGTGTAATTATATAAGGTGTTACTGTTTGGGAAAGCTGGGTGACGGGTAGAGGAGACCTCTCTGCACTTCCTGTGGGTCTATGATTATTTCCAAATTCAAAGTTTTTTTTAAAAGGCTGCGAGATATTACTATCCCAGTCTACACATGAGAGGCTCGTGGAGGTCATACAGCTCTGAGCAGGAAAGTAAGGATTCCATTCCACGTCTCCTCTGAGCCCAGAGCTGTGAGCTTTTCTCCACCACAGGCCTTCAGTGTGGAAAGGGAGCTACCAGAAGCTGGCCCATATAGTCCCAAATTCTTCTCCACTTCTAGCTTCAGAAGCTTCCCTTTAGAACGGTCCAGTGCCTGATCCTGCCAACCGAGCACATGAGGTATTCATGAGTTTTCCACCTGAGCGGTGAGACTGTATGACTTAGCCAGCTCATTGGTGGGAAAACCCTTTTGGAGGGACTCTACCATGTGCTCTTATTACACTTCTTTACCCACCTTCATCAAGGCTCTTCCTGAAAGAGAAAGAATGGCCCTGAGGAGTAAAACACACTTCTTCATCCACACATTTACTTTCTCTCAGCTATTCCCACTTCACTTCATCTTGCTATGTGCTCAGCACTTGCTAGACTGAGGTTGGGCTGTGGAGATGTACTTTGAAGACACTCAGGCAACAACATGACAAGAATTTAAAGAACTTACTAAGTACTTAACAGAGCCTATAGCCTGTCTGAGGACAACAAGGACAAGTAGCAAAAAACAAATAAAATAGCGACAGTAATTAAGGCAAGCGAGCACGTGGGTTAGGGAAGCAGCCACGAGCTCTTACTCGATATTCAAGGTGCTTCAAAGAGAGGAGGCATTTAATGTGCGTCTCGTGGTGAGCAGGTGGTCAGTACTCACAGACTTGATGGGTTTCAAGACAGCAGAGGATATGCACCCCTTTCTTTCTGAGAAGACAGACAGACAATATTTCAGAAAAGAGTTATCCTTCCAGGGAAGAGAACCCCAGGCCAAAACAAAGACATCGGCAAAGACAGAAGTACATTGAAGTGCATGCCATTAGGTAGGAGTAGACATGGGTAAAGCATTGATTTGACCTACTCTGTCCAATATCGTAGTCACTGGCCACATATGACTACTGAGCACTTTATTCATTTATTTACTTATTTACTTATTTATTTATTTTATTTTTAAATTCCCATCCCTCCACCCCCTCCCCTTTGGCAGCCATCAGTTTGCTCTATCTATGGGCCTGTTTTATTTATTCATTTGTTTCTTTTTGGATACCATATATAAATGAGGTCATACAGTATTTGTTTTTCGCTCTCTGACTTGTTCATGTAGCATAATACCCTCCAGGTCCATGTATGTTGTTGCAAATGGCAAGATTTCATTCTTTTCTATTGCTGAATAATATTCCATTATACATATATAGATAGATAGATAGATAGATAGATAGATAGATAGATAGATATGGATAGATAGATAGATATAGATAGATAGATATAGATATCGATATATATTATATTACACATATATTATTCATATATATATAACAGAATATTATTCAGCAATAGAAAATATGCATCTTTATCCATTCATCTATTGATGGACATCTAGGTTGCTTGCATATCTTGGCTACTACTAGTAATGTTGCAATGAACATAGGGGTGCATAGTATATCTTTTTGAATTAGTGTTTTTGTTTTCTTTGGATAAATACCCAGAAGTGGAATTGTTGGATTGTATGACAACTCCATTTTTAATTTTTTTGAAGAATCTCCATACTGCTTTTCATAGTAGCTGCACCAATTTGCAATCCCACCAACAGTGCACGAGTGTCCCCTCTTCCTCACATTCTAGCCAGCACTCATTTGTTGATTTATTGATGATGGCCATTCTGACAGGTGTGAGGTAATATCTCACTGTGGTTTTAATGTGCATTTCCCTTATTAGTCATATTGAATATCGTTTCATATGTCTATCAGCCATCTCTGTGTCCTCATGGGAGAAATGACTATTCAGGTCATTTCTTTTTGGTGTTAAGTTGTATGAGTTCCTTATATATTTTGGATATCAACCCCATATCAGGATGTATCATTTGCAAATATCTTCTTTTAGTAGGTTGTCTTTTCATTTTTTTGATGTTTTCCTTTGCTGTGCAAAAACTTTTTAGTTTGATGTAGTTCCATTGTTTTTCTTTTATTTCCTTGCTTGAGGAGATATATCCAAAAAGATATTGCTAAGAGCAATGTCAAAGAGTTTACTGCTGATGTTCTCTTCTAAGAGTTTTATGACTTTAGGTCTAACTTTTAAGTCTTTAATTGATTTTGAGTTTATTTTTGTATATGGTATAAAAAAGTGGTCCAACTTCATTTTTTGGCATGTATCTGTCCAGCTTTGCCAACATCACTTATTGAAGAGACTGTCTTTACCCCATTATATATCCTTGCTTCCTTTGTTATAGTACCAAACCCTTTAAATGAAGCTAGCCCGTCTGAAATGAGATGGGCTGTAAGTGTAAAATCCACCATGGATCAAAGACTTAGTAGAAAAAGTAAAAATCACAATACTTCTTGTATTGGTTACATGTTGAAATAATAATATTTTGGATATATTAGGTTAGTTAAAATAATTACCTGTCTTAACATTGATTTCACCTGTTTCATTTTATCTTTTTATATGGCTACCAGAAAACTTTAAATTACTTAAGTGGCCGTCATCAGCAGCTATTGAATAGCCTGTCTAGGACATCCTTTGTCTGTCTAATGCTCACTCTTTTTTTTTTTTTTTTTTTTGCTTTTTTGTAGCAGCCATAGTTTTGGGCAATTTCTGTCTTTTTTTAAATGAAACCTCCCTTATCTCAAGGGATGATATTATTTATAAAGTACTTGGAAAGATTTTAAAGAGCCTCAAGGGCCTCTGTACTCAACAATTCTTCCTTTGTAACAGAGAGTTTTGATATGCAAAATGAATAAATGCACTGAATATTAAAATCTTTAGGATCTCTTTACCTCTGAAATTTCCATTAGAACATTTCTGAAGTTTCCATGGAAGTGCAGGCTCTATTGGACTCTTTGCTTCCTGAAGTAATGCTAATTACATTTCTAGGGATTTGGAAGTGAATTTTGATGGCACTTTAGTTTCTCTTTCCTTTTCCTTGTCACTGAGAAAAGACATATTGAAACATTGGAACAGGGCACTTGGAAAATGTATTTTAATTTTCCTTTATTTTCCACACTTGACTTGCTTCTCTGTTCCCTGAGGCGTCAGTCTGCAGTCTCCATTGTATCACAAAAGAACATTTATTTGTTCCTTCTCTTTTTTCACTTCACATCCAAGAAGGGGAGTATAGAGCTGCTGGCCCAGGTCAGCAGCCTCCAGTTCAGGGTCTCTCCCTAAACGGCACTGTCTGTGAGGGAGTTTTTAGCCAGTAAGCAAATAACTGTATTGGAACACCCTCCCTACACACCTGATCTGGCCCCCAATGGCTTCTTTCTTTACCCAAAGATAAAGGAAATATTAAAAAGAAGACATTTTGATGACATTCAGGACATCAAGGGTAATAGGATGACAGCTGTGATGGCCATTCCAAAATGGTGGACTAGGCGTGGATGTCAGTGCATAGTTTCCCACGGGGAGTATTTCGAAGGTGACCGTAGTGATATTCAGCAATGAGGTATGTAGTACTTTTCCTAGGAAGAGTTCGCGAACTTAATGGTCAGACCTCATAGACGAAGCCTCTCTCCTGACTGGGCACAAATTGTGAACAGTGAAGTCATCACCGTTTTCCTCTTACTACAATGACATCAGTGTTTCAAATGAATACCATACCCCACTGCAGGGTTCCAGTAAGCCAGGATATATTAGAAGCCCTAGGTTCTCAGATGTAAACTAGCATGAATGCTGATGAAGAAACCACCCACCCGGAAAGCTCTTTCGAAGTGTTTCAGAGAGGGCCCTGGTTAAGTCCTCAGTCACTAACATGGGAGAATGAAATGGAGGATGCCTTGTACTTGGCCACCTTAAATTAGGCAAAATAGAGGCAGCAGTGGTGGAGACTGATGGTTGGTCTGGGGGAGAGTTCCCTTCTCATCCGACGCTTCTATCCACACTGGGCATTCTCAGAAGATATTCATGGGGGACATGAGGGTATAAATAATTCCTTGGAGTCTGGGTGTCAGGCTGTGGGACAGGTTCTGGGGATATACAGGGATGAGGAAGGCACCACCCCTGCCTTAGAGGGCCTCACAAGCTGGTGGGAGACAGACAAGAACACCAGTGCAATACTGCAGTGCACTAAGCACTGAGGCCGTGTGCAATCAGCAGTACAGGAGAAATATCTGAATTGGGGTAAAGGGATGGGGGAGGTGAGAGACAGCTTCCTTTAGGAGATGCTAGAGCTTTGTTTTTCTATTGTGGTAAAGTACACGTTACATAAAATTTACCATCTTAACTATTTTAAAGTGTACAGTTTAGTAGGATTTACTATACTCTCACTGTTGTGCAACCAATGTCCAGAACTTTTTTCATCTTGCAAAACTGAACTCTAAACCCATCAAACAACACTCTAGTCTCCACCTCTCCCCAGCCCCTAGCAACCACCATTCTACTTTCTGTCCTGTGAATTTCAGTGCTCTAGGAACCTCACATAAGTGGAATCATATGTATTTGGTATGGTGTTTGGTTTATTTTTGCGACTGGCCTGTTTTACTGAGCATAATGTCCTAAAGGTTCATCCATGTTGTTGCATGTGTCAGGATTTCCTTCCTTTTTAAGGACAGTATGTAGGACCACATTTTCTTTCTTCATCCACTGAGGGACATTTGGGTTGCTTCCACATTTTGGCTATTGTGAATAATGGTGCTATGAACATGGGTGTGTATCTCTTCTAGACCCTACGTTCAATTCTCTTGGGTGTATCCCCTACTGGGGACTGAAATGTGTCCCCCTGAAAAATTCGTAGGTTGAAGTCCTAATCCCCAATGTGGCTGTATTCAGGGATAGGGTCTTTAGGAGGTAATTAAGGTTAAACGAGGTCATAACGGTAGGGACCTAAACCCATAGGGGATGAGACTAAAGTACGCAGGAGGTAGGACCTTGTGTGGCCTCAACCACAAGTGTGCTCTTTATCCTTCTGTCCAGGAAGAGTCCGGAGGGATTTAAAGTGGTGGGTGTGGAGGGTAGGGAGGGTTAGCATAATCAGAGTTGCATTCTAAAAGGGCCACTCACAGGAATGTGGGAGGTGGGTTAGACATTGTGAGACGACTAGAGGAATTCGGGAAAGAAGTGAGCAGAGCCTGAAAGATAGCACTGGGAGTGGAGAGAGGCCTCAGAAGGGTGTTGACGAGGTTCACCTACAGGCCCAGAGACAGAGATCGGGATTTAGGACAACTTCGACAGTAGGCAAACGGTAAAGCGGCCCCATGATTCCCCGGATGTTCATGCCCCATATAATGTCCTCCCCCCAAGTGTGGGTGGAACCTGTGACTTGCTTCTAGACAACAGAACATGGCAAGGGTGAAGGAATTTTACAGATGTGACTGCATTCCCAAAGCAGTCAATTTTGAGTTAACCAAAAGGGAGTGTCCCAAGTGGCCTGACTTCATCAGGCAAAAACCCTTAAAAGAGGGACGAGGCCCTCCCTGAGGTGAGAGACCATCCTGATGGACTTGATGACATAAGCAGTCATGTTAGAGAAATCCACGTGGCAAGAAACTGTGGTCATCCTCCAGCCAACACTCAGCAGAAAGTCAGACAATCACAAGAAAATGAATTCTGCCAACAACCTGAGGGAGCCTGAGAGCAGCTCCTTCCCCAGTGGAGCCTCTAAGGAGAATGTAGCCCATCCACACTTTGCTGCCTTGTCAGACCCTGAGCAGAGGACCCAGCTCAGCCATGTCCAGGCTCCTAAGCCAGGAAACTGCAAGATAATGTGTGTTGCTAAGGTAGCGGTAATTTGTTATGGAACAATAGAAAATGAATACAACTTCCATGGTTCCTGGGGTGCCATCCTCGGAAACAGCTGGGGAGCAATGATAATCATAACTAGCATGTATGGAGTACTCACTCTATGGCAGGCACTGTACTAAGATTTCTGATGGCTCTGATTTATTACCCACAATAGTCAATCGTGTTAACTGATCTAGAGAGAGGTGGGCAGGCCAGCCTATGTTTAGCAGCATGTAGTCATTATTGCTTTCTCTCCAAGTTCAGAGAAACAAACCTCAACCAGAAAGCATGTGATTTCTGCTTTAGAAATTCCAGAATCTGTGGGTCCATGAATCAAGGCCCTCTTCCTTTAGTTATTGCCAGTTGGATTTTACTAAGTACCATGGAGCCTAATGAATTTTATGCATCCAGCAGAGAGGAATGAGCCTCAAGACATTTCAGGACTCATCTTCTGTTACATCTTCCCTGAAGAGAAGGCAAGAAATATTAGGACATTTTTCATTACTCAGAGAAGTTTTATTTAGGTGGACATAATAGTGAAGACCCAAAACATTGTTTCACCTTTAGCTATAGACACCACAGCCTTGATTTTCAGCCTTTCATCCCTTTTCAAACAAAGTCGGCATGATCAGAATGCAGATCTTGGACAAGTGACTTATGTGAAAATATGAAATATAATAGTGATAACCACCAAACTGCACAGCTATCCAGGTTCTTGAGCTGTTTTTAAGGATCATTTTCTAAACCATGATATTTTCTCATCCTTTGATTTCTGTGTACTAAAAACCAATCATTCTTACCAAATGACACAGCAAAAACAACATACATATTTTTATTTAAAAGTTTTAAAGAAATTTGGTCATTAAAAGGAACTTAAATCATGCTTAGATGCACCACTTTACAGAACACCATTAAATTGTAATTATGTTGCTTTCAGAAAGCCAACTTGTTACAGAGGAGCTGATGGCTTCACTTTTTGCAGGGAACACTAGAATTCTGCAAGGATTTTCCTCTTCTGGTGGGCAAGGGGAAAGCACTCAAGGCATGAGAAGCTTTCATAACTTTCAGGAACTTAAATAACAATTACTGCTCAAACCACATTCTGTAAGTCACAAAGTAGTTTTACAGCTAACAGGAGAACCCCAAACACCATACATTTCATTTAAAGCAGGCAAGACAAACCAATCACAGGTTAACATCTATTACATTCCATAAATAACACGGTATCATCTTTGTCAACCTTTTTAAAAATGTTTCACTTTACTTGTGAAAAGTAGGGCCAACATGCCAGTGAATGCTGAGGAGGAGCTGTTTCATCTCAGTGCCCTCAGAAGAAGCCTCAATTACTGTTAATTGCACCTTTCAGTCAACCTCCCTTTTCAAGAGGTTTTCTGGGAAGGTACCGAGACCAGAACATTGAACATATCAATTTCCCTAATCATTGTGAGGAAACATCGAACTTGTATTGAACTTGGAAACTGGTCATGACTTACTCCACAATATAAAGCTCAGAACTGTCAGTATTTATATGTGGAAACCCATTCATCTGCAGATATAGTCCTCTCTCTACCAAGAAGCTAAATGAACCTCCCCTCCCCTCTCCTGTGGAGAATCATCTGCTTTTTAAAATCAAATCATGGTTGCCAAGAAACTAGGATTTATCATAACAGAGTGTTCATGCATTCAACAAATATTTAAGAATGCCTACTAAATGCCAATCATTGTTTTAGGCACTTGAGGTACAGTAGTAGATAAAAACTCCCACCTACATGGATCTTCTGTTTACCCTGGACTGACAGCGAAATAAACCAAATATGGACCCATTTAAAAAGGTGTGCAACGATCTGCCTTTAAGAGCTGAACTAATTGTCCCAGGAACAAGGCCCACAGTGCCCTCCTGCCCCACCTCAGCTCACTCTTAGATATGAGACGAAACTCTGAATCGTTTCTACAAAGGAAACATGAACGTGCAACAAGACCCACCATACAACTGGAAGTTTGTAGCTTTCTCACAGTACAACTACAAAGGAGGACGAAGCATTTTACAAGTATTACGCCACCCTTCTCTCATTCCAGTGAGGCTACACAGGGACAATGATTTGGATCTGGAATAAGATCCTGCCTGGTGGCCAGAGAAAGAACAGTGGTCAACACCAACTGCCTGGTCACTCCAGGCGACCACCGTCCGCTCCCTTTCTTAACTGATGTTTCCAGTCCCACTCTAGAAAATGAAGTCAGTTACTCAGAAGTTACTTACACTCCACGCAAAAGTAAACAGAGGCTTACTGTTGGAAGCAGCAGCTTTTCACAAAAGGAGCAGGAGTCTCCATTCTCTGCTGTGCGGCTTGGCTTTCGGCCGTGAGAGCCCAGCTTAACCTTGAGTGCGTGGGCCATGACAACCCCTGACGGTGTATTGAGTGTTGCGTATACATCTGAAGAGAAGGTCCATAGCTTTAAGAAAATATTTGCAAGGGAGTTTATAACCTCCCAAAAGTTTATGGACCTCTGCATTGCAGGGCCTCTACCTGTCTCTTGGTAAAATTATATATGCAGCGGGACACTGCAATCAGATGGGTCCCAGTCCCAGACACAAGCCTAGTGCTGTGAGTCTGGTTTAGAGTGCTCGTGGTGGTTTATTAAGGAAGACACAGGCCAGATATAAAGTTAAGCAGTACTGCGTCAGGGATGGGGGTGGGGCAGGGGGAGGGCCAGGGGGTTCATTTAGGTCTGTGCTCTTCTAAAAAACAACAAATGACTTCTTATCCTCGGGAGTCTGGCTCCTCAGAAGCAGTCCTCCAAGTTAGCAACTCACAGAGTTAACTTTCCTAATGACACTTTTTTCCAAGCCAAAATATATGACCAGACCACCACAGCAGCCTCCTCCTGGCTTGACAGCAATTCATGGGCAGCTAGCTCCACGCGCCCCATGGGCTTTTCCTCCTCACTCCCTCCCGGGTAAGATACAAAAGGCAATTGGAGCTCTTACTGTTCAAAATCACAATCTACATTATGGTTTTGCTCAAGCTTCCACCTGGGGGTCATGTGGCTAAAGAGTCTCTGGGAAAAACTGTAACTAGAAACTATGGGAAAGAGAAAAACAACATGGTGTTTCCCAGGAACACAGATAATTTGTTGTGAGCTTTCTGGAAGGGCCTTTATTGTGGCTACTCTTTTTTTTGGTATCTGCCTGTCTTCGCTGCCTTTTACTGGTCTCTGAACTCCTCCAAAGATGGGGACCTGCCTTACTCATACCTGTGAAGCAGTGACTAGTGTGACATCTGGGACGTCACAACCCTGTCGGAGCTCAGAGAGTGGAAATGGAGAAATGCACAGAGGCCAAGACTCCAATTATAACTGTGAGGAAAGGATTACCCGTGACAGGATATAGGGAGTTCCTGGCTCCTAAATAATGTTATCTACTTCTACCACTTAGAAATACAAATTAGGGGCTGTTTGTAGAGAAGATGAGGCTTTTTGAAAAACAAAAAAGGGATATTATAGAAAAATATATTTCAAAAGTCTTTTCAAATTATAAAAAGTAATGAGTAGAGAGAATTGTGATGGAACATCTCAGATGCATTGATATAAATAAGTAACAAAATCGATTATTTAGGTTATTACCATTGCCACTATAATTTACCAGTAATAAATATCATGTAATAATTTAAAGCTCTGCATCCTTGATATTTATTAGCTCTCCATCTCAGAAACCACCATCACAGAAGCACGAGTAAAATCTGCTTTTGTGAATATTCTGAAAGGCAGAGAGCAGCTTATACAACTTTCGTTCTTCACAAAATAGTCATTAGATCAGGTCAACCGCTGTCCACAAGAGCCATATGTAAACGCTGAGGTTCCTGAGGATCACTCACTTTAGCAATGTGTTACCTTTCTAAGAATAAAATCAGAGAGGTCCACAGATGTCATTTTAAAGAACTGTGTATAAAATGTAAACATAGTTACGATGTATTTACATGGTCAGAATTGGGAAAAGTTTTTATATATTCTGAATCGGCCTTAAATGTTTATGAAATAATGCTTAGGTGTTGTATTATATACTCATTTGTAACACTTATTCTATAATTCTCCATCAATGCTAGAATATTCCTCCCAAATGGCCTCAATTTTAACATATGAATCTAAATTAAAATGAATTTTTAAAAGATGTGCTTAAATATAAATAAATTGCTAAGTTGTTCTGGCTCTAAGCGCACCATATGTCAGATGTCATTTATATGTTCTGATCGAAATAGGCAAAATATTCTTCACTTTAAGCATTCTGCATTCAGTTAATTTAAGTACATCGTGTTTCAAATGCTTTTGATAACAGAGGAATGCTCTGAAGAAAGCCCCTTAGAAAGTGACCGAATGAACCTATTCTGTATGTTCAGAGTTCCCCACGGGGCTCTTTTGGAAGCATTCTTGCCTATATAAAGTCACAGTGAATTATCCTTTAGACTCTATCTTCAATACGTTTTCAGTCAGAGCATGCTTGGGCCTGCGCCCTTCCTACCAGAGTGCAACAAACAGTGGTAACAGGAGTTCAGGTAGCCAAGGTAGACAAGTGGTAGTGTGAAGAAGAGACCCAGTGTGTGCAAGAACCCAGGACCAGCCTCACTCCCAATTTAGGACAATGGCAAGAGCAGGTCCACCTACAGGGCCACAGCCAGTGAATGCTTTTCTTGTCCAACAGTCATTAGTGCACACAGGTCACAGTAATGCACTGGTCCCACTCTCAGCGGGTGGACCCAGAAAATGGTGAGGCCGAAAAGGAACACCAACAGCGCCATGGATGGGGGTTCATACCACTATATCCTTGCTGGCGGCTGGGTTGGAGACACAGGAAGCAGGAGCCACACGATCCGCAATCTGCCATCCGATTCTCTGCCAACCGCCTTGCCAGCCTAGTCACGGTAATTATATTAGTGGCTAATGGCTAACCAGTTACAGGTGATGGCCAACTAGTCACAGCTGATGGCCATCTAATAACCGAGTCAGCACCTTTCCATGTGAGGCCGAGAGCCTGGAACTATTCTCTGGGACTCTGTCCCCACAGTCACTCATATTAAACTGTACCCTGACATGTTTATTATTATTTCATAAAATAAATTTTAAAAATCATAGGAAGTCCTTGCTTTCCAGTAGCTCTGAGTCTCGTTGCACCATCTGTACAGAAAGGTGTTTCTTTGAGGCGCTGAAAGGGCTACTACTCTTACTTTGATCAGTCTTTCCACTTTTCATTTGATAAAGACTTACACATACATACTTGCTGTGATTTACTTATCTCTGCATTGCTTCTCGCAGGAGGTTCATGAACCATTTTTCCACAACATTTTGTTGACCATCATTTTCATTAGGGACTCAATAAGACGTGCTTAGTATCTCTACCAAGAACCATTTACAGTGAACCAGCTGAAATCTGACAGAGGCACTTAAGCCAAAATGAATCCCGTGTCACAGAAGTCATGGAGCTGATGTTCAAGAAAAAAATCATCAGCAAGAAGAATCTAGAAGTCTCTGTCGAGCATTCTTCTCTCCATTATTTGCTTTAGCTTCACTGTGTACATTCAAATCTGTCAAAATGGAAAACAAATATTTATGACAGAAGTCACACAGCAGGAACCATCTGCATGAATTAACTTTTCATCTGCTGTCATGTTCTTTACCTTATCAGGTATTGCTTCTTAGCCACATTTCAGAGCCCAGGGAAGTTAGGTCAGGGCAACAATTAAATCAATAAACTTTCAGTCCTTTTGAAAGAGACAGAATAACAGACAAGGGGATCAAAGGTACAGCGAGAAAAGCCAGTAAACCAAGACAAAAATAAGCAAGAAAGACAGTAAGGAGGAATGGTTGAGCAAGAGGCAGAGTATGAGCCAGAAGGAGAATGAGAAGAGAGAATAGTCTAGAACAAGTACAGACCCTTTCCTGCTTTGGAAATTTGGGGCAGCCCCAATTCTTTCCTTCTCTCTCCCACGACTGAATGGTTTCACCTGAGACCACACTAAGACAATGGTTTAATGCCCAGTGGTAGGTGGGGCAGACTGTCAATCATTCCTAAAAGGTGGTTGCAAAGGCGCTCTGTGTGTTCCCCTCAGCCAATACCTGAAAGCTAACCCTACCTTTGAGCTCCGCCATCTGGTTCCCCTGCTCCTCTTGCTTCATCTCAGACTGCTTCAGACTTCTGCCGTCAACAACATCTGTCTTGATCATGCCGAGGTTAGTCAGGAGAGTCATTGGGTCTGTGCTCTGACCACTGTTTTTAATATTTTCCAGTACCTTAAGACACCTGTATGACTTGAGTTCACTTATATTCTCCTCCAAGAAAAGATTGTAGAGGCCCAAGTCGTTGGACCCTTCAGACTTGAAATGCAGAACGTCAAAAGTGGGCAGGATTTCATACACTTGGAGAATATCTGTCTTCTGTCGGTATGGAATAAACAGTGTGTAGACAACCACAGGAATCAGTAGGACATAAACCACGAAGTTAATCAAACTAAGCAACTGGAAGACGCCGACTGCGATGAGTTTGCACTGAATCCGATCGGGGACGGTGCTGTCATTTCTCAGGATCCCCGTCTTGATGTTGCAGACAAACTCATCCGAGAGGGTGGAGAGGCTAAAGTAATAGCCCAGGTAGACGCATGCTAACAGTATAATACTGAGTGTTAGCACCCGGCAGCTGATGTATTTGACAATTAAATTTTTAGAGTTTTTCTTTGTCTTCAAGTACTGCTCTACAATTGGGTACTTGAAGTAGCTTTCAGATATCTCCCATGAACTAACAAGAAAAACAAAAATAATTTAAACCCTTATGAAGATCATTAAGTATTAAAGAGGTGAAAACACATTCCACAACACCACACTGAAAAATCTCAAATGCCCTCCCTCCCTTACTTCTCTACCTATTATTTCATTTGAGTACTAGGGAATAAAATCAGGTTTAAAAAAAATAAGAGAAGGAAAAGGAATAGTAAAACACTTTTCCCCTTAATATTTTAAAGGTCTAGTTAGTTAAAGGAGTTATATTTGTAAATTCTAAGAACAACACCTAGTATCTAGTGAATGTTAGTTAAATAAATTTGATAGTTCCTATTCTGCTTTTTTTTTTTAAACTACAATTTTCTGCTCAAGTGTGCAGAATAAAGTAAGAAAGAATTTTCCAGCCCAACTAGAACACATATGCTTGCTATAAGCAAAGGGCAGGAGGCAGACATCCCGGTGGGTGTGGACTCAGGAGGCTGAGCTGACAGACCTGGTTCAAGTCCCAGCTCGCCCACCCGTACTAGCACCTGTTACCTCTATCAGAAGTGCATTTTAGAACATGAGACAGTGATGTTTCACTCAACAAGGGAAGGACTCTTGATGTGAGAACAGGTGCTGGGGTATACAGGCAGGGGTGAGATTTGGGGAGAGCAGGCCTTCCTGGCTCCCACCGAGTGTCACCAGGTAGACAACGGCCCCCTACCCCCCATCTACTGGCAATGGAAATCGCAAGCCCAGACGGGCAGGAAAAGGACAGAGGATGTGTAGTGCAAAACCTGACAGGATACCTGCTGGGGGCTAAGTTACCTTTGCCCTATGTTCTCATTCGCACCCGGAACTGGGCAGGCACCATCTCTCAGGTCAACGTCACGTACGCCATGTACGCTCCTTGCGGCTTTAATTGCGCGGTTGTAAACTTTGTCAAGTTCTTCCATGATGAACTTCAAATCTGAGCAAAGATGTGGAGCGGCTGCAAAACGCCAGAACAGGGACGGCAGATACAGGAGGATGGCAAACAGTAACAGGATGTAGGGGAAAAACTGAAAAACAAGAGAGCAAATCATGGGATCCAAGGCACGCCATGGGATGTCACCTAACTGTGCTAAGTACTACTCTAGTTTTCTCATTTTGAGACAAATGTGTATACCATGACGCTTATGGAAATCAGGCTCATTACCTAATAACTACTTCTAATGGCTAAATTCATCTGCTCCGGTAATATTTGACACCGCTAACTACTTTTCTCCTCATCCTTAATAGACTTTAATTGGAAATAAGTGGCAAGTCCATGGTGACACATGGTGTCTCCTGTCCAATCACAGGAAACAATAAAATAAAATGACTCTCATGTCCTTCAGTGTAATCCCTCAACAAAATCCCAATTAAGGAAGAAGTAAATGTCACAGTGGCTTCTGCTGGGTTCTTTTTTCTTTTCTTTTTTTAATTGCTATGCTTTTAAGGTCAGGTTTAGAGCTCTTGTTTAGTTTTGTTTTTTCCTCTCTGGAATCTGGGAGAATTACACAGAAATGCTCAAGACACATTAGAAAAATATTTGGTTTCAGTAATCACCCCATCAAACAGCTGAAATAAGCAGTTAAAAATCACAGCATGAGGACCTCCGTGCTGGGACAGACCTGAGGAGAGCTCAAGGCCCTCATTTTCCAGTTGGATAACTCCAAGTCAGGAGAAGCCAACCACGTGCGCAACAGTGTCACGAGGGGGGCATCCAGATGGGGATGTATGTGCAAAACAAACGAGACGGGGTTCAGAAATCAGAGAGAGCAAAGAGCGCCCTGTTACCAGATCCGTCAGGTAGTCAGGAAAGGCTTAGCCTGGAGAGGAGGCTCCAGAAGACCACAAACTACAGTCAGTGAAGATCTGAATTTAAGCTCAGCTTAGTGGCCTTGGGCAGGGAGGTCATGGAGCCTCTGACCCTCAGTCTCCGTATCTATGAAATGGTCACGTAATACAGGTGTTACGAAGATTAAATTAGGTAATTTATGAATGATGCTTACTTAGCACGGTGACTGGCATGGAATAAGCACTAACACATATCAACTAAAACCAACGAAAGGCCTACCTAGTGGGCATGTCACCCTTAGTCCCCTGACCCTGGCCACGCCTTTACTGAGAGCTTCGTTTTACAAGGGGAAAGAGGAGGAAGTCCAGAGCCTAAAGTCGTGCCTTTTCCACCATAATAACACTGCAAATTGTTTCACTTCTCTGGAAAACTTATTTCTACCTTTGGATCGCTCCCTCTCCATAGTTCCTCAGAGTTATAACAGGAAGAGGCCACCATGACCCTGAGTTCACACAAACCCCCCACCCCAAACATCTGTGGGAGCAGGGAGCAGGCCCCACAGCGGGACTCTCACTATAAACTCAGATGTTCAGAAACACTGCAAAGAGGCTACAGAATGTTCTTGAGTACCCCTCCTCCAGTTTTCCCTGTTAACATCTTATATTTCCATGGTACATTTCTCAAGACGAAGAAACCATCATTGGCACATTATTACAGACTAAGTTCCAGACTTTTCCAGTGTTTCCATTATTGTCTTCTTTCTGTTCCAAGATCCAGTCCAGGATATTCATACATTTAGTTGTCTTACCTCCCTAGTCTTCTTGGTTCTGTGCCAGTTCCTGAGTCTTCCCTTGTTTTTCACAGAGAATACTATTTTTAAATACATAAAATATTTCTTATAGGTTCACATAGGAAATGCATTATATTGATACATAGTTATTAAAATATCAAAAAACAATTTTTATGTGATTCTTTATTAACATATTTCATAGACTCTTAACAGATGGTCTAATAATAGTAACTTCAAAGTAGTGAAGAGGAAACAGTATTCAAAGTTATCTGTGATTTCTGTGTGTGACAAAATCCTAAGTAACACTAATACCACTGTGAACTGTGGCTTACATATATATGTATATATACACACATATATATTATATATATATACACATGTACCGGGAGTGCCAAAAAAATGCATACACATTTTAAGAAAGGAAAAAACTGTATTAAAATTGTAATGCTCAATATATACTGATAACAAAAGATGAATACAAGTCATGTTTCACTTCTGCAATGACAAGAGGTGCTCAAAGTGGTTACCATCAGCATCCAGACACTTCTGATTACGGCGAACTACTGCTTGAGTAACACCGACCAAAGTGTCCATTGGTATACATTTTTTGGCACCCCCGACATATATATATAACATATATATAATATATATATAAGTTTAATGTGAAATTTTAGTTAGAAGCGCATAAAAAAATAAAGCTGTCATGTTATTTCCTATCCCAGTTCACAAGCTCCCTGATGTCATTATGGATCCTATGTTAGGAATCCCTGCCCCAGAGGAAAGAGAGAAATCACACAAATGGCTCTGAACTTTGTAAAGCCCTCTGTATGCAGGGTCTCAAGAACCAGGATATGGTGAGGCCAAAAAAAAACACCCACGAAGCCATAGATAGGGGAGTCATACCACGATACTCTCACCAGCGGCTGGGCTGGAGACACAAGAAGCAGGAGTCACATGACCCGCAATCCGCCGTCTGCTTCTCTGCCAACCAACCCACCCCCAACGTAGCCACAGCAGTTATATCAGTGGCTAATTGGCTAACTGGTTACAGCTGACAGCCAGCTAGTCACAGCTGATGGCCATCTACTACCTGAGCCAGCACCTTTCCACGTGAGGCCGAGAGCCTGGAAACCGCTCTCTGGGACTCTGCCCCCACACCCTCTCACCAATACAGCTGCTTCACTTAGGGGTTCTGACATGGGATGGGGTTTCTGAAAATTATTAACCTAATTTGCAAAGGGCTGCTGCATAATGACACACACTACTGTGATGAGATGAATTTTGGCTACATAATTCCGAGTTGGGTGCAGTGAGAAGCAGTGTTCCTTCAATCCTTGCCCACTCTGAAGGGTGCCCATTCATAGAAAAGTGAAACTGCATGATACAGAGTTTGAGCTGTTTCCATTCAAGGGAGCCGGCCATTTTCTTCGAGAAGCACAGAAAGTACTATTTCTAACTTGGGCTTGTGAAATATTTTTATGTCACTTTTGTTTCAAATCTATTTGAATAATAACATTTTTCCTCAAACTGTTCTTCTGAATTAAAAAGTGACTGTTTACAGTCTGGCAATTTTTCTGGTATATAATTATACCAATTATATCTTGGTATAATAAAGAGTACCAATGAACAGTTAGGCACAGCTTATTTTAATTAGAAAAATGAACGTTTAAAGGTATTACATATCGGGTGTTTGCTGTCTCCAAAAATATCCTTGTACCTTGATCACCCCTTTAGAACTGTAGTTGAATGCCCCCATTTCCTGGTTTTCTCCTCAGCTAAAACCTCCTTTTTTCCCCATCAAAAATAAAAAGGTGACTTTCAGTGAATCTGTCACAAGGTGATATTAAAATCAATTCATCTGAAATAGGAATCAAAAAAGCATTAAATTATAGTCCTTAAAATTTTTTTATCCAAATAAGGAACATGGGGAAACCGCTGAGTTTTACGACTGTACCTGCTGAAACAGCTTTGTTCGTAGCTCTGTCTCCTCCAAATTAGGTGTGAGGTGCTTAGCATCTCTCAAAGCTGTGATTGTACTGTTCTGCGTAATGTTCATGGTAGCACTGAGCTCTTCTAGTGACAATGGAGCTTTTGAAAGCAACATGGAACCAAGCAGTTGCACAATTTTCAGCCTATATGCCTTAAAAAATTGTACCTTTTCTGGGAGGGGCTGTAGTTAGAATCACAGACCCTCCCGATGGAAGGAACGTTGGAGGGGATGCAGTATAACTTCCCTCCATGCTCGATCCCCTCCACCTCATCTAAGGCCAAGAACTGTCCCATTAGGACTGAACGACTCCTCCCCTCAAAGGTATGAGATCACGTCGTATGGAATTAGGTGCAGATGGGTAAGTTCATTCAAAAACATCTCCTGGGCACCTGCCAGGTGCCAGCCAGAGGGCTGGAAACATGGTCCCACAGATGAAGAGTCTGCCCCTCGACCACAGAGGCCAAGTGAGAACACAAGCTAATAATTAAACAATTAAAACATATAAGTGGTGGGTGCAGGATATGTAGGTGCTAAGTACGGAGAAAATAGAAATGTCCTTGGGGAGGTCAGGGAAGGCTTCGTCAAGGAGGTAACATCTGAGCTATGTTTTAAAGTACAGTGAGGCAAAATAAAAAGAAAAGAAAAAAGAAAGACATAAACAATGTAAGATAAAGCATCATTGTATTAAGATATAGCTCAAATTTCACCTTCTCTGCGGCCCTTCGGACATCATCTTTCCTCTGGGGATATCCTTTCTGCTTGTGTGCCTAGTGAATTCTCACCCATCCAGGACACCACAGGAAAGGAATGAGCCGAGGAGCAGTCAGAGCTGGGGCTGGAAAGGTGTCCTAGGTTGAATGGCATCCTCCAAAAAAAATCATGGAACCTCAGAATGTGACACTGGAAATACAGTCTTTGCCAACGTAATTAGTTAAGATGAGGGCATACTAAGTTAGGGTGGGCCCTAATCCAGTAACTGGTACCCCTCTAACAAGGCCAGATGAAGACACAGAGACACACAGGGGAGAAGCCAGGTGAAGACAGAGGCAGAGAGTGGAGTGACGATGCATCTAGGCACCAAGGAGCACCAAGCTGGCTATCACCGGAAACTAGAAGAGAGGCGCACAACAGATGCTCCCTCTGAGCCCTAAAGGAGGACGCAACCCTGCTGACACCTTGACTTCTAAATTCTCGCCTCCAGGACTATGTGAGAAGAAATCTCTGTTGTTTCAAGCTACCGAGTTTCCGGTAACTTATTACAGCAGTCCTCGGGAACTCATACAAAGAGTCAGCAGGGACCAAACTATGAAGCCTTTGGCTTCCCACAGTACACACAACGGGAAGCCACGGACGGAGGCATGACGAAAACTGATTTTAGAAAGACTACGATAGCAGAGAAGGAAACTCACTGGGGATGAGAGTGGCAAGGCAGGAAGTTACTGCAGCAAAGAGGTGAGAAGTAATAAGCATCTAACGAGGCAGCAGCAGTGGGGAGAGGGGAAGGCAGATGTGAGGGCGACACAGAGGGGGGAACATACATTTCTGTGCCCACTTGGAAGTGAGGGATGGAAAACAGGAAGAACGGGGGCTAATGCTGGGTTTTTAGCTTAGGCAAGGGTGTGGGTGGTGGTCACATTAGTAGAAATAAAGAAACAAGGAGGAACAGATCACAGCAGAGGGGAGTGAGGTGGAAGGCAAACCTAAGAAGATGAGAAATACCTACAGTCAAGCACATCCTGGTGGAGATATACAGTAGATAACTGAAAAGAAAGAAAGAAAACATGGCTGGCTCTCCAATTCAGGATTTTATAGCATCTAGATGGGTGAAGCCAGGAGCATGGCTGAGATCACCCAAGAATGGGTAGAAGGAGGAGGCAAGAGACCAGGGAGGGATGCAAGCCCCTAACATTTAAGGGTCGGGCAAAAAGAGAATCTTGAAGAGACAGGAAGGAATGGTCAGAGAGGAGGAAGCAGGTAAACCAAGACCAAAGTGCACTGGGGAATCGCAACAAAAAGATGCTTGATCTTGGCGCTATGTTGTCCAGACAGTAACCCACTTAAACATAATTCCAAATATGGACATCAAGAATGAGGGCTTCCCCAGAAAGGCTAGTGCATTCCATGAGCAGCCCACAGAGGACAGCGAAGAAGGTGGTGTGCCTTCTCTTCTGTGCTCAAGCGAAGACACCCAAGTAGCAGGCTTTGTACTGGGTAACCTTCTAGGAGGGACCTAACATGAGGAGAGAGCTGGAGGAGATGGAAGCAGAGCATTCGTGGGTGGAAGAAGGAAAAGACTCTCATCAACAGGAACTAGAACCAAATTACAAGGAAGCAAGGAAAAGCTTTCCTAAAGATCTTTATGAAAAAGGAATGAAGTGTCCTGTGAGGCAGGGAATTTCCGTTCCATGGATTGAGTGGGAGGGCTTTAAAACTCTAGATCGGGGTGGGCAAATGTTTTCCTGCAAAGGGCCAGACACTAAATGTCTGTGAGCCATATGGCCTCTGTCACAACTATTCGGCTCTCCCATAGTGTGAAAGCAGACACAGGCAGTATATAAATGAACGGGCAGGCTGTGTTCCAATAAAACTATTTGCAGAAACAGGTGAATGGCTGGACACGGCTGGAGCATGTATGTCAGAGCTTGCCAACCTCTGCTCTGGATTCTGACTTTTCAAAGAGTGGTCCCCAGATCAGCAACTTCAGTATCACCTGGAAGCTTGTTAGAAATGCAGAATGCAGTCCTCATCAGACCTACTGAATCTGTGTCTATAGTTCCACAAGATCTCTAGGTGATTTGTGTGCACAGAGTTTGGGAAAACACTGGTCTAGATACGTGGTAGCTACACTGGAACCCAAGCTGGGCCAGTCGAATCAGAATCTCCTGAGAAGCAGATAAAAACCATATTCTTGGCCTTAACATCACAGATTCCTACCCAGTGGTCTGGATGGGGCTCGGGATCCTGTATTTTCACACAGATAATGCTAAGGTTTGAAAATCTCCGGTCTGGCAGCCTCAGAGGACCTCTCCAACTAAGTTTCTGTATATCTGCTTAAGAGAAAGATTTGACAACTCTGTTAATTTTATTTTCTCATCCTTTTTGTTTTTTTAATTCCTGTTTTTCAGTCGAAACCTGCTTTTCTGTTTCAGAAAGATTTGAACAAAGAACAGAACACCCCAAAAAGGCCAGTTATCAAAAAGTCCTAGAGCGCCACCTGCCGGTCTCCTTGAGTGCACCCACATTTCCACCAAAGACTCAGGTGTACTCGAAGCCACCAGAAAAATAAATGGAGTGGGACAGAAAGGGAGAAGGAAGAGGAAGGAGAAATGAAAGAAGTAGGTGAGGAGAGATGACAGCATTAATTATACCACTGCCATAAACTCTATGCTGATGATAAACACACTTAAACACTACACTGAGTAACTTTCTGGGGAGGGTGAGAGTTGGGTCTCCTGGTTTAAACTCTAGCATCAGAACTGAATTGAGAAGTGTCCACACAAACCCTGTGCCTCTCATGCCCTCAGCCTGAGCGCTGGTCAGAATGCTCCTAGAGATAAGTCTGATTCTGAGCAGGACGTACAAGCCACCTCATGTCTCGCATCCCTTCCATGTTACTATTATTTGGAAGTGCTGAAAAGGCTGGGTGAAAAAGTTAGACGAAAACGACCTGAACTTTTTGCCAACTACTCATGGCACTTGCATCACGACAATGCACCAGCTCACATGGCACTGCCTGTGAGGGAGTTTTTAGCCAGTAAACAAATAACTGTATTGGAACATCCTCCTTACCCACTTCTGGCCCCCGGTAACTTCTGTCTTTACCTGAAGATAAGGGAAATATTGAAATATTGAAAGGAAGACATTTTGATGGCATTCAGGACATCAAAGGTAATATGACAACAGCTCTGATGGCCATTCCAGAAAAAGAGTTCCAAAATTGCTTTGAAGGGTGGACTAGGCGCTGACATCAGTGCATAGCTTCCCAAAGGGGAGTACTTCAAAGGTGACCATAGTGATATTCAGCAATGAGGTGTGTAGCACTTTTTCTAGGATGAGTTCACAAACTTCATTGTTAGACTTCGTATGTGTTTTGCGCACTCACTATGAGCTGTGTACTCTCCCAGGGCTACACTGATGAAGAAGACACGGGCATGGTCTCTGTCTGCATGGAACTTAGCCCTAGAAATAAAGACTCAATTAAGTAGCACTAAGGCAAGTAATTACCGTATCTCAGGTTGATTCCAGGAAAAGAGTAGCTACTCTGGGAAGGCACAACCAAGCAACATAGACCAGAGTGGGGCGTTCCAGGTGCTCTGCTTGGCTAGTCCCCCCCATTTTTAGAATCTGAATGTCGTATGTAGGGTATGTGGTCTTCTGTCCACACAGTGGCCCTATGGCCTTATTCCTGGAAACTTCACATTGACCTATCCGGCTCTTGAAGCAATTTAAACTGGCAACAGTATTAGGTCTAGAGGATCAGAGGAAGCTTCTAGGTGGAAATAACATTTAAGCTGAGACCGTAATAACACAATAGGAGTTAGCCAATTTTGAGATGGAGGGAAGATTGCCAGGGGAAGACTCTTCCAAGCAAAGTTTGTTTGAGACAGCCAAGAAACATGACAACTAAGGGAAATCAGGGTCCCTGGGGCACACGGGGTGGTGAAAATGGGTCTCGAAGGGAAGCTGGAGTGGTTCATAGGGGCCAGAGAGAAAGTGAACCTTGTTAGCCAAAATGGTTTGCTTTTTAAAAGAAGTAGAGATGTTTCACAGGTATTTGAAAGGTTTCGTTTAGGGAAATGACAGTCAGACAGGCCAAAAGGGTCACCTGTGATTATGTGGAAATGGGTAAAAGGAGAGAAGGAACAAATGCAGCAAAGTGACAAACCTGACAGATGACTGCCCTAGAGGGGTGGACATAGAGATGAAGGATTTAAGAACGTTTAAGAAAGAAGGACTGACGGAACTCAGTAACTGACAGGACATGGGGGGAAGTAGAGTCAAAATGGCTCTCCAATTTCTGGCTGATGGATGGTGTGTCATAAACTGAACTAGCGGTCACAGCGGGGACAAGCAGGGAAAGTGAGTTCAGCTTTGAACGAGTTGTGTTGGAGGCACATGTATGGCCTCCAAGTGTTCAAGTTTAGGACACAGCTGTGTGGATCTGGAGCTCAGGAGAGAAGGCTGGGTTCGAGATGAAGACCTGGGCATTGATGGCATCTGGGAGGAAGCTGGAAAAAGGAGAGATGAGATGATCCAGGGAGAGGGTGAAGCACGAGAAAAGGAAGTGACCTGGAACAGGGCCCCAAGGGAGCCCCAACTTCTCAGAGATGGACAAAAGAGAACAAGTCTGCCAGGGATACTCTGCCCCAGAAGTCAAGACAGCATCTGCAGAACTGGATGTCAGAGAGAAGACAAGTAGCCCTGGCGAGTGAGAATTAATTTAGCAACAGGGAGGTCACTGGTGACGGGCAAGATCGGTTTGGTGGAGACAAATGTGCTAAAATGTTAATGGGAAGAGAGCACGCAGGAAAGAGAAGGGTGGAAGATGCAGAGGAGAAAACTGGGGGATGAGGTGTTCCTTCAAACAAGGACTAGGGGGTACCTGGACCACAAGTGGGACACAAAACGGTCCAGCACTTGGTCAGGAGAGGGGGCCTCTTCCAGTTATCAAAAGGGCAGAAAAAGGCTGGTGATGCCATGGGGACATCTGGTAGGTCTGATGGCAGGAAGCTGAGGATGTTTCCATGTCAGAGCTTCCATTTTCTCTGAAAGTGGTGGGAGAGGGCGTTAGAGGCAGAAGGTGGTGGTAGGGCGTGAGAAGCCCTAATTTAGTTCCAGGTAATGATAAACTCTGAGCGAGATGGGCCACAAGAGTGGAAAGGAGGTGAAAGTCCATGGAGATAAAACAGAGAATGGTGAGTCATATGTGTCATCTGGGAAGACACAGAAATTACCTTGCGATAGAGAAGTCGTACCAAAGTCTTGAATGACTGAGGGGTGGGGATAATGGAGCCAGGTGTCAAGAACATCTCAGGAGCTGGGATTTTACATGAAAGAAGTGCAGCAAGGGAAAAGAATGAAGATGTGGGATGAGGACACACATGTTCATGTCCACCCTGAACTCAGTACCACCTCAGTCAACAGTGGGTGCCCCTGCTGGACAGCTCCTCTGGAAATACCCTCCTTACGTCAAGGTGAAGTTCAACAATTGATAAACTTTCACCCACAGGTTAGAGTGCAGACTTCTGAAGCCAGACAAATTAAACCTGCACCTTTTCACACGTGAAAACTATCTGAAATCTGAAGGAGGTCACCTGCTCTCCCACCATCTGGCCATGGGACGTTGGACACAGTATCAACTGCTGTGGTCCTCAGTGTCCTGTCTATGAAATGAGGAGCCCAGGAGAGACGATCCCAGTCCGCTTAACAGTCACAAGTCCACTGAATGTGGAGAAACCAAAAGAAAGCCAACAGGAAAAACCTTTCTAAACTTGAAAAGGAATCCAGTAAGCCCACGTCTGGGTAGCTACTCAAAAGAACTGAAAGTAGGGACTTGAACAGATATCTGTACAGCTATGTTCATGGCAGGATTATTCACAACAGCCAAGAGGTGGAAGCAGCCCAAGTGTCCACTGATGGATGAAGGGAGAAACAAAATGTGGCATACACATAGAATGAAATATTATTCGGCCTTAAGAAGGAAGGGAATCCTGATACATGCTATATAACATGATTGAAATTTGAAAACATTTTGATAAGTGAAATAAGCCAGATACCAAAGGACAAGTATTATTTGATTCCAGTTATATGAGGTTCCTAGAGAAGGCAAATCCAGAGAGAGAAAGCAGCATGGTGGTTGTCAGGGGCTGTGGGGGAAGGAGAAAATAAAGAGTTAGCATTTAATAAGGACAGAGCTTCAGTTTGGGAAGATGAAAAAGTTCAGATGGATGGTGGTGATGGTTGTACAACAATGTGAATGTACTTAATGCCACTGAGCTGCACACCTAAAAATGGTTAAAAAGGTAAATTTTTTTTTAAAACTTTTATTTCTTTTAAGTGTGTTTTTCCAGGACCCATCAGCGCCAAGTCAAGTAGTTGTTTCAATCTAGTTGTGGAGGGCGCAGCTCACAGTGGCCCATGTGGGGATCGAACCGGCAACCTTGTTGTTAAGAGCACCGCGCTCAAACCAACTGAGCCAACCGGTCGCCCCTAAAAAGGTAAATTTTATGTTGTGTGTATTTTATCACAATTTTTTAAAAAAAACCTGAAAAAGAGACCAATGTGAAAATAAAGCGGCTGTGATTACAGAATCTGGCTTGGCTAGGAAAGCCACAGTAACATTCAAATCCTCCCATTAGGACGGACTCTTGATTCTCTCTAACCACTGCACTGGTTTTCCAGGTCTGCTGTAACCAAGTCCCACAGTTAGGGGGCTTAAAACAACAGAACGTTTTTTTCTCTCATGATTCTGAAGTCTAGAAGTCCAAAATCAAGGTGTTGGCAGGTCTATGCTCCCTTCAAAGTCTCTAGGGGAGGACCCTTCCTTGCCTCTTCCAGTTTCTGGTATCCCACACATTCTTGGCTCATGGCAGCATAACTCCAATGTAGCCGTCTGTCATCACACAGCCGTCTCCTCCCGGTGTTCTCACATCGTCTTCTGTGTCTGTGTCCAAAGTTCCCTCTTCTTATAAGGACACCAGTTGCATGGGATTAGGGGCCCACCCTACTCCAGTGTGACCTCATCTTAACCAATTACATCTGCAACAACCCTATTTCCAAATAAAGTCACATTCTAGGGAACAAGGAGGTAGGGTTTCAACATGTCTTTCCAGGGACACAATTGAACCCATGACACCAGCCAAGTGAAGAATTCACCTAAGAATTCACCTAATTCCGGGCAGGATTTGACACAGGTTGTTATATTGACACAGGCCTTCTTTACAGGGTATCTGGTCTTTCATTTGTGCAGCATACCCTTCTCATTTTCCCCACAACCCCCAGCTCTCTGTCTCCTCTGCCAACGCCTCTCAATGTTGGAGCACCCCTTCGATCTTGGGTGTCTCACACCCAAAACCTAAGGCTTGCCTGCTTACACTGCTCTACAAGATTTTCCCTCCTCCCCTGCAGGGACAATGGGAGCCCAACCAAGGACCGGACGCTAGTCCCATCGCCAGCAACTAGTCCTGTGGCTCCTGGGCTTCACTTCTCAGGGTGCCCTTATCCTTACATATAAAATGCATCCGGCTCAGAATCGTTGAATTCTTTTCTGCTCTAAAGGTTTCACAATCTCCAACCTCTCTAATGTAAGGACAAGCCCAAACTATACATTCTTCTTCTGTGGAACCATCAATGCTCATCCCGGTGACTTATGACAACTCTCCATTCTCATGACAGCATTACAACAAATGGACTTTAAGCACCACAGCGTGGATTTACATTTGCAAACAAAGCTGTTCAATTTTTCAAACTGTGCCCATCCATACTGAAAATCCTTATTACTTGTTGCCCTGGCTACTAAGCCATACAAAGTTGATGAGGACCCAACTACCGCTAAGGCTGAATGTCAAAGAGAAAAGTCCAACCCAAAAGAAGAAAGGAATTACTGTAGGGCGTCACTGTGCCTAATGGCACATAATGAATAAACATGAGGGGAAGAGGCCTGACTCATAGCAAAGGACTTAACTTGTTCTTTTAAAAAAGAAGGATGCTGATTGTGTTCGGCAACAGGCCAGGGCAGGAGAGAATCAAACCAACTTTAACCTTAGGCTTTTCAGAAGCTGAAATACACGTTTTCCTCAGTGGAGGAGTACACCAGAAGATACACAAACGTTCTGTTTTCATGATGAACAAAAGAGCCAGTGGTTGAAAATAATGACCGGCTGCAACATAGTCCTACTTTCGTAAGCACAGAGGGGACCTGATGGAGCCACTTCATTACGCAGAGAATGTGCTCCTACGCAAACTTGCCAACTCTGGCCCAAGTGCTGCACTTCCCAGCCTCTTTGCACCCCTCACCTCCACCACTTCCCCAACCACAGAGCTCTTGACCTCTACCTCTTCCCTGTAGGACACTGGTGTCTCCTGGGTAGTTTCTTCCCTGTTGTATCCGGACCCATCAAAAAGCAAAGGAATCTATTCCGAAAGCTGTGCTACAACCAACACCCTCAGAAGGAGTCATTGCTGGGCTTCTCGATGCTCCAGCAACACACTGGCTAGACGCAAATGAACTCTATGTTGGTCCTTACTTTTTCCAGGAGACCCTGTGTGTGGTGGAAAAGGAGCTGGCCAAAGCTGTGTTTGAGTCCTAGCCCTGCCACTATGTAACTGCTCATTCAGGCATTCAAAATGCACTGAGAACCCACTATAGTCCAGACACGCTATTGGGCATTAAAGGTAAAAAGGTGACGCGGACACATGAGGTGCCTACCATTATGGAGCGAAAATCCAAAGTGTGCCTCAGTTTCCCTATCTGCTAAATGAAGGTGCTGGACCAAGTAATCTCTGAGGTTCCTTTTGAGTTCAAAGTGCTACAGTTATATGATCGGAGTTACAGCTCCGGTTGGCCATACCTATCTGTGTGGCCATGAATTGGCACAGCCTCTCTGGATCTCAGTTCGTCTATAAAGCAAAGAGGTGCGATCCGAAGATGTCCCAGTTACCTTATGAAGCCACAGTGGAAGGATTCCAGAATCGTCCTGCAAGGCAACCCTCTGCTGAACAGCAGCCCAACAGTAAGAATCCACGAAGGCAGCCTGACGCCAGGAGAAAGAACTTGGGGAGAAACAGCTTATTTGGGTACCTGCAAAGCAAAAACAGACCATTCCAAGTAAATGAGAGCACAGTATCTAGGCCCTTTCCGCCCCACCCATCTCCCTCCCTGCCTTGGGTTTTTAAGTGTTAGCTAAGTCACAAAGCTCCTTGACAAAACTGGGGACAGAACTGAAACCAAACACCTGAGTTTGTAGTAAAGCTGAATACTTGAGAGTTTTGGGGTCAACACGGGTCACGCTAGAAGATTGGGCTCCGTTGGGGAAAAACTCCTGAAAGAAGTGAAACCACCGTAAAAAGAAAGAGTGAGCAGGAAAAGAACCAGAGCCAAAAATAAACAAAGGAAACATGCATAGAGTTGGTTTCCTTTGGGGTGAGGATTGAGAGAAGGGAGGGGGATTATAGGGTGGGGAGGAGGAGAGTCAGTGCTGACAACTGGACTAGAAAAGGAGTCCCTTTATTTATTTATTTATTTGTTTATTTATTTATTTATTTATTTATTTATTTATTTATTTTTTCAAGGAGGGCGCAGCTCACAGTGGCCCAAGCGGGGACCGAACCAGCAACCTTGGTGTTATTAGCACTACGCTCTAACCAACTGAGCTAACTGGCCGCCCCAAAAGGAGTCTTTTTAGAACAAAGACGCAAAGAACTTCGAGCCTGAGGAAGAGACGGTGGATGGAACATTTGGTAATACTTCACCGGCTGACAAATCAGCAGTTTTCCATCTCCTCGAAGAAAAAAGGCACAGACTGAAACTGCAGCCTAAGCAGTTTCCATTTGGAAGGCAGATGCTTGAGGTGGCAAACCTCCAGATACGGAGATGGGCGCTGAAATGGGGAATCGGGAGAGCTGGGTCCTGCTCCAGGCTCTGCTGGGAACTTGCTCTTCTGGGAAGGAGCTCTGGACCTTGCTTTTCTCCTCTGCAAACTGAGGACTACATCATCCAGCAAATGCTACCGTTACTTACTGCCTGGAAGACTCTTCATGCTCTCACAAGTGCCTGTGTGCTCCTGACTCACACAGACCATGTGGGAAATGGGCCAATGAGACTTTTGGGGTGCAGGGCTGAAGCTGTGTTCCCCTCCTCAGCAGCAGGCAGAGCACCTGGCACTGAGCCTGTCCTGGCGGTCCAGCTTCCCTGCCCCATCTATCACGTACAGAAGTGTGTGTGTGTGTGTGTGTGTGTGTGTGTGTGTGTGTATCACTTAGGGATCAGCTGCTGAGGCTGACAGCAGGCACACTCTCCTGCACATCCTACACCGTGGAAGAGTGCTAAGTGCTCGGGCTCCAGTGTTAGTTGTATTTAAACCTAACTCTGCAACTCACAGCTGGGTGACCTCAGGTCACTTAACCTTCCAAAGCCACAGATCTCCAAAAGGAGCTGGCCAAAGCCGTGTTTGAGTCCTAGCCCTGCCACTATGTAACAATGCTTCTTCACTGGCTTCATGTCCATTCTTAGTAGAGTGCCTGGTTCCCAGTGGTTGCTTGGTAAGTCTTACATTCTTCTATACGAAGTAACTAGCAGATTCTACGCAGCCTCTCTTCCCACCCTATAGAGAGGGGACGGGGACAGTAGGAAGACCCGGATCTGGACTTCCCTAGACCCTGGGACATAAAAAGCCTCAAAAGGTCACCTTCCTCTGGAGAGGCGGTGGCCTTTATACTCGTGGCAGGAGAGGGCAGTGGCGGGGATGTCGTCCAGAGAGTAGATTCTTGTGGTGGGAGGGGTGCAACAGGCAAGGCCCTGAGCACCCCCTCTTCTTCATCAGGTGCCTTTCTGCCCACAGACATCCAGAAAGGGCTTCCCAGCAAGAGCACTTGGAGATCACTGAATAGTCACATGCCACCAGAGAGTGTCCTGTAATAGGGTAAGTTCTTGCCAGCGAGGAAGGACTTAAATATGAGTTGGGGGCAGGTAAGGAAATTTCAAGATTCCCTTCCAACTCTCTTATCCCATTAAACTTGAGTTCTTACAGTTTATTAAAATAGAGCCGTCAGGACAGCACTGGAACGTGAGGCTAACGTCACATTGCTCTTGTATTAGCAGGACTTTGTCAAAGGCTTCCTAGAGGGTCCCACCCACCAAAACTTACTGGGCATGATGACAGAGACACAAAAGGGACAGGCAGGCCTGAGTTTAAATGCATGGTTTCTGGCAAGGGGCTGGCTTGGCAGCATCTGTCCAAATACTTTCTCATGAAAATGGACAATGCTGTTAGGATTTCATAAACACCTGTCTGGCCCATATGTTCCTTAGGTATATCCTCTTAGTGCATATAGCCGACATGTAGTAACATTCTTTTAGAGGGAAATGCGCTTCACTTCTGTGTGGGAACCTCAGGGACCTCCCGCGAGGCAGTGGGAGAAACTGTTGGAGCATAAATAACCACACTTTTTATAGCAAAGCTTTTGCAAAAGAGGAAGAAAGGAAATATAACTGAGTCTAGAGAGAGAGAGACTGAGGATGTGCTGAGCTCATAATAAACGTTTTGTCTTGGTGTAGAATAATCCCCGGTCGTTCGCAGAATGTGAAGGCATTCACAAGACTCAAAAGGAATAGAAGTTAGGAAGTTTATTTAAAAAGACAGGTGCCGGCAGAGAGTCTGCTGGGAGCAGAGTCTCAAGGAGACAACTGCGCTGATCTTGAGATTAGCTTTTTCTTATATAGGAAAAAGGGAGTCAGTCAGGCAGGTCTGAGGGCTGCCATCGCTTCCTGGGGTCCGGTCTGTTTTAAGATAATGTTATCTCTGGATTCTGGACCCAGCCACTGTGGCCTGGGGCTTTAAGTGTCACCAGAAAACTGCAAGGGAGTTGCAAAATGGATTCCGGTGTCTGGGTGCCTGAGGATTAAGAAATTGCCATTTTCAGATTAGGATTCTGCTAACTAAATGGATTCACGAGGTGTGGGTAGCCTTGAGAAAGGGACTACACAGAGTTCTTAAGTTCATCAGTGAGGGGAGAAACAAAGAGAGAACAGCTGTCAGGCTGGATCTAACAGCAAACTAAGTCTAATTACAGGGGGCTAGATAACGAGATATGTGGTGAGTCAAACTGCAAACGAGCGAAGTCTAACTACCTTGTTTCCTCGAAAATAAGACCTAGCCGGACCATCAGCTCTAATGCGTCTTTTGGAGCAAAAATTAATATAAGACCCAGTTTTATTTTACTATAAGACGGGTATAATAAAAATAATATAATAAATATAGTATAATATAATATAGTATAATACCGGGTCATATATTAATTTTTGCTCCAAAAGACGCATTAGAGCTGATTGTCGAAACACGGTACATTATTGATTCCCCGAATTTCACCCTCTCCAGGAAGCTTCGTCCCCACTGAGCTCCCAGAGCCCTTTAAAGCCATCGGAGAAATGCAGATAATCGCCTTCACACATGTATGAACATGCACGTTCTTATCTCTAGTAAGATTAACTCTTGGCCAGCAGGGTGGAGAGTCTCTCTCTCTCTCTCTCTCTCTCTCTCTCTCTCTCTCTCTCTGCTTCACACAGCACCCTGTATTGCATAAATAACACCTGTCTGCCCTTTAAAGGTCTCAAAAATACTATCATAAATACCTTCTCAATGTTCGACTATCCCTGTAAGATATCACTGTCCCACTTAGTAGCTGAGAAAACAGAGCCCCCTGACCTGCGGCCCTCCTGACCCAGGGCCATCCTCGGGGAGAGTCCCATGCTCTGCCCGCCCCTCTCTGCTGAGTGTTGGCTGAATGCTTCCCCTGATTTCTAGTGAGGAACTTCAGTGAGAGAGAGATGCACTGCCTCTCATAACTATACAGAAAGCAAGAAACGAGTTTCCGGTTTATACTAGGAACACAGAACACTACTTTCAACTGGCCCAGCGTGTGGAGGGAGCCGTGGGCTTTACATTTGTGTGCCTGGCCAGATTCAACGAAAGATCTCAAGAAGGAAACGTGTGCTCATGGGCCCTGTGGAAGGAGACACAACGTCTGCGAAGTAAGTGACTCAACCACAGAGATCCCCTCCAGCCTCTGCCTTGGCCTGGAGCCCAGGGCGTGAGTCACACCTTTATCCTGACTGGAAGCCCAGGCAGCCCTCGGCACAGCTTAGACCCGTCTGTACCCTGTGGCTGCAGTAGAAGCAGCTGGTGGAGAACCAGAGGGCAACACTTCCTGAGGGGACACAGGACCGGGCCAGGGTGGGCAAGCCTGCGCAGTGGTTTGTCAGTGGCACCAGCACAGCTCCTGCAAGGCTCTCTCTTCTCAGTCCAACCTCACAAAGTGGCGCTTTGGCCTAGTTTGCTACTGTCCCTCTGTTTTTAATAAGCTCTTTTCTTTCTTATGCATTACTAATTCACTTCTGAAGGGCTGTGAGTTCTGAGCAAGTCCCCTGTGCCTTCTGGTAAACACAACCATCCTCCCTCCCAGGGTGCTGTGTGGGAATAAGTTTCCCTTCTTGCTTCTGCATTTAAATGCTACATGCAACTGTGGGGTGGCATAGGAATCAGGCCTCCCGAGGAGTTAAGGAAACTCATCAAAGCCACAAGTTTAACAAAAATAAAACACAAATAGAAAGATTTAGCTCAATGGCTGGAAGGACTTTAGAGGAACTTTCAAATGGAAGAGATTCTAAGCTGAAACAACTGACATCCTGGAGAGACTGAAGGGGTAGCAGAAGGCAAGCAAAGGAAACTACCCCTTGCTGTGTACTTTTACCCCCATTTTAAAAATAAGGAAAGTGAGGCACTGAGATCTCATGCCTAGTGGGTTGTAGAGCTGGGACGTCGACCTGGGTCTCCATCTTTACCTTCCACACACACATGAGAGGAGGCAAAGAGCACAGGTTATCGAAGAAAGTTGGGTCAGAGATGGTGGAATAAGAGGGAAGGAGACAGGAGAGTTTCTTTGAGGGGAACAGTAAATCCTGGGGTTGCTGTTCTGAGGTATTAAGGAAAAACAGTGGTTAATAATGATTATTGGAATTATAACCATTACTATCTATATATAGTATTTATACAAAATGTTTTCATTTTGCCAAACAAAAAATCAGTTCTAATTCACTTGGGGTAACTTATACACGCGCGCGCGCAATTCACACATATATACACACATCTATGGGATTCAGGTAGATCGTAACATAACCTGTAAAGTACTGAGCTTGAAAGTTCTGGTTATATTTTAAGGCTGCCCCCCAAATTGAAAACTATTATAAACCCTCAAGTTCAATCAGAATCATTACATAAGAGGACCTTAACGTGTGAATAGAGAGAAAGAGATGGGCAATGGTCAGCTCTTAAAAATAAACACAGAGGGCAGCCGGTTGGCTCAGTTGGTTAGATCGCAGTGCTCGTAACATCAAGGTCGCAGGTTCGATTCCTACATGGGCCAGTGAGCTGCGCCCTCCACAATTAGATTGAAAACAACAACCTGACTCGGAGCTGATGGGTCCTGGAAAAACACACTGTTCCCCAATATTCCCCAATAAAAATTAAAAACAAAACAAAAAACAAATCAAAAAAATACAGACCAGTAATAAGCACTCACAAGGATGAAACGCGTCTGAATCTCTATAAAGTATTTTGACCCAACATAATAAAACCAAATGACCCAAAGGATCTGCCCAAAGGTCCTTTCTTGCCAAACACTCAGGGCTCCCAACTATCATAAAATAGAGTAAAATTCCAAGAACCTCAGAATAACTTCTCTTTCTAAAGAAAAGCCAAGGGATACCTTTCTGTTTACTAGATGGGATGCTGCCTGATTCACTAATCATTCAATAAAGCCAATTAGGTCTTTAAATAAATTTTTTAAAAAAGCCAACTTCCTCTCTTTTCATCTCTCCAGCAGGCTTCAACCCAGACCCATCTCTAGCCTCAAACATGAGCAAATAAATACATTCTGGAAATCCCAAATTGTCCATTACTGCCTTCACTTTTGCTTTGCAGGAAATGACCCGAAGGCACATATGAGTTTTAAACCAGTGCAAAAATATAAGTACTCTCTGTAGCTCAAAACAAAACAAAACTGAACTGAAATGACGGTTTTCTTTTCATTTAAACGAAGTTGACTCATCAGGTCTCTTTTGTCCACAGCTAAGCCGGGCTTTTAAAGGGAACTCAATCAGGGCTAACATCTGCCCCTCTGCTAAGATGGGCAGAGTCAAATGTTATTTTCTAAACAAGTTCCAAGAAGTCCCCAGACACTTCCTACCCACCCCACACTGTACTGAGTAATACACTGAAACTGTTTGGCATTTTGGAATTAATGGCTTTCCCCTTTGGGGTCTAACACATTAGACAAAGGACCCCTCAGTGCACAATGCTCTCATGATTGTTGGGGAATACAGCCTATATAAACCACATAGAACAAGATGTGTGACCACCGCACCACATGGCCGAAGGGAACATATAACCAAGCTGGTGAGTCTCATGTGGAATCTACAAGGTTGGTTTAATTCAATGAAGAATGATGGCATAAACAATAGAATATTATATGGCCTGCTACATGCCAGAGGAGAAGTGAAAAGAAAGCTGGACTGAGACCACAGCCCCAAAGAACCCTGAAGGAAGATTACACCCAGAAGAAGAGACTAGAGAACTAAGTAGTGGTTTGAGAGGTTTCTTTCCTGTGGTGGAGAGTCCATTCCCTTAGCACACCCAGAAGTCTATACCACACAAAAAAAGAACTTGTATAAATCCAATACAAAACAGAAGAATTGTCCAGTGAATCATATTTTCATAATCTGGGCAGCAGGGGAAAAAGGCATATGAAATCTCAATGTTTATTTAGTAAAGAATGCAAAAAATTACTTGATGTATTTAAAATATTATTTTATTTAAAAAATTTTGTCCTCTGAGATTAAAACATACAGAAAATTATAGAAAATAATAACAGACACCTTAGAGTTAAAAGCAATATTGACATTTTGCTGTAGTTATGTCATCTCTTTTTTAAACATTTTATTTCGAATTTTTTTCAGACCTACAAAAATGTTTCAAGAATAGTACAATGATATTCAGCCATAAAAAAGAAGGAAATCCTGCCATGTGAGTCAACATGGATGGAGCATGAGGGCCCTGTGGTAAATAAAATAAGGCAGACAGAGAAAAACAAATCACTTACAAGTTTTATCTAACAACACATAATTCACAGACACAGAACAGACTGATGATTGTCAGAGGTGGGAGAGGGGACGTTTGGGAAACGAGTGAAGTTGGTCAAAAGTCACAGATTTCCAGTTCTAAGATAAACAAGTCCTGGGGATGTAATGTACAGCATGGTGACTCTAGTCAACAATACTGGATTGTATATTTGGAAGCTGCTGAGAGTAGATATTAAAAGTTCTCATCACACACACACAAAATTATAACTATGTGAGGTGATGGATGTTAACTAGAGTTATTGTGGTGATCATTTCACAATAAGTACATATATCAAATCATGATGTTGTATAACTTAAACAATGTTATATGTCAATTATATGTCAATAAAACTGAAAGGAAAAAATAAAATTTGTAAACCTACATAAAATAACTTGTCATAAAAAAAGACTATTACAATGAAATCCCATACACTCTGGAACTTAGATGCAACCATTGTCAACATTCCTCTCTATATACATATGTATATGTGATATATACACCCTTTTTTTTTCTGATCCACTTGAGAGTAGTTGCAGAGATCGCGACCCTTTACCCTCAGAAGTGCATATTTTCTAAGAACAAGACTTCTCTTATATAACCCAACGCAATTACAAAATTAGAAAAAAATTGGATCTGATATTGCAATCTATGTTCAGATTTCCCAAACTACCTTTTGAAGCAACCTTTTTTTTCCCCCGCCAATCAGGATCCAATCCCGCACCACCCTCTGCATTTAGTTGTCATGTCTCTTTAGTTATTAGGTTGGTGCAAAAGTAATTGCGGTTTACAAGGTTAAAACTGCAAAAACCGCAATTACTTTTGCACCAACCTAATACCTTATCCTGGAAGGGTTCCACAGCCTTTCTCTGTCATTCTCCATCCTAACATGTGAAGAAGAACACAGGCCCTTTGTTTGGTGTGTGTCTGATTGTTTCTTTGCTCTCCGATCCAGGTTCCGTATCACCGACAGGAAAGCCATAGAAGGGTGTGGGTTTCTCCACAGGATACCCCGGAAACACCTGTCACCACGACAGGTGATGTCACCTGTGACGAATAGTTGGTTACGGTGCTGGCTGCCAGGTCTCTGCTATAAAAGTGCCTTTTCCCTGTGAAATAAATGGTCTGTGGGGAGACCCTCTGAGACTGTAAGTATTCTGTTCCCCAACAAACTCTCACCCAGTAGCGAATCAAATACTTCAACTGTGGCTGCAAAATGAAAAATTTTCAACGTTGTCCTTCCCTCTACATTTATGAGTTGGCATTTTATTATAAAGAGGAATTTCCCCTTTCCGGCATTGACTTCTTTTCTTAGGATCAATATGAACTCATATAGTCTTTTGTTTTTCAGTATTTATCAGCCGTTAATATTATTCATCTTGATGCTCACAATGTTTCAGTCAAACTAGCTCCTGGGTCCTTCTGACATGCTCCTCTCTGCCATACTTCCTGGCACAGGGTGGTTTGGGCTTATCTTGTACCTTCTCTGCCATTGCTCTGCCATTCGCCAGTTCTCCAAGGAGCCCTCAGTTCCTTTCAGTGGGTAATAACATTTTAAAACCAAGATTTAGATGCTAGATGCATTCATTACTATGGGATGTCACTGCTCCCAGGCCCTTCTGGTAGACACAGCTAGGAAATTGGGGTGTGTGTGTGTGTGTGTGTGTGTGTGTGTTTATACTCAAATTTCCAATTCCAATTCAACATCACTGGTTTCTTCTTTGCCTTCCCCCATTCCATGTTTGTATCTTCCCTCTTTTACAGTGAGACCCCCAAGCTCCCAACTATATCAACATAGTTACTCATTTTGCTCAATCCTAAAAATCACACAAAATGATTTCGGGATTTTTTACAACAAAGATATCTTCTGATTTCCATTTTAAAATGTTCACTCGGGATGTTCTGTGAATAACTGGCCATTTGGGGTCACGAATAGAAGCGGAGACCAGTCAGGACTCTATTGACTAGTCCAGATGAGAGACAGTCTGAAGAAACAGTCACAGCACATGTCTGCCTGAAGTCTCTTCTGTCGCCTCTGGGTCTTACCCTGGTCCAGGCCAAAGACTTTGGTTCCATGGAATGAAGATTAATGCAAAGGTCAGATGGAAGGGAGAAGGAACATGAACACCAACATCTCTGCTATAATACTGTTTATGTGCTTTAAATAAAAAGTAGTATTCTGCAAAATCACTAAAATAACAGCGCTTACGGAACATATAGGATTGGGGCAGACCACTCAAAACCTCTGTAGATTTTATACCGAACGCACTAACTGAACAGCAACAATCCTGATAAAAACACACTCCTGGGATGACGGGGTGTGATAAGGAAGGGGTTGGAGAGGCCCAGTTCTACACAAAGACCAGAGAGCACTTCCAAAACAGGACATATGACCAGACGGAGCCAAGAGGAAGAGCTGGGGTGAACGGGCATTGCGTGCGTGCCACACTCCTCTGCAGCTTGCTGCATCCGCACCCTCTTACTGGGTGGCACCAATCATTCACATGCTAGGAAAAAAGGCATGTGAGCCAAGGCGACTCCCACATTATAATGATATTCCCCTATGTACTGATCACATACAAGCCGCTTCCCATGCAGAATCACCTACTGAAGGAGAACACAGCATTTACTCAATACTGTTGATTAGATAGGAATTAGTTGCTCTCATTCAATCCAATAAAAGAACCCATGAATTAGTGGTCATATTTAGTCCCATTTGTCAGGTGAGGAAACAGGCTCAGAGAGATGACGTAACGTCCAAAGTCAGACAGATAACGCTTGGTATAGGTGCAATACACTCGTGTGTGGCCCTATTTCCCCAATGTGATGGCACTCTGGAAATGAGTGACCAGGGCATGGGGGCAGGGCAGAGTGGAGAAGGATGGGTGCTGTGGACTGCAAGGCCAGCCAGGAACACAAGCAGCAGCCTCAACCTCCCCAGCAGCTCTAGGCCCAAAGTTCATTTTCATAAAAGTGTCATCAAAAACTACAGAGCCAACAAGAGCAGCCCCAGGTGGTCAATGGCTGTTGTGTGAAGACCTAACCCGCAGCACCCAATGCTACTCTGTGTGGAGGCAGAAAGGTTGCTGGCAGAGTGGAGGCGATTGCAGGCATGGAGTTAGTTTTTCCAGTAGGGATGGAGGCTAGGCCCTTGGAAGGGAAGGGCCAGAGCAAATAAACTACATCATCAAAAATCTCACAGCAGGAATATGACAAGTGAGAGCCAGAAAAGAAATCCTTGCAGCAATCCCAGACTGGTCACACTTCCACTAAAGAAAACGTGGTCTTGGTTTTTGCATTGTAAGAGGGCAGTGGGGAAATGAGGTACCATCCTAAAATGAACATGAGAAATTGGATGCTTCCCCCTCAAAATGGGGCAGGGGGCAGCTTAAGAAAAAAGTTAAAGGACTAGATAATTTAAGGTTAAGGGGCAACTTAATAGACATGTTTATGTATAAAAAGGCTTAAAGGAAAATTACTGCCCAGCTGGTCTTCGCTGACACAGAGGCCTAATTTGTGTGAAGTAATATAAAAGTCCAATTAGATATGGGGAAGGAATTTTAGCCTAAAGGAAAAAAATTAGGTAAATCTATCAAAAGAAGTTTCTTTATTCCTGAATATTGCTTTTTAAAAAAGATCCCATTATATTCCATAGACATTGGGTTTTCTCTTTCACTTAACTACTTAACCTCTCATTTGCAAAACTTCACAGAATTTTATAAGGATTAAATGAAATGTCTGCCACAGTGCTAGCAAACAGTAAGAACTCAATAAGTGGTAGCTATTATTTTTATTTCTATGCATCAGGCACCTTGGAAGGCATTGGCGATACGAAGATACAGGGTTCCTTTGTCGCATCCTGTAGTATTTTCTTCAGTGCACTTACAAATTATTCCAGTTTCATTCGCACTTACCGGTTTACTTGCCTTTTTCTACAACTCTCAAACAGAACATAATGTACCATGAAAGCAGGCCTTGGATAACTGGGATTTTAGATTTAATGGGGCTGAAACTAGACCCGACTTTGTTAAGTTCTTTTGCATCATCTCTCCCTCAAAGATGCCTTTTGTGGACGCAACATGGGCCACACAGTAAACCTGACAAGCTCAGGGGAGGCCAGCATGCCAGATCCTACAAACTCAGAGATCGAAAGTAACCTCATAGGATGGTCTGAACGTAAAAATCTATAACTAAAAGCCCGACATGGGGAGTAGTCACGTCCTAGGCCGGTAGCTTCCTTGACAAAGGTAAATCTTCACCTTAAGCGAGCCTGTCTATGGTCTTTTTGCATCTAAGATAACATACCTTTGAAATGTCAGTCATCTCCTTTTCTAGACCCCTCAGGGCACAACCTCCAACCAGAGCACAGAGCACAAGACCACAGAAGCCCACATTGTTATCTTGTTCCCCAAATACCATCTGTATGTGTTATAAATGTTAATTATTAACTCTCCTGTACCCACAAATGCAAAAGAATTATGTCTTTCCACTTTACTTTGTATCCAATCGCAAGATTTCCCCACTTTTTCTCCCCTCTCCTTAATCTACCATCAATGAATTTCATATAACCCCCCCTTAGGTCTCCTTCTTTGATTCCAATGTATAAAATAAGCTATAAAACTGCCCAGAGCATTTTCCTTTGAGAAATTCTTCAGTGCTCTTACAAATTATTCCAGTTTCATCTGCACTTACTGTCTTCCCAGCAATTGTCATCAGTTTGGCTCAAATAAACTCTTATAAGACTTTTCTTAGGCTGGACATTCTTCCCTCTACACTTTCAACAGCTAGCTTTCGTAGTTCCTGCAACAAAGAAACCCTATTGTGTAGGAGGAGGCCTTGAGCATCTAAATTTGGTACTGAATCAATGATAAGTGACTCCCATAAAATGAAAAGAACTTACAACGACTGTTACTATTATTTAGGCCACTGGTTCTAAATAGACCATCATGGGTTTCACGCGACAGATGCAAAACCTCAAAAAAAAAAAAAAGAAAAAGAATAAAAGACACATCCAAGTTCATCAGAGCTGAATGAGGGATTTAACGCCACAGGATCTCTGTGCCAGCAGCACAGAAGGAGCCAAGGACGCCTGTCCTCCCTAAGGGCTGTTTTTCATGTCTCTTATGGTGCAGCACAGCACAGATGTCTTCCCTAACTACTCAGAACTCAACGGTGTTGAACTCAACCCCAAAAGCATTCACTGGGCACTTCCTACCATGTTTCCCCAAAAATAAGACCTAGCAGGATAATCAGCTCTAGTGCGTCTTTTGGAGCAAAAATTAATATAAGACCCGGTCTTATTTTACTATAATATTATATAAGACCCAGTCTATATAATATAATATAATACCGGGTATAATATAATATAAGACCGGGTCTTACATTAATTTTTCCTCCAAAAGACGCACTAGAGCTGATTGTCCGGCTAGGTCTTATTTTCGGGGAAACATGGTCTGTACATGGTACCATGTGGGCTACAGGGGATTCAAAGAGAGAGAAGGTATGGTCCCTTGTCCTCCAAGAGTTTACAATCCAGTGGAGGCCAAGAATATGAACCACTGAAAAACGACAAAAAAATTACATAAGGGTGATAGCTGAGCTATGGTGGATGTTCCTCTGCAAAAGGAGGAAAGAACCCAGGCTGGGAAAATGGCACAAATAAACGATGCTTGGAGTCTTTAGAGTCCACAGCACGTTATGAAGGGAGCAGACTTTTATGCCTGGAACATGGAGTCCAGCTGAGGATCAGATAAAGGACATCCTGGGATGACATCCTGGGAAGCCTAGACTGAATTCTATGATAATGGCAAGGACAGTGTGACAGGGTGGGGTTGGGGAAGCTGTGTTTTAATGTCCTTGGGGCTATAATCCATGTACCCCGGTTCCTGATGACCCACTAAGACCGCAATGAATTGGGGGTGGGGCTGGCGGTGATAACAGGGCAGGCACCCTCCCCAGCAGGAACGTAAGGAGAGAGAAGGATGATGGCATGGCAGCAGTGCCCTCGTGAGACCCAGACCAGACTATCAGCGCTGGGCTGGGCTTTGAGCTCATTCGGCTCTCATACACACAACAGGTGAAGGGCGGAGTACACCGCAGTGCCGAGAACTCAGGCTGTGGAACCAGAGCTGCACTCAGCCCTGCTCTGGGTGCCCCTGGGCACGCGGTCTCACCTCTATTGGCCTCAGCTCCTCATCTGTCAATCATCACCGTACTGGCGCACGTGCAGTCGCTAACCTGTACTGAGAGCTTACTATGTCCTAGATACTGTCCTAGCGCTCACATGTGTTAATCCATTTAATTCTCACCACCCTGTGAGATAGGTTCTAGTAGTACCCCAACTATTGATGAGGAAACTGAGGCACAGAGAAATCACATAAGTTGCCACAAGGTCTCACAGTGAATATGTGACATGCTAGGATTGGAACCCAGGCAGTCTGGCTCCAAAACTCACATTTTAACCACTATTCCACAGTCTCCCAAAAGTGGGAAAATATAACTGTTTTGAAGGATTGCCACTGGGAACACTATCATGCTTCAAAGCCACAGCACATAGGCAGTGTCAATACGTGGTGGCTTCCTGTGACAGAGGACTATTATTCAAAATACACAAGGAACACTTAAAACTCAACAGTAACAAAACAAACAACTCAATGGAAAGTATGCCAAAGACCTTAACAGACACCTCACCTAAGATATGCCCATGGAAAATAAGCACATGGTCCACATCATATGTCATCAGAGAAATGCAAATTAGGACGAGACGCCAGGGCATCCCTATGAGAACGGCCAAAATCCTGAACACTGACATCGAATGCTGGTGAGGATGTGTGCAACAGGAACTCTCAACAACTACTGGGGGGAATGCAAAACAGTAGAGCCACTTTGGAAGACAGTTGGGCAGTGTCTTACAAGACTAAACATACTTTTACCATATGATCCAGGAGTCGTGCTCCTCTTACCCAAAGGACTTGAAAATTAATGCCCACACCAAAACCTGTACATGAATGTTTATAGCAGCTTTATTTATAATTGCCACAACTTGGAAGCAACCAAGATGTCCTTCTGTAGGTGAATGGATAAATAAACTGTGGTACATCCAGACAATGGAATACATATTATTCGGCAATAAAAATAAATGAGCTATGAAACCATGAAAAGACATGGAGAAAATGTAAATGTGTATTACTAAGCGAAAGAAGCCAATCTGAGAAGCCTACATACTATATGATTCCAACTGTATGACAGGGCGAAAAGGGCAAAACTATGGAGACAATACAAATACCAGTGGTTGCCAGGGGTTCTCAGGGTAGGTATTGAACAGGCAGAGCACGGAGGATTTTCAGGGCAGGGAAAGTACTCTGTAGGCTACCATAATGATGGATACATGTTATCATACATTTTTCCAAACCCACAGAATGTAAGACTGTGACAGGGGAAGCTGACCATGGGAAGGCTGCACCTGTGGCACGGCAGGAGGGAGATGGTAAGTCTCTACACCGCCCCTCAATTAGCTGGCTGTGAGCCTCAAACTGCTCTAAAAAAGTTTATACACACACGTAGCTGTTGGTCCTTATGACAGCAGGGGAAGGAAGGCATTAGGAACAACAGCATAAGTGCAGAAGAAGTGTGTGGCAACCTTTCCCTCAGGACACCGGCCCCTCTGGCTGTTTGCCTCCAGGGCCTGGGCCCACCCCCGCCCCAAGCTGCAGCTTTTCACAGGCCCTCAACAGACAGAGCTTCCTGCTCTGCCAGGAGGTGAGAGCCGCCTGTTGGGTCCTGACTCACTCCTGCCAGGCACGGCCTTCTTTCTCACCGTCCAAGGCACCAACCAGGCTTCCAAAGCGACCGTGAAGCCCCAGGGCAGAGCAGCTGAATGTGACCAGCTCGGGTCCTTCCCTGTCAGCTCCAGGACAAACAGGAGGCACCAGGCGTTCACACAGAGCTCCCAGCAGTGGCTCCTGATAAACATTTTATGAAATACCTGCCCCATACAAAGTGCCATGGAGGAGTCCAAGATATATGGCCGCCCTGTCCTCGCCGTGCAGTCAGGAAGCCTGAACTTAACTGCAATAGCCCTGAACTAGTCTCTCCACACGTCCACTCCATTCTCACGAAGTATCCAGAGTGAGATTTTAAAACGCATAGCTGATTATGTCACTTAGAGCTACAGGCCCTCTGACTGCTCTGGATAAACGCCACAATCCAAATCCCACAGGGCCCTCTACGATCGCACCCCTGCCCATCTCTCTAATCTCTCTCTGTACCACTCACTCTTCCCCCTCCTTAACAGGTCCCAGTACCACTGATCCTTTCCTATTTCTCCAAGAAACCATGTCGGTTCTTGCCTACGAAGCCTCACAAATGCTGATGGATAACTCGGCCCAAGTGTTGCTTTCTCAGAAAGCCATCCCCAATGCCCCCAATTGGGTCCGGCTCCCTGACATGGCACTTGTTCCCACACCCCGATCACAGCCAGAACTCTATAATTAGTGGGAAGCCGTCTCCCCTGCCAAGCTGCATGCTCCCGGGACCATGTCTGCCCTCTTCACTGACAGGATCTCGTGCCCAGTGCTCAATCAGGAAGTGTCAAATGAATGGGAACATGAATAAATGAAGGCCAAAGGTGAACAAGAGCAAATACCGTAAGGCAGGGCATGAATCATGGTGCCAGAACCAGAAGGCTACTGGAGTGTATCTCATAACTAATTTTAGTCCAACGTCCTCATGTTACAAGGGGTGAAACCGAGTCTAAGGTGAGATGCCCTTTGGTCACGCGTGCTTCACACAGCTGTTCCATGCTGTTAATAAGTGTCACTGGAGTGTTCCTTTAGTTCTTCAAAGTGCGTTATTTTTCTGTTCTGGCATTCACTTCAGTGTACGCAACAAAGAAAACACACTAAGACTGTAAAGGCTTAGAGTATTTATAGAGACTCAAAAGGAATGAAGCCTCATTAAGGGGAAGAAAGTCGAGACCATCAGCCCCTGCATTCTTCGCCCTCTAAGTGACACTGGAGAAGGAAAGGGAGGCAGTCACAGTTACTATTACCCAGACTTGAGCAAGCTGAGCCTCCCGCACCCATCTGAATGGCGCCTGAATCTGACTGAAAGCTGGGGAGAAGCCTGAGTCCTGTGTCACAGCTTTGTGGGCTGTTCACAGCACTGCAAAGTACCTTCAGAGTGTAGAAGCTTACCCTACGTTAATTTCAGAGTCAACCAACATGCATCAACCACAAAGCAGGAGTCAGGCCTCTTTCCAAGTATTATTACCTCATTTAATCATGACCTGTTTTACAAAAAAACAAAAAAACAAAAAAAACAAGTGCTGTCAGAGAATACAGCAAGTTACACAGCTGAATAAGAACTCTCTCTAAAAAGTAACTTTCCCACACGGGAGTGACCGTGCTTTTTGAAAACTTTGAGAACGCTTACATCTGATCATCAAACGTGCAGCAGATGTTAACATTTACAAAAAGATTTGCTTAAAGTCATCTTTACACTTCCTAACGTTAAATGATATCCGCTAGTTTTGCTCTTTGACTAAATTTAAACAGGAAACAGAGGGCTCAGAGTGAAACAACATTTTTGAAACTTTAGGGGTTTTTTTTGGGAAAAAAAAGGATAAAGAGATAGTTAAGATAGATGGGGAACGGGGAGGGGGACTCTATAAGCCAGTGGTACCCAGCTGAAACCTACCAGTCTCTCCAGGATCAAATACCCAGGGTAAGAGCCTGGAGAGATGAGCAGTGCCTAAAACACTGCCTGTGTCATAGCAAGAGCTCAGCACTGCCTTGTGAAACCCCAGTGAAAACAGGGAACTATGAACGGAAACAGTGAGATGCCAGTTCCATCGTCTAAGAATGGCACACTGAAAACTCTGAAAATGTTCAAGTATCAGTAGAGAACTGGGGAAAGGGCTGCTTCCCTCTACTGCCAACTGCAGTGTAAACTGGTATTTTGGAGGGCAAGGAGGAGTTCCTTTGAAATTTGAAATGTGCACACCTTGTGACCTTCTAACCGTAAACTCCACCCTCAAGTTTGACTGCAGAGCAGTGGGTCTCAAAGGGTGGTCTGGAACCTGAGACCCTTTCAGGAAGTTCATGCCATTACGCCTATTTTCACAATCATATTCGCTAGGTTGTTATTTGCCTTCTTATTCTCATGTTTTCATGAGTTGTATACAGTGAGTGATGTTTCCAAGGTTACTGTCACATAGTGAATGAGAAGCAGATAGGAGAATGCGGGTGACCTTCTATTAAGCCAGACATTAAGGAGATTTGCAAAATGGAAAACAAGGCCACTCTTCTTACTAAGTCTTCGATTTGAAGTTATTCTCTCATAAAACTGTATTACATGTTAACATGTAATTGGGCTTATTATTTTAAATTAACGAATGTTTTAAATTTCTTTTCAGTTTTAATTTCTAATATGATAAATACTGATACACAGAATCCACAAACCAAAGCTCTTTGGAACCCTCAATAAAATCTGAGAGTGTAGAGGGTAAGGGGGTCCTGACACCAAAAAGTTTAACTCACGGTTCTAGAAAAACAAATTTTACATGAGGAAACGTGTCCAAGGATGTTCACTGAACCACTGTTTGTAGCAGGAAAAAGTGGAATAAACCTACATGTCCGTTAATAGAATGGCTAAATGAACTGAGATATAATCATACTACAGAAAATTACACCACCTCTAAAAAAGAATGAGGCAGAGCTGCACATACTGACATAAAACTATCTCTAGGACATATTACAGATAAATGATCCAATTGCATAATACGCAGCATAATATTTTGTTAAAAATTCAATAATGGTAAAATGATAATAAAGTCATATTTTTCCTAAGGACAATAGAGCAGTGTGAAAGGAAACACACAAAACAGTAACAGTAGTTACCTCTAGGGAAGAGACCAAGATTGGGGTGTGTCAAAAAAAAAAAGGCAGGGCTTTAATTTTCTCTTACTGTCTGAATTTTAACACAGACATACATAGATTATCTGGAAAATTGCCTCCGCTACCCTCAGTAACCCCATGGCACTCTGCCCCAACGCTCCCAAACTACTTGCTCTTCTCCACTGCCCCAAACGTTCACTGCCTCAGTTAGAGGTTTAAGAAAGCAATCCAAGGAAGCAATCTGCAGAGGAAGAGTGGTGTTGGCACGGGTTTTTGAAAGGATGTCACTAATCCAAACCTCGGTTCTGCAAAAGTTCCAAGGCGTATATTCAGTTTCTGGTGGGGATGGGAATTTCATTTATTTCGAAATAACCGATTATTTTCCACAGCCTCATTTTCTTTTCTTCCTTTTCTCTTGAGGTAGCAGGATGGGGGTGGGTTGGGGGGGCAACCACAAAAGGGAGTAGTAAATAAATACGGATCTTTTAATTCACTGGGTCTTTTAGAGTCAGGGAACAGTATGCATTGAAACAACAAACGCTATTCAGATAAGTTCTAGTATATTTTGAAAATCGATTTCATCATTACTAAATGTTTGCAATTCATACTCTTTTGCTCTATTATTGCTATTCTCAGGGCTCCAGAGACACTATACAGTTTTCAAATATCTGTGATATAATGTTTTTTTTAATACTGTTTCAAGATAAATAAAATCACGTTATAGACAATATAATAACACTTGGGATCCCAAAATGCTAAAACCCCACTGACACCCCTGATAATTCTGTTCACTTACACGCTCTATTGAATACCTACTGTGTATCAAGTTTTCTGCCCAAAGCTATGGACACAGCAGTCAACCTGACAGAGGAAGAGGTGGTCCCTGTCCCCAATGAATGTACAGTCTGATGGGAAGACAGTGTGCAATGAATACCACAAACAATTACCTAACTGCAACTTGTGGTAAACGGTAGGAAGGAAACTTACAGTGTGCCGTGAGAACACATGAGGAAGGCCACCCAAAGCTGCGATTTTACCCCTGAAAGGGGCTGCTGCTTTCTCAAAACCAGCAGCACATCAAAAGGCCTCCTCCAGTCTTCTTACAGAGTCACATGTAGAGGGAGTGGGGCGGGGAGGGCTATATAAGGCAGCATTTTTTCCTTATTTACTTGAAATAAGAACCCAGGAATGCAAACCTATCCTGGAAGATGATTTCATCCTTCTGGGAAATGACACCGGTCTCTTCTCCTTATCTTTCAGTGTTGGGAGGAGGGAAACATTTACAAAGATTTATGTGCAAACAGGCTTCATGTGAAATTTTCAAAGAACCCAAATGTACACCACTGGGGGAGTGCTTAGATGATTTACGTAACAATATACTAGGCCATGGCATATTATTCTGCCAGCCTATTGAAAAATAATGGGGTAACACATATGCACTGACATACAATGCTGCCCAAAACATACTCAGTGGGAAAAAGCACGCCATTATGGTTTGAGTGAATTTGTTAAGAAAAGGTGTACACACGTTACACTAATGCAGACAAAGGGGACTTTAAGGCCGGACAAGTTCCATGGTGGTCACGTCTAGCACATGGTGAAGGAGGCATAGGACTCCTTTAGCGTGAGAATACATTTAGTACAATAAAAACACAATGAAAACATTAACGAAGAAAACCACGTGCACTTCAGTAGGCTCTCTGGACAGCAGGCATCCTTCTGGAAGGGCGCCAGGAGGCTCTCCGGGCTCTTTGGTTTTAAGTATGAATTGAGGATGTGCTGTTATCGGGTCTACACCCCGAGGCCCTAAATATTAGCCCATCCTTATAGACATCCTTGAAAAGAATCAAACAACCTTTGCCGTGTAGTACATGCTGAAAAGCAGCTGAAACATACTCCAAAAGATGAGCCTAAATTCAGCCACTACAGAGCAGATGAAGCCGGTTGCTGACTCACTTGGAGAAAACACCAGGGAAACTGTGAGCTAACAGTATTAGAAAGCAGCTGCCATTACATCTATCCTTTGGCTCACTGGGGCTGGCCGTGTGCTTCCCTGTAATGACAGCAGCAGAGCACAGCTAACCCGGAGGGGCCAAACCCCTCTGTCGAGAATGGTGGCAGCCCACTGAGAGGGCAGCAGGGAGAGAAAGCTCCCTGGACAGACCAGACTCCCTTTCCAGGGATCCAACAGCTGCCTCCACTGCTCATCTGGTCCAGTTGGCCTGGCTCAGGGCAAGGAGCATCCTGGCAGGAGATAGGGGCTCTCCTCTCTTAGGGTCTCCTAATACACCGGGTTAGGGCACCAGAGAATGAAAGCAACCCCTAAGAAGGGCCATCTCGGCATCAGGCCCTGTATAACCCTAAGGCTAGGGCACTACAGACCTTGTCAAAAGACCCCAAGAACATGAACCATTTAGAGTCTGTCTGTTGAAAAGGAATTCATTTCTTCAATAGTTTGAGATAAATACTCCTAGAATTTCTAAGCATAAAGGTAATGTAGTCCAATTATGCTTGTATTTTACACAGAGTTGTCACCCAGCTATTTCCTAAATCTCTCTCTCTCTTCCTCCCAGGGTGAAATGTGCTCCACCTCGAGGCATCTGGGGACAAATGAGCGTCTTTCTGTGGCACAGAACTCTGTCTCCCTGCAGTTCCCACACTGAGCCTATACAAACTGTTGTGGGAGGCGAAGGGGCCAGAAACTCCATGGAGTGGACTCCACCTGTAGCCACCATGCTGGTACCCAGCAGAGCTTAAATAAAGGTCAAGTTTGTTGCCCTGCCCATAGGTCTCTATGGCCTGGGCAGGTTCTGTCCCTCTTTTCTGAGAGGAGCCCAGTGAGCCAAACTAGTGAGAAAATGGGCCCAAGACTAAGGAGAAGCCTTTAATACAACATCCAATGTTTTACCATATGAGGATATTCTCTCTCCCTAACCTTCAACACTCCCCCACTGGCCAGCTTCTAGGGACCAATAGAAGATGAAGCATCTTGTAGATGAGGCAGCCACACAGACAGGTTATAATGCAATGTGCAAATATGACAATGAAGAACGATCCCAGGTACCAGAGAGGCAGGAAGCACTTTTTATGAAAGGGAGGATGGAGCCATGTTTGAAGTTTGCAGGCCCATCTCACACTGCTTTTGGGGCTAGTGCTCATTCACCAAAGTGGTGGGCAAAAGTGCCTGCTCCACGTATATTACTCCTCTCTCTCTTTGTTGTTGCTGTTCTTTTTTGTTGCTTTGCTTGTTTTTGTGTTTGCACATTTGCACAAAAATTAAATTTGTACAAAATTAAATGCTGCGTGACTTGACCCCCCTGTCCTACTCCAGGTGTTAATTTATATACCTGTCCTCCCCTCTCTAGACCCTTTCATTGCTTTTATCTAACGTGCATTCAACCTGTTAGGTCTCCCCTGGTCCTGCTGCCTTCATCCCACACATCTGTCCTCCCCTTGGACTCTGCTCAACAGTGCTTCAGCCAAGTGCTGGCCAACCTTCACCTGCTAGGTGCTCAGAGCTCTGCACCATCTTACCACTGAATCACACACAACTGAATGATATTACCTCTCAGCATGTCTGTTGTAGCTCCCGTAGCGTGGGGAGAGGACCATGCCTCCAACTCCTTTCATGTCCACTCAACGCATAGCGGTACTGTGCACACAGCGTCAAGTCAGACCTTTGCTGCGTTAATCCACTCCCAACACCAACCAAATGCCTCTCAAACAACCCATCCATTTGGGTGTTATCTAGAGCATTACTGATGTAGGTGCTTCGGGAGTCCCTCTAATATGTGGGCAAGGAGTGAAGTTTGACCATGGAGGGTAACCAACTCTTCCCTTGTGGCATCAGGTGCCCAAGACTGTTGCTCCTCCACGACAGGGACCGTGCCTCATTTACACCTGGGTCCTCAGCGCCTAGCACTGGGTCCAGCCCACAGCTGGTACTCAAGGAACATTTGCTGAAGGGAGAGATTATCTCCAGGACCCACACTGCTTGGTGGTTTTCCTTTCTACCGGAAACCTTAACACTCGGCCATCTGGAAGGCAGATGGGAACCCCATGGCTATGCCAGCCCAGAGACAAGGAAAACTGAACACATTTTTCCACAAGTAAGTTGGCAACCTCCTGCCAGGTTGAACAACTTTGTGACATAGATTAACCAAAAAAAAAAAAAAATCAAACTCATTGTAACGCTTTTCTAAGCAACCCTTCCTTCAACTTTCCTATTTCCATCAACACTACCATTCTCCACTCGCGCAGGCCTGCAGCCTTCCTGAAACTCGGACCAGTCTGTGCCCTTCATGGCCTATTAAAATGAGGTACCCAAGTGCTGCTTGCTGCTCCTTGATCACTCAGAATCACCCCTTTCAATCCTTTCCCTCCCACTCTTGGCCCCCATCCATACACAAAGACCACAACTGATGCCCTATCTTATAATATCCAGCTTCCCTGACTCCACTCTCCTTTACAGACCCCACAGGCTACCATCAGGCTATTTATTAAGTGCTGTTTTCAACTGGTCCATCCTTTGCTCACATAAGAACTTCACACTTTAAGCCATTAAGTCTGTGTTCTTCTGTTCTACGTGACCCAAGTGACTAACACGTTCCTGGAACCCTGTAATCCTCCTGTCTCAGCTAGGACAGTCACTGCCTCTCCCCTTCCAGGTATATGTAACATTTTCTGCCATCTCAAAATCTTGGCAAAGGTCTCACCTCTGCTTATCCAACCCCACCCAAGTTCCAAAGCCTGGGGCCACCCCAATCTCTCACATAAGATTTCCCCAAGGTCCAGCCCCACCAGCCTGGCCCTCTTTGCCCCCACAGAACTGACTCGAGCTGTCATATACTTCCTTCCTGTTGACTCACAAACACTCTCTCCTGTACTGAAAGTCAGAACAGCTGAAGAGGAACACACTTGTCACGGAGCACTTGTCTTCACATCCTCCATTTAGCCATTCAGGATCTTCCCTGGTACACAATTGTAGGTGACCACACACATGTGTATAGGAGAAATTAGGCGAGACAATTGTTCCGGGCAAATCTGGTGGCAAGGGTGACAGATACACAGTGGAACATTAACACTAAGCCACAGTGCAATCAGTGGGGTGTCGGGAACAGAACTGAAGAATAGAGATGTGAGCAGAGTCCACCGGGATACAAATGAAGCACACAGACAAAGGATGCTGCTTCAGGTCATAAAACTGGGGCTACCTTCCTTCCCAAAGTTTATGCCCATCGCAGCAATGAGCACTGCCAGGGGCCCAAAGTAAAATCACATCTCATCAGACCCGGGCACCACTGATAACGCGGGTTCAGGCCACCCCGCCCTTCCGGGCCCGGGCCTTACCGATCGAGATTTCCTGCGCGAAGGCCAGCGAGATAAGCAGCATGGGAAGCCCCACGGCGATGCAAGTGACCATCTTGTCTAAGGCCAGCTCCAGTCGCAGCCCCTTGAACTTGGGCTCCGAGGGCTCCTTCAGCAAGTAGTCCGAGAACACGTACTCGGTGGCCAGGTGTGCGATGGCCATGGCTGCGGCGCGCCGGGCTCGGCCTGGATAGCCCCGGAGGAGAGGCCGGGGTACCGCCCGAGTCTGGAGGGCTGCGCGGCGCCGCCACCCGCTTACCCGCCGGGCCCGTGTCTTTCGCTTTCCCTTTGCCGGCTGCCCAGTTGCAGCCACATCCAAGCAGCCTTTGTGTCTCGCGCGCCCGGCGGCCAGCGATGCCGCAGCTGCCTCAAATGGGCGCACGAGCTCTCGCGCTCGCTCTTATTTATGCCCCTGGCCTGTCGCAGACCCGCCCCCGCGCGCTCCGCCAACGCAGGTCCCTCCGGCTGCGCGCGCCACCGGGACTCCGCGCCGCGCTGGCGCTCCCGAGGTGCAAGAACCACCGAGGGAACAAAGTGCTTCCTTCCCGCCTGGCCCCTGCAGTGCGCCGCGGTGGCTGAAGCTGCCTCCCGGCCAGCGCGCGCGCTGTTAGCTCGCCCCGCCGCGCTCTTCCGGAACCACGAGGGACACCGGGGACCGAGGGGCGTGGAGTTTCCGGCAACTGCGGTGACGCGGGCCGGGATGGCGCGGCAGCATCCCGCGACCCTGGCATCGACCTCAGCAAAGGGATCATCCCAAAGAGACGTACCCCTGAAAATGCTCGCGCTTTTCTCCCATCCTCATTCTCCCACTTCCTGGCACCCGGGATTTTGAAATCATTTCTGATCGCGACCCCCTTACCCAGTGAACAGGATGGCCCCCTTTTATGCCCCATCCCCAACATTTCTACATGGTATAGTCAGGTTAAAAGGAGCTTCGAACGCTTCGAACAGCGACGGGTGCCATAAAAGCCAATCGAGCGGTGTGGACCGAGCTTGTGTGGAAGAGCCCTTCCAGGAGCTCTTCAAGACGAGGAGCGGCGGGGTCAGCAGTGGTGAGCCCTTAGAATGACCAGGTCTCAGGCCTCAATCACCCCTGCTCCGTCTGCTTTTCTTCTGCTTTCCCAGTGGGAGCCTTGGTCTAGGAGCCAATAGAGGGGTGCCCCTGGGGAAGAGCTGCCTCTGAACTATTTACAGGGAGTGGGTGCTGAGAAAATAAGCAGGAGATGCTCTAATCAGCAACATTTGGAGCAGACAGGACCTTCAAACGTGAGAACTCCTTGGGGCCAGTATGGCTGTATTCTCTGCTCTTTGTACATGGGCAGGTCCATGCACACGAGCCTCTTCTATATGCCCTCTACTCTCACATGTATTAAGTTGATGCAAAAGTAATTGCGGTTTAAAGGGTTAAAAATAATTGCAAACACCACAATTACTTTTACACCAACCTAATACATCTCCACCCTGGCCTGTCCTCTGAGCACTCATCCCACCGCCTACACAACTCTCCACTTGGATGGCTCACAGGACTTCAAACTCATAATGGCCCGAACTGTAATCCTCATCTTCCTCTAACTCTGAACTCCTGCCCTCTGTATCTTGCTAAATGCATTACCATCCCCCGATCTCAAGCCCGAAACCTGGGGCACCGTCTATAACACTTCCATGTCTGCCAGCTGCCACAACCAACTTCCAAATTCTCTTGCTTCTCTCTCCTAAATATAGAAAATCTGAGAGTTTTTCTATACCTGCACATCCAACACCCCAATTCAGGCCACCAGCCTCTCTCCTAACCACATACAGGAATGTATTCCCTCGGCATGCAAGCCAGTCTCTCCCACACTTTTTAAAAGCTCCAATCTAAAAAAATAAAATAAAATAAAAATTAACTGTTACATTGTTTTGTGCACGTGAAACTAATAAAAAAATAAAATCTCCAATCTGATCATGTCATCTCCCTTTCTTAAAGTATACATTGCATTTAGGATAAAATCCATATTTCTTAGCATGGCCACTGCCTGCCTCACTAATTTCACTACTTCCCATCCAGTTCTTCATGTTTGTCAGGCTCCTTGCCTCCTCTAGGGCTTCCTCTGCCCAAAACACTCCCGCAGTAGCCTCTTTGCCTGGCCAACTCTTATTGAACTTCCTGACCCATATGGATGTCATTTCCCCAGTAAAGTCTTCTTTGAGTACACTAAATTAGATGAGGTCACTGTGTTACGAATATAACTTTTATCTGTTATTGTTGCCCTCTATGTTTCTTCTTTTTTTCACATTTTATTAGTATTTTATTTGTGTTTTTGGAGAAGAGTTGCGGTTTCACAAGAAACACTGATTTTTCTTAAATAATAAAAAAAGGTAAAAAAAAAAAACCCAAAAACCCATTGTCTTAAAAGAATAAAACAAGTCTCTTCAGCAGGCATTGAACCTGTGCAGATTGGAGGAACGAGTGAAGCAGAAGTTACATATAGGAAATTCAGATTGATCCAGTTTTAGAAATAACACAAATGTCTTGTCTAGTTCTGTAAGGCTCCAAATGGGCCATCTCAGTTTAAAACTGGTAGCTCACAGACTCCAGGGTCCCAGCTCTTTTGCACACTAGGCGGCTCACTCATCAGGCGGCTGCATTTGTGTACAGAACTCATCAAACTGCTGCTGCTCCAGTTTAGTCAGGACTCTGTTGAGGGCATAGATCTGTGCTCTTTGTCTTTGCTTTAGCTCCTGCTGGGCTGATTGGTTGGCCTTCTCAACTCTCCTGACTGGTTCTTTAACTTTGGGTTTTTCTTTACAGTGCAGGTGGATCCATGACTTGGCTTCTGAATACTTAGTTCTGACCGCTACTCTCTTCGGATGCAAAATGACAGTGCTTGGGAGTCAGTGTCTTCCCTCCTGGCCTCAGGGCTCCCACCCCCCAGGTCAAAGACAGAGCCGCCTGAGGGGAGCCCTCGCCTTTCCCTACCTCCGGGCCACTATTTTTCCTTCTTAATGATAATCACAACTATAATTCAACATGTGTTTGTTTAACTGTTGTTTTATTTAATGTTTTTCACCCCCTTTATGTGGTAAGCTTCATGGGGGCAGGTCCATGCCCACGTATACCACTCTTGTCTCTAACACTTAGCACAAATGCCTGGCACATAGTAGTCTTTTAATAAATATTTATTAAGTGTCTGAAGGAACCTGAAAATGTTTCACCTTGAAAATTGTTTAAAAACAAGTAGACTAACTTACACTCGCTATCTGTACACTCAAGGTAAATATTAGAGGCCAGCGATGGGCTATTCTGGGCTTGATGGGTGGGAAGCAACAACGAAGTGGACACATTCCATTTCCTCAAAGACCTCAGGGCTTGGTAAGAGAAACAAGGCATGTACACAGTTAACTATAATACTGGTTGGAAAGGGTGAGTGATTTTGTAGAAGGTGAGGTGTGCCTAGGTGGGGTAGTGTATCAAAGAGTGGGGCCTAGAAGCATCAGTCTGTTTGTGGCAGGCAGAACTGGGACAGGAGCTTTCTAGAAGTGAGTGAAAGCATGGATACCATACTCTTTCTCTCCTTGTCAAAAGCTACACATCCAACAGGCTCAAATGTCTCCTCTAGAAGCTTTCCAGGACCCTCAGTTGTGACGAATCACTGCCTCCCTAGCACTTTTGTCTTCTGGTCTAGCATTTAGCTCCTTTTGCCTTGGGTGATGGTCGATTGCATCTCTGCTTTCTCATTACATATCAAATTCCTCTGAAGAGCTGGACAGAATCTAAAGTTGTGTAAATTGCCCTCAGCCCTGGCAGAGGGTTTTACATGTAGCAGGAAGTCAATCCACATTTGTTGAATTTGCAGTAGAGGCAAGAAAGAGAACATGTCAGGGAATGGGAAGTAGAGACACTGAAAAAGGGAAGATGAAGGTGAGGGTGTCAAAGATGAAAAGGGTGGGGCCAGAGAAGGTAGTCTGGACCTTTTTTCAGCAAGCCTTAGGGAGTGTTTGGAGGGGAGCAATATAAATAGGGTCGTGCTTTAAAAAACTTAATCTGCCAGTCACATGTAGCATGGATTGGAACGCAGACTGGAGGTAGAGAGGCCAGGTAAGAGGCTGTTGAAATTTTGCACGTGAGAAGTAATGAGAGTCCAAACTGGTGCCCTGTCTTTGAGGACCGAGATGAATGGCACAGAAGAGAGTGATAGTTAAGGAAGCCATTTTTCCTACTGCAAAAAATCAGCTCAAACAATCTGACATGTGCCAAGGTCCTTTGGGAGGAAAAGAGAAAGCAGGTCCAACTCCTGGATTTGTCACTTACTTGCTCTGTGGCCAAGGATGTGTCACTGGAAATACCTAAGCCTCAATTTCCTCATTTGCCAAATAGGGATGATGTTGCCTACCTCGGGTTATTCTGAGAATTATATGTGATAATACATGTAACAGTGCCTGCCACATCATGAGCGCTTAGCACTTGATAGCTGTCATTACCAACCTCAGGAGTTTAAGGTGTCACACAAGAGTGTATGTAACATTGCTTTTTTGTTTTTTTAATAGACTTTAATTTTTAGAACAGTTTTAGATTTACAGAAAAATTGAGCAGATGGTGTAGAGCGTTCCCGTGTGGTCCCACTCCTGCACCCAGTTTCCCGTATTAACATCTTACAATGGTATGGTATCTTTGTTACAATTAATGAACCAATATCGATACATTAATATTAATTGAAGGCTACTGTATTCCAATTTCCTTAAGTTTTACCTAACTTTCCTTTTACTGTTCTAGGATCCCATCCAGGATACCACATTATGTTTAGTTGTCGTGTCTCCTTAGCTCCTCTTGGGTGTTACAGTTCCGTAGACTCCGTGTTTGTGATGACATTGCTTTTTTTAAATCATTGTAAGGTATAGTTAGGGATTAAGTAACACATCCTCCTCCCAAGTCCTCCCTGCCCCCACCCCTTGCCCAGTGTCATTTGTTAGAAGGAGGCCGAAGCAGTTGTGGGCCTCACAGCTACTGTCCCAGAACTCTGTTTTGTTTGTTTGACACCCTTGACCTTTGAAAATGAGACCTTTTGCAACCAAAATTGTCAAAGTCAAAATAGTTGAGCCCACTACACTGTTCTGTTTATATAGTCATTCATTCATTCAAATAATATTTGCTGAGCAGCTATTATGTATCCGTACTATGGTCTGTGCTGAGGATGCAGCAGTAAGCAAAGCAGGTCAGGAGTCCTTGCTTCCCTGGAGCCTACATTCCACTCAAAGAGGAATGAAACCAACAGACTGGTAAAATGGTTATATCCCCTGGTAAGTGCTACACAGGAAAACAATGGCGATAGGCAATAATGGGGAGGGACCCACTTTAGAGAAGGCCATCTGGGGAGCTCACAGCTGAACTAGGAAATGTAGAAAAGGGTATGAGGGTGCAAGAGAGGAAGAGCATTCCAGGCATAGAAAGCAGAATGTGCAAAGGCCCTGAGGCAAGAAAGAACTAGCAGGGCACAGGAACCGAGAAAAGCTGGAGCAGAGGCAGAGATGAAGTTGCAGAGGTGGGCATGGACCAAATCAGACTGGGCCTTATAGACCAGGGTAAGGAGTTTGAATATTATTAAAAGTGAAATGGAAAGACATCAAAGGGTATTCAGCAGGGAAGTGATGGGATCACATATTTGGAATGACACTGCTACAACTGTGTGGAGGGGTTGGAAGGGGCAAGAATGACAGTGGAGAGGCTGGTTAGGGGACTGCTGCAGTTAGCCTGCCTGAGCAGGACTTGTGGTCGGCACCCGAAGGAGAAACACATTTTGAATTTATAAGCATAAAAATGGTTTTCAGATACATGAAGACGGATGAAATAACCTGTGGAGAGGACTGTAACAAATTACCACAAATTTAGTGGCACACATTTAGTCTCTAAGAGTTCTGGAAGTCTGAAATCACTTTTACTGGAATAAAATCAAGATGTCACCTGGGCCAAGACACCTTCATAAGATATGGGGAAGAATCTGTTCCCTTGCCTTTTTCAGCCTTTAAAGCAGCATTCCTTGGCTTGTGGCTCCTTCCTCCATCGCCAAAGCCCGCAGCATACCTTCTTGCTTCAGTTGTCACAGTGCCTTCCTCTGTAGTCAAATCTCCCTCTGCCTCTCTTTTAGAAGGACGCTTGTGATTACACGTGTGGCCAGTCTGGGTAATCCAGTATCAACTCCCCCCTCACGATCTTTAACTTAATCATACCGGTAAAGTCCTTTTTGCCATAGAAAATAACATTCACATGTTCAGAGATTAGGGCATGGAATCTTTGGGGACACTATTCAGCCTACCCCACAGAACAAAAAAGAGAATAGGGCCCAGTGTCAGGCCCTGAGGCAAGCTAACATGTAAGGCAGAAGGAGGAGAAGGAACTAGCCAAAGAGACTGAGAAGAAATAGCAATCGAGGAAAAAAGGAAGAATGGCAGGGAGCCACGTGGCAGAACCAAGAAACTTGAGGGTTTTAGAAGGAAGGAGATCTCAATTGTTGCTGAGAGGTTGAGTAAAATGAATATGGGGAAGAAGCCAGTGGAAATGGCATGATGTGACCGATTTTGACAACAGCAGGTGGGGCTGGGGGGCAGGGCGCACTGGATTGGAAGCCATTGGAGTGGGTTGAGGAATGCATGGGGTGAGGATACAGGCAGCAAGTGTGGACAGTGCTTGAAGTTCAGCTATAAAAGGAACAGAGGAACTGAGTTGGAGGGGGTTATTATCCTCTTAGAGTTAAGGACCATGGTTCTTTGTTTGCTTTCTATTTTTCAATGGTGGGCATTGCTGATGATTTCATGCATAAGGGAAAAGTGGTTACTGGGGGATGAAGTCTTTGAGAAAGCAAGAAAGGATGAGGTCCAGAGCTGAGGGAGAGACTGACTGCTGTTGCTAAGAGCAGGGACACTTCCTCCATCGTTAAGAGGAGGAAAAGATTGCGTAATTTGGTTGAGTTTTTTCAAAGCAGTAAGACTGAGAATGAAGAATTGCAGATTGGTATGTTTTGAGGAAACAATGTTTGGGGAGAGTCATCTTATTTGTGGAGATAAATTGTTATTTCATGTCATTTCCGTTAGAAATGAAAGTATAAGAAGGATAATTGCTAAATATCTAAAAGATAATTCTCCTTTACCGTGCCCCCACCCAGGTTTAGTAATAGGTAATTTTTAGTGAAAAAAAAAAATGCGAAAGCCATCTTATGTGAAACTTTATTATAAAGAGAAATGGTGTCATCAAACTACTCTGTGGATTCGCATTCATTAAAAAATTTAACAGAAAAGGAAGAAATCTTACAACTAAATCATTTGTTGTCTAAGTGAGATATAAATAAGGCATTTCTCCATTATTATTATTATGAAAGTATACAGCCTACACATACATGGAAACTGTAGAGCACCTACTATAAAATCACATTCTCAGTGGTTAGCAGGCTGGAATTCAAAATCCTTTGGGTACCCTGCTTGATAGGACATTCAGGCAAACTATGGACAGAACTATTAGCATTTGCATCCTGTTTTATGTAAAACTATCACTTCTATCAAATTATCTGTTTCCCCTCACTAAGATAAAGATGAGAAAGTATGAAAGGTCCCTCCACCAGAGTATTTATTAGGTTCTACTGGTTCATCTGGATATCCAAATGGTCCACAGCTGAGGCAGATGTACTAATATCGCTCATCTGGTATAGGCGTTGGCATCACAGGACATCTGGCCCTGAACTAAGGTCAGTTTCTCAGCCTAGTAATAAACAATATTGCTTTTATCAATTTAACACCTAACATTTAGGCATGCCTTCAGAGAGTATGGATTGCCTCATAATGGGTTGAGTTTAGTGGTTCAGTATTTTATTTTTGCATTTGAGCCTTGAAAACTGTAATATGTGTATTCAGAGCTGACTTAATGGTTTAAAAAATTGCCACCAGACTCTCTTTTTCTAACCTTTACTTTTCTTTCTTTTTTTAAAAAAAGGTTATGTCTTTTAAAAGGCATGGAATCGAGGATGTTGTGATTCCTTTCTCCTCTCAACCAGTCGGCTGCATTGATGAATTCTTGCTGGTGTTTCTCACTTGATGAGACTGTTTTTATCTACTAGAAGATGGAGATTTGGGAAGATGTCCGAGGTGAAATGAAAAATCATACTGAAGGCTCAAGTCCAGACTCCCTTCTTGCAAAACTGCCCTCTGTCATAGAAGCTTCCACCAAACTCTCAGGGAGTCTGACTTACAGAGGGAGAACGCAGCCTACTATTTCACAGATTCCAGCCCTCCACATTGTGAAATACAAATCAAAATTCTCTAATTGATTCTTGAAAATACAAACCTTGCCACAGAAATATATTGTAAAAGCATATAACACGAAGTGAGTTGTAAACATTCTAATATCTCTACAAGTTTGCATAAAAACAGCAGCAATATTTTAAAAATGCTTATAACTTTGCCTTTTGTGACAAACAATGTGCAGGCTATTTATATTAAAGTCAAAAAGGCCAGAAGAGCTGGCTAAAGCCTCAAAAAAATTCATTTGGTCAGATTCAACCAGCAGATACTGACGTAGACATTTCCATGAACTCCTCTAGAAAGTTATTTTCCCTGGAACAACTAAAGCATCTCACATAAAATCAGTGCCATTCCGATTGGATGTCAGAGGCAATATAACTCTTTCCCGAAGTTGTCCATCTAGAAACTTTGATGGTTAGCTAAGGAAGCGCTGTCTAATCGAAGAATTATGAAAGATGGAAAATAAAGCTATCTCTCTCAGAGGGTCTCACCATTTCAGCGAATTCATTCCGAGAACAGACTGAGACTGTTCTGTCAGTCATGCCCATCCTCCGCTTTCTGTATTTTATACCTGAGGATAGTTCGCAGCCCATTTAAAAATAAATAAATAAAAGCAAATTGCTTTGATTGTGTTCCAGAGGATCAGAGCCTGATCCAGGATACAGTGTCAACCTTCCCTGGTGAACAATGCCTTGTGCAGTTTCCCTGCTGAAGAAGACCAGCCAGTTCACAGAGCATCTGTGGGGAGCGCACAGGACTGGACTTCCCGATACGACACCTGCTTCCTTGCAGAGTGCAGTCGGAGAGAGAGAACCACTGTGGTAATCAGAAGGAGAAGTCCAATGATTATAAGGATGACCAAGGTGGCTTTGGCCCCTCGAGGACCCAGATTCTTGCCAAAGAAATAGAGTGGCTCCTTGCCGGGTTCTTCTGTGAAAAAGAAAAGTGAGATGTCAGTCTTCTGCCTTTCCCTGGGGAATGAACACTGACCCTTCACATGCAGTGTCGGGGAGGGGATCCTTACCGTTGGAGGGCACTGTGTCTGGGGGGGATGCTTCTTCAGAAGGAGACTTGGTGGAGTAAGGAATCCTGTTGTCTAGACAAAGAAGACAAGTTGGTTGTTTTATAAATAGGAGTAGATTTTTTTTTTAATGATATGAGTTACCTCAAGAGTTATTTTGTTTCACCAACAAGGACTTTATCCTGTCACTATCAGTAAGTCTTTCTTGGATTCTCACTGTGTGACTCTTCACACCAGTATGCCTACTGTGCCTACCCCAGTCACCTTTCAAGCTTCTACTCATCCATTAAGATCCATCTGAAGCATTAGACCCTCTGTGGAACCTTGGCTCATTTCTCCAACGTGTTAGCCATTGCTTCCAGCTGCTGTCACCGAAACCTGTATTCTGCACTCTATTTTGGCATGTATCACATTCTATTATGGCTACTATGTCTGTCTCTCTTGCTTGACTCTGCGCTCCTTCGGGGGACGTATGCAGACCTTGTTTTCAGGGTCTGCAGGAAGCCTCCTCGTACTACCACCTGCATCACTGACAGACAACAGTGTACCTATGTTCCGAAGGACGGTGTAGGTTGTCTCCATGCCAGCATGGATGTGATCAGATACATGACAGTGTAACAGCCATGTCCCTGGGTGATCTGCAAACAGTTCGATGGTTTGGAATGTCCCAGGAAAGAGATCATACACATCTTCTCGGTAAGATTTATCTATCTGCCGAAGAAAAGGAAATAGTAAAGATAAGAGGAGAAATCAATAAAATCGAGAATAGACATATGGTAGAAGTAAATCAAAGAAACCGAAAGCTGGTTCTCTGAACAGATCAATAAAATTGGCAAACTTGTGGTAGCCAGCCTCCATGATGGCCCCCAATGATCCCTGCCTCCTGGTAGTCACGTTGCAAGAGAGTTGGTCTCTGAGACCAATAGCGCATGGCAGAAGTGATGCCATTCTACTTCCGAGAGTAGGTTATAAAAGACAGTGGCTACTGTCTTACACCCTCTCTTTTGCTCTCTCCTTTGAAGTCACTCACTCTGGGGGAAGCCAGCTACCATGCCATACCTACATAGTGAGGAACTGAAGGCTCCAGTCAACAGCCCCGTCAGTGACCTTGGAAGTGGATGCTCCAGCCCCAGTCAAGCCTGATGATTGCAGCTCCAGCTGACATCTTATTGCAGCCTCATGAAAGATGCTGAATCAGAACCAACTAGCTAAACTACTCCCAGATTCCTGACCCAGAGAGATGGTGAGATAATAAGTGTTCATTGTTTTAGGCCACTAAGTTTTGGAGTGGTTTGTTATGTAGAAGTAGATAACTAATACAAACCTCTAGGCAAACTGTCCAAGAGAAAAGAAGAAGAAGAAGAAAGACACAGATTTTAAATACCAGGAATGAAAGGGAGGACATCACTAATACTTCATAGACATTAAAAATGATAATAAAGGAATATTATGAACAACTGTTTGCTCATGAATTCTATGACTTACATGGTCTGGACAAATTATTTAAGGTGAAAACTGACAAATAATAGATAATCACCATTCAGATTATCTATTAAAGAAATTGAAATTATATTATGACCTTCCATCAAATAAACTCCAGGTTCAGAGGTCTTCATTGGAAATTTTTACCAAACATTTAGAGGAGAAATAATATCAATTTTAAACAAACTTCCAGAAAGTAGAAGAGGAGGGAACATTTCCAACTCATTTTATGAGGCCAACATGACCCTGATGCCAAAACCAGACAAATACTTTACAAGAAAAGAAAGCTGCTACAAATATTTTTCACGAACATAGATGCAAAAATCCTTAACAAAACACCATCAAATTGAATCCAGAAATGTATAAAAAGGATACTGCATTGTGACAAAGTAAAGTTTATCCTAGGAATGAAAATTGGTTCACCACTTGAAAATCAATCAATGTAATTTACCAATATACTAAAAAAAATCATCAATAGACTGAAAAAAAAGTGATCATCTCAATAGGTGAATTTGACATCTGTTCATGATAGAAGCTCTCAGCAAACTAAGAATAGAAGGAAACTTCCTCAACTTGGTAATAGGATCTGCAAAAAACCTACCGCTAACTTACATTCAATGATGAATAGTTGAATGCTTTTCTCCAAAGATTAATAATAAGGCAAAGATTCATATTCAACATCATAGTAGAGGTTCAAGCCAGTGCAATAAGGCAAGAAAAGAAATAAAAAGCATACAGATTGAAAATAAATAAATGAGACTATCTTTATTCACAGAGAACATGATTGTCTATGTAGGCAAAATCTACAAAAAAGCTACTACAATTAGTTTAGCAAAGTTGCAGGATACAAAGTCAATTATACAAAAATAATTGTATTTCTATATATTGACAATGAGCAATTAGAAATTGAAATAAAAACAATACCATTTATACTATCACCAAAATCCATGATATACTTAGGTGATAATCTAACAAAGTATATGCAAGATCTGTATGCAGAAAACTATAAAATACTGGTGGAAAAAAAATCAAAGAGGATCTAAATAAATAGATATGCCATGTTTATGGGTTGGAGGGCTCCATCATAAGATATCAGTTCTTCCCAAACCAATGCACAGATCCAATGCAATTCCAGTCAAAATCCCAGCAGGATTTTAAAAATAGAAATCAACAGACTTTCTAAAATTTATATGGGAAGGCAAAAATCAAGAATAGCTAAAACAATCACCACCTGATTTTAAGACTTGCTATCACATTAAAGTAATCAAGACAGTGTGGCATTCAAGAAAGGACAGACATATAGGTCAATGTAACACACTAGAGAACCCAGAAATAGACCAACATATATATGGTCAATATGATTTTTACACAGTGGTAGAAAGAGTTGTCTTTTCAATGAATGGTGATGGAACAACTGGACATCTAATGGCAGAAAATAAACCTTGAACTATATATGAAAATTAAAAACATAAAACTGTAAAATTTCTGGAAGAAAATCCTTGTGACCTTGAGTTGGGCAATGATTTCTTAGGTATAACACCGAAAGCAAGATCCATAAAGAAAAAAGTGATAAATTGGACTTCATCAAAATTAAGAATTTCTGCTCTTTGATAGATAATGTTAAGGAATGAAAAGATATCACAGACTGGGAACAAATATTTACAGGTCTCATATCTGGTAAAGGATTTGAATCCAGAATGTAAAAAGCCCTCAAACTCAACAATAAGGAAACAACCCAATTTTTAAAAATGGGCATAAAATTTGGACACTTCACCAAAGAAGATTTACAGATGGCAGAGGGAAATAAACATATGAAAAAATGCTCAATATCATTAGCCATTAAGAAAATGCAAGTAAAAACAATGGGCTACCACTACATACTTAATAAGATAACACAAAATAAAATAAAATAAAAATGGAAGATACCAAGTGCTGATGTGGAACAAGTGGCATTCTCACACATTTCTGGTGGGAATGCAAAATGGTACTGCGTCTGTGGAAACTAGTTTGGGAGTTCCTTATGAAGTTAGACATACACTTACCACATGGCCTAGCAATCCAACTCCTAGGTATTTTTTCTAGGAAAATGAAAACTTATGTTCACACAAAAACAAGTACACAATATTCATAATGATTTTATTTGTAATAACCAAAAATTGGAAATGACCCTCAACATTGGGAACTACTCAGCAATCAATCGGAACAAAACTACTGCTATACACAACGAGATGGATGCAATTCAAATGCTAAATGAAACAAGTCAGATTGATAATGCGGTGAATCTGTGTGATTCCATTTATATGACATTTCAGAAAAGGCACAGCTATAGAGATAGAAAACATCACTGGGGTTAAGTACAGGGAAGTAGCTCACTCTAAAGGGTACAACAGGGACATTTTAGGAGCTAATGGAAGTGTTCTATATTTTGATTAGTGTTGGTTACACTGCTGTATGTATTTATTAAAACAGAACTTGTACACTAAAGAGGGTGATTTTACTCAATGGAAACTATACCTTAATTTAAAAAATGTATATAACATTTTATATGTGCATATAATTTTATAAATTTTATTTTGTAAATTTTTAATATGATTTTTAAAGTGTGGGTGAAAAAAGCCAAGTTCTGAAAATGAGCATAGCCGTTTAATATGTAAAACTATAATCATTATAGGATAATACTTGGTGTGTTAAATAAATATACAGAGAGCACAGGATATTTGTTTAATTAAAGTTACTGTTTATTCATGTATAACTAGAAAAGGACCTAGCAGGTTTTCCCCACAAATTAGATATGATTATTCTTCTCTACTCTACTTCCTTGTAGATTGACTGAGCAGTTGAGATGAAAGATTATTTGGACCTTATCCCTGGAGATTCTGATTCAGCAGGTCTGGGGAGGGGCCTGGCAATTTTTTTCTTAAATGGCTCCCCACGTGACTCTGTACAGCCAGCACCAACCATAATATACAGATGCTGGAGAGACAGAAGGCCATACATGGTCCAGTGTAGCTCACTAGGACAAAAGTCAAGATAACTTTTGGGCCCAAGCCAAAGCTTGAAATATCTCCTTTACTAGAAAGGGCTATTCAGTTGGCTAATCACATAGAAAAGAAATGTGAAAAGGAAACAGAAAGGAAAAAAGGAAGGATAAAGGAAAGGGAGAAAATACTCTGGCTGCTATTGTATACAATATTAACAGGATCATCCAGAGTGGTCAGAATTATCTCCATAAAAGTGATGAGAAAACTCTCATCTGAAACTCAGTTTTTTGTTTTTTTTTTTTTTTTTTTTTACAAGAACAATAAAATATATGTACATATTAAGAAATATCTACCAGGGGAAGGGTATAATGAAATTATTCTGTTCCATTCTCTAATACTGCTACCACCTCTCACAATCCTTATTGCCAAGTAACCCTCTTATTTCACAGTGGATATGCGTTGAATTTATTAGCTCAAAATGTCTTCCCCAAAGCCTTTTCTTTATACTTACTTTGAAAAGAAAGCTCTCAGCATGATAATGGATGGTGTGTATGTCCACTTCACTTCCTATTCCTAACAAATACCAGTTTGTCATTGTGTCTTCATTCATGATGAGGCCATGGAGATTCCCAAAAATCTTTCCATTAATAGCTAAGATGGTGAAAAGAAAATAGCTTTTGATTAGTGAGAAGACATTCATTACTTAATCTGGTTTTAGGAATGGTTCAAAATCTTTAGGTCAACAATAATCTCATCTGCCTGATAAACAGGGAACAATCCCACTTGCACTTCCCAATGTCCCCACCGTTCTAAACCCAAAATTCAGGTTACTTAGAAATCCTGATACAAAGAGAGCTAGAAAAGAGAAATAGCAGTTTGTTTTTGAAAGCTACATCTTGAGTAGCAGTGTGTGCTGTTTACTTGTGTGTTTCCTCAGCATTTTCTCTTTATGGTGTAGATTATAGCCTAATTTGTGACGTAGCCAGACCATTCTACAGCTGAGTAGACCAAAGAACAGAGAATCAAGTTCATATAAATCATAACTGAACCAATTAGAAGCTATTTCCTTAATAGTCCACTTTCTGAGAACTAGTTTGGAGCAAGTTCCCAAGTTCCCAAGAGCCTGGCTGACTCTCCAAAAAGCTTCACACCGACTGAGCCCATTACCTCAAAGTGACCAATGCAAGCTCAAGCTGGGCTCGTGTGATGGGGACTCATTCCTTTGCTTTCTACTAAGTTTTTATTCTGTGCGTCATGACACAACCAAATGAGTTACATTCATTAAAGCAAGAGCATACCAAGAAACATTTGGAAGAGGGAAGCAAAATTGGTAGGGGAAAGAGTAGCTGAATCAGAGATCTGGCTACAATAGTCTAATCAACGTAAGAAATTAACTAGCTTTGTTATCTCAGGTGAGGTCTACTTTTTGTACACTTTGGTCAAAAGTACATCACAGTGAGAGAGTGCAGATGTGTCTATTAAACACATGACTCATACTTAAAGACAAAAACTACCTTAAATTACACAGAATTAAATAACAGGGACACATTAAAACAGAAATTTGGTGATGGTATTTTATGTCCCAGAAACACTTAATTAAACCAGGTCCTTAATTTGATCAATTAGAAGTTATGGTGGATTCTTATAGAAATCTACCAATAAGTGATTGTTAAGAATTACTTCACAGTCTTCCAATATAGGGATCCCAGCGTTCAGACATAGAGCTCCCTGAACAGCTGGTCCTAAACAGTTGGTCCAAAGCCTTGCTGGACCTTCCTGGCAGCCAATCAATGGCTTGGCTGGTTCCCTCTGAAGGAAAGCTTTCGAGGACTTTCTTCAGTCCAGGTGACACTACGGATGGGGAAGGGCTCAGAGAAGGAGGCTGGGGACTTCCTTCAGTTACAGGAATTTCTATTAGCTTATCTCAACAAGGGTCTTCCTTATAACTCTGTGATATACCGTGCATTTTGTTGCTCTCCTCAAAATCTTCAGTGTGCTGAATATCTCGTGGGTCTTTATTGAGATACTTCTTAATATTGTCATCCAGATACCAAGATTCATTCTCATTAAATACCAAAAACAAGAGAACAAATTCATAATCTACGTCGCTCCTTCTTCCCTTTTCATTCAACACTCCTTCTCTGCATACAATCAGAGGACCCATCAAACCACTATATGTATCCTGAAAGAAAATAAAACTGAATTAAAAGAGCCTTTACACAATTTAATAATACAGATTAACTTGAAGAAAGTTTGTAAGAATGTCATTGTAAAAAGACTATTGGCTGTGAAATAAGTACTAAGAAGCCCTGAAGAATCAACGCGGTCTTTATGAAAATTTTGGAATGTTCCTAAAAAGTTGCTATGGAGAGGGCTCCTTGAGGGCTGAGGCTGTGTCCCTCACTTGTCACAGAATCCCCAGAGCATAGCCCCATGTCTGGTACATAGAAGGTGCTCACTAAATTTATTCATCAAATAAACAGACACTTCTTTCTATTTGTTTTTCAAGTGAGACTATAATTATAGCTACATAAATGCTTCTACTCCTCTTTCTGTGGGTAGAAGTGAACAGGGTGACTAGTAAATGATACAGGACCGGGGGTGAACTCCATGCCAAGTTGTTCAGCCCCAAACTTTCTTTTGAGGGAAAACTCCCACATTTTCAACTGCCTACTTAGATATTCCTCCTGATCAGCTTCCTGCCACAATTCAATCTGCTAAGCATTTCCAAAGTGGACTTGACTATTTCCCTCAGACCATTCCCTTCTCCTGAATTCTCTGTTTCTATTAACAGTGCTGTGATATTACCTGACACTTAGGTCAGAAAAGTTGATTTCAATATTTAATTTCTCTTTCGTCCTCACTTTGTCCCATCTTGTTTTCTGTCAAATTATACATTTCTTTTTCCTTCACCATGCTTCTCCATTCTGTGACTTCCTTGCCATTCTATCGGCCGCCCTTCTAGTGTAGGCTCTGAATACCTCACCCTGGACTAGAAATCGGCTCCTATCTGACGCCTGGCTCACCTCACCTCCAGCCCATCCTGTTGACCACCATCGGACGAATCTCATCACTCCTATAGCTAGAAGTCTTCGGTAAGTTTCCATGGCCTCCTGAATAAAACTTAAATCTTTGACAGGTCTTTAAACCTCTCATGTGCTCCCTCGATGGATTTCTCTAGGTTAAGCTCCCCAACTGCTTTCCTTTAGCCAAATGGGACTCTGAACACTTCCCAAACACATTTTCTACTTTCCTATTTTCAGCTTTGCTCATCATGTTCTCTCTTCCTAGACTCTCTCCAGTGCCTTCTATATAGCCCTGCACTCCTTCAGAACTCACCAGACTCAGAGTTCGATGATAATTATGGGTGTGCTCATGCATTATTGTCTCCAAAGATTATAAGTTCCTCCAAGACAAGAATATGTGCATTGCTTGGTAGTCATTTGCACATCACAAGCGCTCAGTAAATATTTGTTGGGATGTAAAGAAATAAATAAATGTGGGTTTCCCATAATTCTAATACGTAAATTTAGTTTTTCAAGGGTCTCGTATGCCACTCCTAAACTCTTGCACTCTCCAGTACAACTCAAAGACATGAAAGCACTCATCAAATATTTAAGAAAAGGTTAAGATAATCTTTCACTTTTTAAAATAATGGGCAATGCTTATATTTTATATCATACATGGCTTTAGTTTGAACTTTGATTTATGACATATAATTAAAGATGAGCTGTTTTACATACACATATCTGACTCAAATTCAATACCGAATCTTTGCCTTTAATTTCTAAATAAAGTTAGCCTATTTATCAGTTTCAGTTACTGTGTGTAGAGTGTGCTTTCTTTTCCTGAGCACTGACACCAGTGGTAATGACTTTAAAAAATGATAGATTCCATGCATCAAAAACCATGGCATACATTATATTACAATACATTTTTATTTTATGGTTATCTATTTACATATCCTCTTTTGCGCAAACTACCTTGATCGGTTCCAAATTTGGTCATTGAAACATCCGAATTTTATTTGTTCCTTTCCCCCATATTTTACACGAAAAGTCAGCAAACTTTTTTTTTTGTAAAGCTCTAGATAGTAAATATTTCTTACTTTATTGACCATACAGTTTCTGTCACAACTACTCAACTCAGCCCTAGACAATGTAAACAAATGGTCCTGGCCATAGTTTGAGACCCCTGTTCTAATCCCTTCACATATACTCACCAGAGTGTTGATAACTTAATAGTCCACTTAAACCATATTACTTTGACCATTTTGGTTGCTTTCCCCACCTTTACCTTCACAAAGTTTACTGTTGAATAGTAAACCCATGGAATACAATTGGGGTCAGATGGCCCTGGACCAGACCTTTTAGGAACATTCCATCTGTAAGTTTTTATTTCTCCTGAAACAAATAAGAACAAATAGATAGAATTTACTAGTGTTACCTCTGTTCCAGATGATTTACCTGAAGAACTATAAACAGATCTTTATCTACGGTAATTTGGTCAATGTTTATTGCTGGGGGGAATTACCCATTCATTAGAAATGTTTCCATTAAACTCACATCTTGATTTTTAGTTTCAAAATGGAAGATTTTTCATTTCAGACTACAACCTTCCCTCTCATTTGCCCTTTGCGTTATCAACTGATGCTTAGTTAAAAAGGAAGACTTGTTTTATACCTTAAATTTCATATCTCGCTCCCAAGAGCTATGCTTGAGCACACTCATGTTACCATATGTCTCAGCCTTGGCTTCTTATGGAATCACCAGGGAGCTTTGTAAACTCTCACTGCTCAGGCCTCATCCCAAACCAAAGAAATTAGAGTATCTGGGGTCTGGGCCTGGGGCATTCGTATTTTTTTTAAAGCTTCTCAGGTAATTTTAATGTACAGGCAGGGGAGATCTAGTTATACCAGAGGGAATCAGAGACCTAGTTCCAAATGCCAAGCCCATGACTTCATATTTACACAACCTTTTTCAAGCTACTTAACCCCACTGACCTTTAGTTTCCTTACTTGTAAAGTGGGTTAGTCATCCCAGTTTTCAGATTGTTGTGAGAGTTAAATAGAAGAGAATACGTAGGATAGTGCCTCACATTAAAAGCAGTCAATAAATGTTAATTTGCACGTATATTAATAACAAACGTTTACATTCCCTGTTGAGAGGCACCCATGCATCGTGGCTGACCCACTCACAGCCTTGCAAAGGAGTCATAAATATACTCAAGAATTAGCAATATAATCACATTGCGAAAGTCTCAAATAAAAGCCACGTTTAAACCGTTACCTCCTTTTGAACTCTCTGTGTCTCATCCCCACCCCATCAGGACTAACAAACCGTAGCTGAATGCGAGCCGCAAAGCAAACCAAAACGAATGTGTCCATGTAACTTTGCTCATACACTAGGGGGTTAGCAATATAACTTTAGGTCTAGTTTCCATTAAGTTTCATGACAGCCCCATGCCTTATTAATCACAAGATAAACAGCTGATATTTAACTTTCTAAATGCAAGTGGCTGCAGGGGTGGTATTAGTAAAGTTGGAACAATCCAGCAGGGAGCACGGCTCTAACTAAAAAAGATGCTCTGTAAATGTGTTTGAATAATTTAATTTAAAAAAGAAGGAATTTGACAGGGGCTCCTTACTTATGATGTTAGTTTGCTCTCCTTATCTCGTGCATGCCCAGATGAAACTTTCTTTGCCAGCTGGCCTGTACTGCCTGCACCAAGTTAGTTTCTTGCTCCTATTCCACATCTCTGGGCTCTCCAAAACCTTTCAGCCTGTCAGCGACCCTTGTGGGGCTTCTCTCCCTCTGAGTTCCAGTCAGAAAAATGCCCCTTTGCCACTTTCTAATCATTCGTCTCTCCACTCCCACTGCCCTCACATCAAGGACTCTTTGAAGGCCAGCCAGCATAGAGGAGCTGTGTCTCCTGCCAGCCCTCAACGTCAGGGCACAACTGCCTGTGAAAGGTCACCCCAGCTTGCCCACGGCCCCATCAGAGTCCCCAGCAGTGCCTGACTGGCACCGTTCTTTCTTCATCCCGAGAAGCTTTCCACCATCAGAAATGAATAACTTTATTCAATAGCTTTTTTGACCTATTTTAAAACATTTCCCTCTTCATCAAAGCCAAGACACCTCCATTAGAACATCTAGAAAGCACAAAAAATGTGAAGAAGTCAAAAAGACTATCACTCTGCTACTCAAAATACCCCCATGAAGATATAATCATTATTAACATTTTGGTTTATTTTTTTCCTCTGGCCTTTCTTCTACACTTGTATTTTGCTTAACATGATTCTACGCGTCATTCCCATGTCATTCAAACCTTCTTTAATATCATCTGATGGCTGCATAATAGTCTGTGGTAAGGATATTCCAAAATTTACTATTTTCCTGTAGATAGACATTCAGGATGTTCCTGAGAGGTTTCTTGAAGCAGCAAAACACAGGCTTCTGATACTGGGGGTGGGGTGGAGTGGGGAGTGGCAGAAGTTGGAACAGCGGCAGATAAAGATTTTCCTTCCTCCAACCCCATCCCTCTATAGGTACCTTGCTAACTTTTTCTAGCGATGCATTAGATTGTTTTCTTCTTTTTATGCATCTTTATGTGTTTAAGTTTATATGACTTTTATTGTAATGACTGTAGTAGTATTATAATGTTTTCGTGGATACGGGGTAAAAGGGGAATATCACTCCCCTGTAATTATATCTATGGTGGCTGTCAGTTTCGTAACTGAAGGTCACAGTAGGTCTTCACATTTATTACAACCACACTTCAACTGTGTGAATGTGATGGGAAGCTCCTTACATTGTGAGATCTTCTCTCCCTTCAGAGTATCTGTTAAGAGTGGTACCTGCTTTATAAAGCTTTCCCTAATGACTGCTTTCCCTAATCGCTCCTAATTAATCAATCAGTTTTCATGGATGTTCCTTGTCTGAAAGTTTTAGAAACACACCCAGACATGTTCTTGAAATTCTTCACCACTTAGAATTTTATCGTGTATAATCCACACTACTACTGAAGTGGTTCATCTTGTCTGTCTTTTTCTTCCAAGCTCATTTGAAGCATCATGAGAGAAATGTGTGGTGAAGAACTCAAGTTCTGAAGTCAAACAAACTGGGGTTCCATCATTACTAATGGTCAAGACCTTTACTCCCTTGTGCATTTGTCATCTGTTAAATGAACTTAATACCACATTTCATCAATTACAGGAGGCAGAGTTTTCACAATTTGACATAACTGAAGTCAGGAGGAATCTTTCAATGAGTGGCATGTTAAAGTTGAAATGACAGCATGTTGTTTCTTTTCTTTCGTAACAGATAAAATAATGATGGACATTATAATCAATGGTATAAGCTTTAATGAAATATGTTAGTGTCCACCTCACTGGGTTATTGTAAGGATAAATGAGTTTAAAAACATAAAAACAAAGCATAGCACTTGGCACAAGATTAGCACTCAATATGTGTTAGATATTATAATGTCTTACTCCACTTTCGGGTCCCTAATGGTCCCTAATGGGTCACTGGATGAACGATGATCTCATGTTGGGAGTGACCAGGTGATGGCTGGGACACGTTGACATTAAGGTGAGCTCTTCAAAACCTGACTTTAGAGATCGGAAAAAATCAGAAATGAGTTGAGTCTGCTGTCCTCCCCGGGACAGAGCAGGTCTCTGGAGTAACTTACCTGGCTTTGTCATGGACACTTGGAATCGCTTCCCACTCTCCGTGTCCTCCACTCCATGAGCTGAGATGGAGTACGGTCGACTGGCTTTGTTCTTAAATATGATCAGGATAGAGTCACCCACCTCGGCATGAATCATTGGGCCTAAAGGCAAAACACAGGTCTGGGTGCGTTATCGTTGCTCCTTTCAACACTGATGTAATTTAAATGTCAGTAGTATTTAGTAAAATAAAACAAAGGTTAATGTCACTAGCGTACTCCCTTTAGAGGGCAATATTTATATAGTATTAAATATCACATAGTATTTGGCAATTGGAACAACCTAGTTTCAAAGCCTGCCTCCTTCACTTATTAGAGAGGTCTCAGGTAAGTCAAGGCCTGCCTGAGTCTCAATTTCCTCATCTGTAAAATGGGTTAATTACACCTTTCTCATAGGGTTATCATAAAGATTAAATAAGATGATGTACGATAAGTGCTTATTTCAGTGCACTGAAACACAGTAATAAATGCTTAAATTTTTATTACTGCAGAGACACAATTTCCAGGAAAAGCCATATCCATTATATGATGACTTCCGGTTGTAATCTCCCTGTGTGTAACCTTTGTTAAGTCTGAAATTGTTCACTATCTGCTAAATGGATATAATAATAACAAGAATTAGAATCCAGTGAAATAACGTGTATAAAACTGATTTGAAAGCTAAGAGCAAAATTAAAACATTTATGTATTGATTTATGATCAATATAGTGATTTCACTAATGCATGGCCAATGCAGTTTCTCAATATTTGGATACTTGATGAGCTGTGCTCTCTTCAGCTCCTCACATGTACACATTTCTGTTAGAAGCCAGCAGCCTGTGTGCCGGTGGAAATGGGTCCATATCCCACAGGAGAGGCCTGTGCCAGAAGGACTGTGGGATGCTCCTCGTCCATAGACACCCCTGGTGCCTTTCACCTCTTGGTGCCCAGAATGTGGCACAAATGCAATTTGCCCAGCACACACCCCACACTGAGAGCGTTAAACAGTGGTCTTTACAAGGCACCGTTTTGAGGAGGATGGAAAGAGACTCCTATTTGGAAGCTCCTTAGACCTGATCCCTATTTATTTGCTTTTTTGGATACTTATTGCATTCTACATTCATAGGGACATATATTCATGGTACAGGGGTTCTGACCACACCATTCTTCACTGATTCAGACGATGATTTTAATTGCTTTGTCGAGAAAGACCACTAAAGGCCTTAAAACATCTAAAATTTGTTGTACTATTATCTTTGGAAGGAAATAGTATGAATCATGAAGTGTCCGAACAATGCTCTTTAAAAAAAAAAAAAATATGAAGCTAGAAAAGAAATTTTTAGGCATGTTTTTAAACAGTAAATTTGGGTACAGTTCTAGATAGGGGCATTTGCACGCATATATTAAAATCACTATTCGTATATTCATTACCACTTAAATTGCACATGTCTTGCTGCACTGGTGAGGAAGAGTGAATGCCTTCTGATTTATGGACTGGTAGGTCACAGGGAACAGTAATGAACAGTAATGTGTCTGCATGTGCCCTTTATAACTTCACGAGTACAGGCCTACCCCTGAGCTGCAGAAAATGGGTGGATGGGCCTTCCTCTCCCCTGGCCAAGACACTGCTGGGCTCACCTTTGATGGAGTCATTCATTTACATCATGTTACCGAGCAGACCCAAACCAGGGCTCTTTGGGGGGCAACCCAGCTGCCTTGGCAGGACCAGCACCTTTTCTTCAGAGCTCAAATGACACACGCAAGTTTCAAAAGAACGTTCCCACCAGAGCTGACTTGATTTAGTGTGACAAACAAATTTGTGTGCCAGTGTTAATAGATGGTGAAGGTGTGGGGTAAGTGGGTGGGCATTTAATCATTTATCAAACTAGCAGTCGTGGTGCCTTATTTAAACATTAAAAAGCACTGTGTAATATCATACTTTATGTATAAGTTATCTCGTGCATTTAAAAATGGGAACGGATTTCAAAAAGTCATCTAATTAAATGTCAACAGTAATTGAAAATTTTAAAGATGGGGGAAAAGATAAAGGGGAATAAGAGGTTCAAAGCTCCAGGTATAAAACAAATAAGTCTTGGGCATAAGCTCCAGGTATAAAACAAATAAGTCTTGGGCATGTAATGCACAGCATAGGGAATATAGTCAATTATATTGCGATAGCGTGGGATGGTGTCAGATGGCTGCCGGACTTATGGTGATCACTTTTTTAGGTTATAAATGTTGAATAACTATGGTGTACCCCTGAAACTAATATAATATTGTATATTAGCTATATTTTAATAAAAATCTTTTTTTAAAAAAGTCATCTAGATTAGCTCTCTGCCTTAATATCTCCTCTTCACGATGGGGTCAGGATTGGTGATTCCCAGGTGAAGAAAAGTGGGAAGGAAGGCAGGACGTGCGTAGTTGATTGACAGGTCAGGCAGCGCAGGGCATCCGATGGGTGGAGTCAATACCGAAAAGGCCGTGAGTTAGCACCTCCCAAACTGAAACCAGTCTTTTCACCTTTAGCACCCTCTCCCGTAAGGGGTTCCTCTTGTGTCAGAATTATTTTGACAGTGCTGTCTTATGGCCCTGTGCCTGTGTAATCAGGAACCTTGAAGAAGTTATGCAAACACTCTGCCTGCTGTTCTGAGGCATTGAATTGTTTCACATTAAAATTTCCTGGCTCAGCAGAGGGGTGGAAAAGGAACTTCAGGGCAACACGTGGCAGTTAGACTGCCCTGATGATATGGATTCCTGTTTCTGTGTTATCTGGAAGTCTTATTATTACTGTTCTTTGGATGGGCTGAGCACACAGCATGCTCCCCAGTAGGGCAGAGCAGGGAGATGTGGCACTGAGTGCAGTCAGGCTAGCCTGTTCCTTCCCTCCCTTCTCAGGTGTACGTCTAACAGACGTGTGCGTGCTGCCATCTGTGCCATACCCAGCAGTTCTAAGTGCTCCTCTCGCGGTGGTCGGGCTTTGATCTCCACAAACTCTCCATTGGTGTATTCCCTGTAAACCACTTTCTTGTACTGAGAGCCAATCCAGTATTCTGTGTGGTTCATAAATATATCTCCATGTCTGCAAATCAGAAGCGTCAAAAGTTAAAATTGTCAGAGGGTAGAAAAACCTTGAGTGCTTCTGAGGGGTATGGGGTTACTTCAGGGCAGTGCTTCCCAAACCTGGCTGCACTCAGGACCTCCCTGGGGAGCTGACCTTTTGCACCAGGCTCTCTGGGAGTGGGGCCAGGAATCTGCATTTGAAAGCACCTCAGGGGATTGTGATGTGAGCAGCCCATCACTGGCTTACGGCCCACTCTTGGGAAACATTGCACTATAGCCCTGATGGGTCCCGAATAGGATCAGCCTTGCCAGCCTTAGTTAGAGACTCCTAAATGCCCCCTGAGGTTGTGCTTCTCTTCTTGGGGGGAACTAACCTCACACACATGTCCATGCACGCACACACCACACTCTACCACCCTGTGTTCCTCTAGATTTCCTATGTATCATTCTGGGCCTTGTTATGGGTTTCCACTTTGAAGGATCTCAGGAAAGCCTGTGGTTTGTGTTTGTGCATGTGCCCATATACAGTTGATTCTTGTTATTCACAGTACTCATGTCCAAGAAAGTGACTGCAAACATCAAAATTATGCACACTGAACCATGGTCCTAGGGGAAACACAGGGCAAGGTTCCTTATAACCTCTGGCCACAATATTGTCATCAACATATCAGTATATAACCTTGTGTGTTTCTGTTTAAAGACATTTTGTCTCATACATATCAACATTGAATTTACAGCCAAAAGCCCTTTAACTCATGCCTGAATGAAGCTTGTCTAACACATATATTTCCTCTGCAAAACCTTCTTGAGCTTTCCAACACTACACAGCACTTCAGCACTATGCTAAAACAGCTAAATCACCAACAAAAAGCATAAAAATGCAAAAAAAAAGACAAGAAAAGAAAAAAAGTGGCACTAAATAAACCACAAAAATGACAGTTGTTTACAGTATGAGATCTGAAAGAAGAAGGCAGAGCAATGCCTTGTTTGACCTCAGCTGGGAACATGGATGTCAGGTGACACGAAATTTTTGCTGCTTTATATTTATGATCACAAAAGCACCACAAGAACTGATTTGGGGGTCACAAATACATTTTAGTAGATAGGTGAATCCACAAATATGGACTCCACCAAAAATGAAGATTGACTGTATATTGAATCTATCACCAAGATAGATCATCACAAAAAACAGAAAACCAATGTACCAATTTTATCTCCAATCTACGGTATGCCTCATCTCCTTCTACTTCTCACCGTGAAACTGCCCACTCCAATCTAAGCTACCTCCATCACTTACCTGCATTAACTGGAATTGTTCTTCCCGCCACCTGCACTCCTGTCTTCCCTCTATTCTCTATACTGCAGGCAGAGTGATCCTAAACTATACATTCAACCACGTTTTCCCTGTGGAAAATCTTTTCATGGCTTCCTCCTTGACTCGGCTCTCACACTGCCCCTTCACCATCTACCTCCGCCAGGCTCCCCAGCCCCCATACTCTACACTCAGGTCATTCTACCATTCACTCTCTTGAACACCATGCACCTTCCATGCGTCCTCCCCGCCTCCGGGCCTTCCATGTGCTGCTCCCTGTGCCAAAAACACGCTTCCTAGCTCTTCAACTTGTCCACTCTTCATGTTCCAGGTCCAAGACGCCTTCCTCCTGGAAGCTTTCCCTGACCGCTTACCCTCTCCCCATCTTTCCCCCAGATGGGGCTGTGTGCTCCTGTTGTGAGTTCCCGCTGCACCCTGCCGTCCCTCTCATAGTGATTGTCTCACTCAGAGTGCTTGCTCTAACAGGTTCCCCATGGATCAGGAGGTCTGTGTGGGAAGACCTTGTTTGCTCTTCTCAGCACTGTTCCACCAGCACTTTGCACAATGTCTAGCACCCAGCAGGTATTTAACAAGTGCATATGTACCGTATGCCCTACTTTATGTTTCCCAAGGGAAGAGAATTTTTCTTCTACTTTTATTTTCCGGGTGTCCCAGTAACACTTGTGGTAGTGACAAGCACAGACTCTGGAGCCATGCTCTGCTGTTTTCCAGGTTTCCTTTTCTGAAAATGGGGAGATAATAACCTATCTAGCTCCCAGGATTGGTGTGAGGATTGTATGAGATGAGGTCTGCAAAGCACTGTGTCACGTACAGATTAGGCACCATGTAAGCGTTTGCTCTACCATCGTCTCTCTAGGATGTCACGTGCAATGCTGGGCAAAGCTGATCAAATGGGTCAGGGTATTGGGAAGGTCATACCAGATAAAGAGTTTGTCAAAGCCCTAGCAGAATGCCTGGATCATGGTGGGTGCTCAGTAGATGGTGGTTATTATCTCAAATCCCATGTTAGTTACGTTACCTGAAGATAAGTCCACAAGAAGAGTATAACTTTATTCCTCTATAGCCACTGAACCTCTGTTTTCAAATTCCTTCCCACTGCACAAACCCTGTACTGATGGTCTCATTTGTTGCTTTTTGGGATCCTGAGGCCTTCCTGGTAAGTTCTCAGGAAGTCCTAGGGAAAGACTTCTAGGTCCCAGATGTGCTGACCAGGACAATAAATGTCTCAGGGATAACCTGTACTGAGAGGTGGTTTGAAAACCAGATGTGTCCCATGCTCTGGCCTTGCATCAAAAGGCAGAAACACAGCAAATGAGGTGCAGAAGAGGCATTTTTCCCTGGGCTCCTCTCTATAGAGGTGCCACAGACGTGCTACTGGGGGAACTTGTTTCAAATCTGCACTTTGTTCTTATCTACAGATCTGTCGTGTTTTGAATATGTGAACATGTTCTCAGTTCACTTTGCTTTTATTTATTAATGGTCAATACCCAGAGTGGCTGGGGCAGGGTACAAGCACACTCAGCTGCTTCTATCTCTCTATGTCATTTGGGAGACAATCCCAGAAGACTGTAACTACGGCTTCCTGCCAGCGCAGAGAGATGGAGCACTTAAAACAGAAATTATACCGAGTTTCAAGAAAATAATGAAGACTATGTTTCTTACTCATGAGCTAAGAAAGTACATGTGACAGAATTATTATACAATTACTTTTTAGTTATGACAGGCTTTTAATGGATAATCATTTTAGAAAAGGCCAAATTAGTGTTCACATTTCATATTCTACTGCACCAGCCTGAGTCCTTAGCTTGCGTGGGCAGCACTGGTCTTGCCGGAGAAGGGTATCTGGTTAACAAATGGTTGGCGAATAATTGAATGAATTATAAGTCATCCTCTCCTTGAGGCAAATCTTTTTAAAATGAAGAGGCATTTTATTTCTTCATTTATCCATAAGGTGGCACTGTTATACTCTTCTTGTCCAGGAATCTGAACCCTCAAAACAGAGGCCCACGAGGAAGAAGAGAAACAAACGTGTTAAGATCGAGAGCAGTCGTGTTTAGAAGAGTTTGTGTGTGACGTAGCCGTAGAGGATTAGTGAGAGGGGTGAGGCAGGGAGAGGGGGAGGGAGGGTGATCATAAAGAATAAAGAGGAACAGGGGCAAGTAAGTCAACATGGCCGGTGGAAAGAACACAGATTTGTCCTTCAAAAGGTCTGTGTTCAATTCCAGCTCTGCCAATAACCAGTCGGACAATTTTAACTCTCTGCACCCAAGTCTCTGAGTCTGCATGTGGGGACAATGATATCCAAACAGAGGATAGTTGTGAAGTGGGGGTTATGAACTTTGGGGGAGGAGGTCTGCAGGTCTGAGCCTGACAGATGGCTCTATACCTTGTCTGACTCTACCCTAGTGCACCCCGGAGGGCTTAGGGCTGGTGGAGGACCAGTGCTCACAAGCCTGTGCAGGGCTTGAGCCTCGCTGATTTGCCCACTACGCCCTCCGTGGCTGGCAGCGCTTTCATGGGAATGTCAATTTTGTGGACTTTCTGGGTACAGGACCTAGTAGAGAGACCTGCTCGTCCTACCCCCACTCGGAATCTCTGCCAAGGCAATGCCTCCTGCACCCTGCTGGGTTGTTCCCCAACCTGGAGAAGCACTTGGTCAATGGCCCATCCTCAGTCCCCCTTCCCGGAGGTCCTCAATCTACAGCAGTCCATCCTCTCACCGGGATCTACACAGCATCCCTGCCACCAGCTGCTGCACTCTTTTATCTTCCCAGTCCCAGGATCGCTGTGGGATCTGCATCTTTCCTTAAATCCTTTCACTCCAGATGCTCAATCACAGGCACATTCATTGGTCCACAGCCACACTTGGAAACAGCCACACACTGGTAGAGATGTACTGAGCCTCCAGCGAGTGTCCTCCAAGTAACTTCAGACCCCCCTCCCGGGATGGAGATGGGCAGCTTCCCTAATATTTTGTGCTCATAGTAAAAGTCTCTGTCAGAACTGTGCAGGCAAAACCAGGGCATTCTTAGGTTTCCACATTTGATAAATGTCTACAGTGCATGTGCAATCCCACCCAAGAGACTTGGCTTCGCCCGTGGTACCTTTCCCCTTCTGCGTCCAAGTGCTGCTTTTCGAACTCCCAGTTTTTGTTAGGGGCATAATCCCATTCTACCTCTTCAGCGGCGATGTAAAAGGTTCTTATCATCCCGTAGGGCTGCTCTGAAGGGTCCTTGTTGCCACAGCTGTTGACCTCATATATCTGATTCATGCCTCTCGTGAAGTGGTGCATGGTGGAACAAAACACCCTGAAAATACCTGCAAGAGAAATGGCTTGGCAATTTTTTTGGTTTTGTTCTTGGTTTTGGTTTGCTAGCACTTTTACATATTTTTTTCCAAAATAAATAACCGGTAAGGTAGATTTCTAAAATATTAATTTTATATACTATTTTAAAATCAGACCCCTAGAGGAATAAGTTACTTTGAATATATTTATTTATGGGGGGAAATACCATTTGAAATTCATTTGTAATGGAAAAATGAAACTTGCACAATTGCTGCCAAGAAGTAATTTCGCTGTGTCTTCTCTATTCTGTGCACACCGATTAGAAGACAGTCACTCCTGGAAAATCACTGATACGTATAATTATGTTAGCCCAGCCCAGTTTAAAAAGAACTGATTATCTGTAAGATTAACACCCTAGGCAAAGTTCAAATTAGGACACATTTCTGAAGTCATGTATTTTGCCCTGAAGGATTTCATAAACTATAAATCGCAACACATATAAGTTATTATTACTAAAGCCAAATGTATTACTTCATTAAACCTTTGCGCAAAGGAGGTTCTCATTACCAATGGTAGAGTCTACATTATGCCAGATGAAATGCAAAAAAGCAACTAGATTGCTCTACATAATACCAACACTCATGCCTGACTGAGAATTATATAATTTTTAAACTGTATTTTCCAGATGCATTGGCATCAGGTAGATATACCTTAAGGAAATTTACCATAAAATCATATAAAACAAAATTATTGGAAGATATTAACTCTCAGTGAAATTATTGGATATTTCCAATTATTGGGATCCAATTGGAAGTACCTGATAATTGGATAATTCCAAGATTATGAGATAAATCTTCCCTTCCTCTAATAGACTGTGTTTTTAGAGTGGCTCTCGTTAACTACCGTTCAGAGTGATCAGTGTGGCTCTTGTTAACTACTCTGTTTCCCCGAAAATAAGACCTAACTGGAAAATAAGCCCTAGCATGATTTTTCAGGATGACATCCCCTGAAAGCCCTAATGCGTCTTTTGGAGCAAAAATTAATATAAGACCTGGTCTTACTTTGGGGGAAACATGGTATCTACAATGCACACAGATAGCTTTTGTCATGCCACACGTGTCTAAATATTGCCAAATTACCCCTTCAGGATGAGCAAAAACCATTGGTTCAGTGGTACCCTAGCACCCATAGGCACTGGTGAGGAAGAGTCTCTGAAACCACAAGGAATATACCTCTGAGAACAGAGTTGGCAGGAGCGCCTGCATATGTTGTTTTCCAGGCAGCCCGTTATTTATGTGTTCATCGTGTTCTTCAATAGTCAGGGAATTATCTTCTCTCAGAACAAAGAGGCGTTTAACGCCTTGTTTGTGGTGATGGTTTCAGGGATGTATACTTATCTCCAGACTCATTAATAAGATCCAATAAGATCCAACAGACTTAATGTATACAAATACATGAAATATGGCAGCTCTTTGTACATCAATCATACCTCAACATAGTGTTTTAAAAAAAACAAGAACAAAAAGAAAATGCTTGAGTTGCAGGCTACTGTCTATTCTATCTACATTTGTTTTTGGCTCATCGTTGTGGGACAGGAATGGGTGGACAAGCTTTTAGGTAGCCACAGATTTATACTTACCACCAAACATAAATGGAAAAACATTGTCGTGAAGCTCTTTAGAAGCATAGAGGGCACATGATTAATATTTAAGGTACTGGAATAAGTAGCCAAGTCTCTAAAATCATTCCAGCCAGCGCTAGCTTTGAATGCCTATTTTGTATGGATTAAAACTATTTGACTGTTTCCCTCCCCTCCGCTTTTTGGTTTTGAAGAGTGTATTTTAAAACACTCATTGTGCCCAAGGCATCTCTTGGTTTGGGTGAGTCATAATTTAACAATTATATTGATATAGAAAGGTTGAATACTAGAAGTTTCCAAAAGTGAGAATTATGGAGCTCCTAGTCTCAGACAGTTCTTGGGGAAGAGTTTTGAAGCCCAAACCTCAAGTTGTTAACCAATGGCAATGTGTGGCATCCGGTGTGAAGTAAAGAAACAAACATTCACTCGTAACAGAGGCAGAGTTGGCAGAGTTGGGTAGCTATGGGTTTCTTTTTAAGATGAACGAACAAGCTGGGTTGGAGAAATGCATTGAAAGCCCATTGTACTTGCTATCCTTATTTTTCATGCAACAGTTTACATATGCTGCCATATGTTGCTCTATATATTTTATAAAAATGCCCCAAGTATCCAATTCGCTTGGGCGTCTCTAAGAGAAGGGACAGGTACTGGCACTTCAGTGGCCTTCCATGGACTTCAGACCCAATGCAACTTGTCCTCTGGGGAAACCAAGGGAGCACAACAGAATGAAATTAGAGAAGCCCCCAAATAACTCATCAAGAGGGCACTATCCATCTCTACAGAAGGCAGACTGGGTCACATCATAACCTAGAAGCATCCACTGGGCTCTCCACGCCTGGTAAGATGCTTCAGGGCAGCAACTAAAACAACGTTTGTGCTTAAAGAGCACAAAAACATCCTCTTTCTTGCACCTGAATTCTTCACAGATATGAATCAAGATCATTCTCGAAAGATTTGTGCAGCAAGGTCACTTAGAGGACTACCACTTCTGCTGGTTGGATCTTGTTTTCGATGCTTCTCCTTTGTCCTTTATGCTATGTGTTTGGAATAAAATAGGACTCCCTGATTCCAGTCAAGACTGTATCTCATTCTACATGCCCTGAAGTGCCCAAAGTTGACCAGTTTCTTCAGAGAGAGAGGACCCTAAGAGTATATGCCTGAAGATAGGAATTTGGTCACCTGAGATGGCCCCGCCTAGTTTACCTGCGTGGTCTGGCTGCATGAATGCCGTTGTAGAGGTATGGGGAAACAGGGCCAGGGTGTCGCGGTGAGTCCCTCGTAGATGGATGGTGTTGCCTTGAAAATAAACTCCATGCATGTCCGTGTCAGTGCCCATTCCAATCATGTGCCAGGAAACTCTGTCCTTTTTACACATGTTTAGGCCTGGCTGGTTGCCATACATATAGCCATTAATAGCTAAATGGAAAGAAAGACATAATCAGAGCCCATTATAATTTTGTAGACATAATAAAAACACATCATCTTAATGAGATTATCAGTGTATATGGTACGGGGATGTTCAAGTTCAAACTAGTCACAGAAGATCCTTATTATCAGAGAATAAATAGCCCTGGGGAAAAGTCACATGGTGAATCGATTTAAAAATGGAGACTGAAATTAACAAGGAATAATGCAAATATACTATAATCGTGAAAATGTTATGTTTAACGATGTATATACAAGGGCATGAATTCTAAGAATCAATAAGGAATAATCGATAAGTTGTTTTCTGGCAAAATTTTTTCTGACAAAACTGTTTGATGGTGTAATATGATATCCTTCATTTCAAATTTTCGTTTTGCAGATTATAAAGAAGATCATCCTTGCAAAAATATAAACTTTAGCCATTTCCTCCAAAGTCTTCTCTAAAACTCTTGATATGAAACTCATTTTCTTTTGAGGTTCTCATCCTGTCATCTCTTTGGTAAGTGTCTCTTCCTTGGTTATTAATTCATTTAATTTTGTCAGATTCTCATTTGTCAATGGCTTTGCATTTGATTCTAGAAGTTACCAGACATCCCTTTACTGATTTCATGAATCCTGCACCATTTGAAAGATTTGCAGTTGATTGACATTATATTCAAATGTCTGGTCAGTGGAGAGGGACTTTTTTGGGGGGAGAGGGACCCTAAGTTTATAAGAGGGTAATAATTTTGCCTGATGATAACTTTTGTTTTCCTACCTCAGTAAAATAACTGAAGGGACTTGGAATAATGATTACTTACAGATGAAGACCCTCTGTATCTCCAGAAATGCAAATTGTTTTTATCTGTTACATCAACCTCAGTCCATTGATAGTGGCTACGTGGTGAAGTGCCTTGAGAAGAATTGAGAAACCACATTCCCACTCTGTAGGGGGATGAATGCCATGACCGAAGAGCACTGTCTGAGAGGTAACTGTGCATGATGATGTCATATTATGCTTGATGCCTCTTAGAGAGAGCAAGATTATATCCCCGCCCCCTCCTTACGAATGCCCGTGGTAGGAAAGAACAACTATCATGAATGACCTTCTGTTATAACCCCCTTGTCAAATAAAATTACTGTTTTTATTATTTCTGTGTCTGAAGAACGAGTGGTGCTTGGCAATTTTGCTCAAATATCTAGGATTATTAGTAGAATGTCCAAGAAACCCTGGGGCTTCTGAGAAGAACATCACATTTTCTGAAAAAACATCTTTGATAATGTTTTTGCAAAGAAATGATCTAAATCTTGTCCACTGAATATTAAAGAGATAGTATTGTAAGTTGGGGTGTTAATAATTTAGTCCTTAGGTAGCTGGTAGAGAATCTTCCGTTGCCTTGGAACTCCAGTTGAAAGCCCCTCTTTCTGGAACACTCATTCGTTCATTCATTCAACAAACACCTTTGACTATAGACTTTGTCTCCTAATAGGTGCAATGCAGAGCACTGCCTACCACGTGAGGCACTTACTCTTTGGTATTGTTCCCATCTTTCTTCCCCCCACTCCACGCAAGAAGACTGAAGATAGAATTTAATTTCTAATTAATGTGAAATGTAATTAAAATACATTGTTTTCCTTGAATTTTGCTTTAAAATTGACATATTCTATATGTCCAACATATGAAAACATATTCCACATTGTCAAACCAGGATGGGGCTGGATTTGACATGGGCCATTAGGGTGGTTAGTGTTTTCTCTAAATAGGCCTCTCGTGATAAATTTCTTTTGCAATTAGCTTCTCCACTAAGGAATTGTTGTTTCCTCCTTTCTAGTTTAGTTTCCCTTTTTTATTGACTAGGAGGAAGGTTGGAAACAAATTTTGTATTCGGGTTATAACAAAACTTTTCATAGAAGATGATAATGAAAATGCCTCACTCCGTGCTTTCCATCTGCCCAAGAGGGGACTGTTGGAACAGAGCATCTGGAACCACAGGAGTCTATGAGCTGGTTGCTATGGGTCACTTGGAATATTGGACATTTTTGGGCTTCCTTGTGGAAGAGGGAGATTTGGAGCTGTTTTATTATTTCCCCATAATGTTTCATAGGCAATAAATAGATGTTATGTTTGATCCTAAAAACCAGCCCTTTAGCACCTGTTACCTTACAGCGCCTTCTTTAGGTACTTTTTTTGACGGCACACTCTTACAGGCATTTGAGCTTGGACTCTTTCTCATGATTTCACGCCCTTGGGTTATGTGCCCAAGACGAACAAGAATCTTGTGGCAGACCAATTACAAGGTGGTATGCTATTATAACAACCGATGGAGAGAGAGATGGAGAAGGAGAATTAACTAATTCCTCCGAAATGAAGATCTGGGATAGGAATGGCTAGTGTTTTACAAATTAACCCTTTAGACAGACACTCCTACGACTTGATAATAGATATTCTGCTGTGTGATTACCTCCCATTATCACTGGGGTTATCAGACATAATGATGTGATTGCGAACCCAAGGGAGGGCATTTTGTCAGTAATTTTATCCATTTAAGATATACTTTGATCTTTGCTAGTTCAAATTTTGTGTTGGTTCATCTAAGGCTGATAAAGTGTTTTAGAAGTATTAATTAAAAGTCATAACATCTCTGGGAGGTAGAGAGGTTTCATCATACCCTGTGAGGCTGAAGCCACAAAATAATTTACTCGTGACCAAGAACAACGCCCAAGAAACCAAAATTAAGATAGTTACAGCATTGCCAACACTTTCACTTCAAATGCAATTACACCTTTTCTTTACAGGAGGAAAAGTCGTTTTTTTATACCATGCATCCTGTTGGACTTCACAAACTCTTTGTCCTCTTTGTCAACCGCGAAGGGACGCCGGGTAAACTTCTGGATGTTTTCATCAAGATACAGGCTCAGATTCTCATCGAACACTGTGAATAGCAGGTAAAATTCCTTGTCTATGCCTTTCTATAGAGAAGAAAGAAATGAATATAAAAAGTACAGGTTGGAGGAATTCTTGACTCTGCTTCGCTTTCAAAGTGAACACAAAGTAAATAAGGATCAGCACCAGCCTTCAATTTACTGGGTCATTTTGTGAACCAGGATTCTGAACATGATTCTGGTGAACTCATTCCACCTCTGAAAAATCCATCTCATTATATCCTTTTCCCTCCTCTTGTGTCTTCCTCTGGGCAAATAAGTCCCCGCTGAGAGGCTTTCCTACTCTGTGGGACTAGAGTTATCAGCTGGACGTTATTGTCTTCCTCTCCTTACCATGGCCTCCATGTCCTGGCCCCAGACTCTCTCTCTCTCCTGGATTTCATAGCCTTGGACTCACCCCCTAGCTTACACCAGCCACCCTGCCTTTTGCTCTTCCGTGAACACACCAATCTCATTCCCACCTCAGGGCCTTTTCGTGTGCTGTTCCCACTGCCTAGCAGGTTCTCTCAGGTCTTGCTTAGGTCACTTCCTTACTTTATCCAGTTCTCTGCACAAATGTCACCTCCTCAGAAGACTCTTTCCTGACCACCCTGTTGAAAACAGTCACTCATCTTCTACCTTGCCTCAAACTCACCCACTTTACCCTACTTGACTCTTCATAGCACTTATCTCTGACTGAACTTGTATTTTGTGTATGAACTTACAATTGTTTTCTCACTGCAATGTAGGCTTTATGAAGGCAGGAACATTTTGGATTTTTCTCTATATGCCCAGCTCCAAAAAAAAAAAGCCTGGAAAAGCAGGCACCCAGCACATGTTTGTGAGTGAAATAATGAATTCAGACAACCTATAAGACTTTGCTATATTATGTTACCTTGAATTGATATTGAGGGGACTATGGATTACTTCCTCTCTGTGTATATTTCTAATCCATCTATTTTGAGCATATCTGACCACACAGCATCCTGAATGCTGAAATATGCTTTTCTTTAAAGGTGAAACAGGGAGGTGACTATATTTTCTGTCCCTTAACATCTTCCTTTCTCTTCTAATACGCTCCCTTCTAATTCACCCTTCTGCTGCCTGCTCCAGAGGGATCCTCAGCAATGCTATCTGATTACATCTCTTTTTTTATTAAACTGGACAATATGATCTAAACTCACAGTGCGCGATCCCAGCCTACCTGTACAGCCTCATCTCTTGGCCCTTCCCTCCTGGTACTTTGACTTAAGCAAGGCCAAGTTCCTTGCAGCAATCTGAACTTGTTGTGTTCTGCAGGGCTCTGTCCTTCATGCATGTACCCCTCAACTTTGACGGTCTGCCACCCTAATCCAGCCTCAAGGGCCAGCTCAGCTGTCCTACCTCTGTGATGCTTTCCTAACGCCTCATCAAAGACATGGGTACTCCTTGTTTTACGCTCTTACTATACCTTATATACACTTACTGCTTTTATTGCATGGTGTTTTAGAAGGCAGTAGTTTAAGATGATGGAAAGAAACAATGTAGGCTTGAAATTTTAAAAAATAAAATATAAAACCTTGAAGAGACATAAAGGGTCAAAAATACAAAAGCTGATAGGCTATGGGAGCAGGCAGATCTAGGTTCTAATGCCATTATTCTTTTTCATGATTTTGTGCACGTAGGCTGGCTATGAATGGTATTTGGCTCAGGTAACAATGCACAGAGATTATAAGATGCTTCTAGCAAACCTCAAAGTTACCATCGAATGTGGCAAAATGATAAGTACCTTACAAAGTTTTTCTAGCACTCAATTTCCTTCGCTCAGGTATTTAGCTAGTAGGAAGTAGGGTAGTATATTGGGAAAAATTCAAAGCTGAATGCTCAAAGTCCCATGTTCTACTGCTGACTATCACTACTAACTAGGTGTCTTTCCTGGGATATCACTTAATGTCTCAGAGCCTCAGTTTCTTCTGCTTTATAAAGGGCATGATCCTTCTGCTTTGCCTCATATGATTATCGCAGCACAGTGTAAGCATTCAGTCTTCTTACACAAGCATTTTTCAGGGTCATTCAGAGGACCAGGGACACACTGAACCTCCAACAGACATTTCCAGGTTTGGTCCTTTGAACAGGGAAATGAAAATCTGAGGCGGACCAAGATATTTTGTGTCCTCTACTTAGAAGTTCCCTTGAGCCCCGAGGCAGGTCCATACAATGCCAAACATTATAAAATATACCATTTAAATAGTCTTGCTATTTCTGACTGGTGAAGTAATTCCAAATGGCCAAATGACTGGATTTTTCTTGTTTCATTAACGTGTTTAATATCGTGCAGAAATAGCTTGCAATGCTAGGCTTTGCCACACTAATAAGTGCAACCATCCAAGCTTCTAAGGGGGGACTTGCTAGACGTTAACGGCATGCTTTCCTGTTCCTTCAGCCATAGTGATCAACTTCCAGTTCACAGTGGTGAGTGACAGTGGTTCTCAACCCTGGCTGCACTTGGGAATCACCTGGAGATTCTGATCTAATTGGCCTGGAGCACCTGAATCAAAGATGTTTAAAAGGTCTCTGGGTGGTTCTGATGGATGGCCAAGTTTGAGAAAATTTGTCCGAAAAGAAAGGATTGCAATTTGCATTCCACATAGATCTCAGAAGATTCCAGAATCAAAGCAATACACAGGGAGATACCCACCAAATCCCAGCCACAAGAAGCAGAAATCCTGGGTATCTGGGTGGGCATCTCTAACTTTGGAAAATCAGATCTTAAAATTACAAAATAGGGCTGGCTTGGTGGCTCAGGCGGTTGGAGCTCCATGCTCCTAACTCCGAGGCTGCCAGTTCGATTCCCACATGGGCCAGTGGGCTCTCAACCACAAGGCTGTCAGTTCAATTCCTCAAGTCCCGCAAGGGATGGTGGGCTCCGCCCCCTGCAACTAAGATTGAACACGGCACCTTGAGCTGAGCTGCCTCCCAGATGGCTCAGTTGGTTGGAGCGCAGGCTCTCAACCACAAGGTTGCCGGTTCGACTTCCGCAAGGGATGGTGGGCTGCGCCCCCTGCAACTAGCAACGGGCAACTGGACCTGGAGCTGAGCTGTGCCCTCCACAACTAAGACTGAAAGGACAACAACTTGAAGCTGAATGGCACCCTCCACAATGAAGATTGAAAGGACAACAACTTGATTTGGAAAAAAATAAAAAGTCCTGGAAGTACACATTGTTTGCCAATAAAGTCCTGTTCCCCTTCCCCAATAAAATCTTGGGGAAAAAAATTATGAAACAATTCAATTCCCAATTATGCCGAAGTCAATTTAAGACGAAGGGGGAGAAACTCCTTTTGTTACTGACTCTTTAGTACTATCTAATCTCTAGCCAGGTTACTGCTTTCTCCCGTACCATCCTGAGTGGACCTTCGATGACCTACCTGTGTCCCGTCATCATCAAGCACGCCCTTTTTACAGACGAGCAAAGGCCCTACGAGGCCAGAGCTGGTGTCCTTGATCGCTTCAACTGCTGAGAAGTAAAGGTAGGTCAGACAGGGAGGATCATCCGCTGTCGGGCTTACACTTTCAGGCACTGTCCACCTGTATGTGAAGGTTTCACCTGGCTTAACGTGTGCCCCTGGTTTCAGAAAGCCTGAGGAGATAAATGAAACAATTACTCAAAGCCACTGTCACAGTCCGCTCTTTCATGAGATAGAAGCTTATCTCAAAGGATTGTATACTTAATAGATTAGATTTAGCATCTTCATAGATACTATTTCTTAATCATATATCAGATTTCGAACATATTAAGAGTGATAGTCGCCCATTTAGCGATTAAATGTAAACCCATACAATATTGAGTGCCTTCTCTGTGGAATATATTACATGTGGCCCTGCAGAGGATACCCCAAAAAATTAAGCAAGAGACTTATCTTTAAAGAGTTTAAAATCTTGAAGGTTGAATGAGGAAATAACCCAAATAACTACAAGATAGAAGGAAGGAAGTGAATGCCCAAGCTGACTAAGCTGGTAAATGGCAGATCTGGGATTCAAACTGGGGACTGTTTGATTCCAAAGACTGCACACTTAACTTTCACATTATATTGACAAATGAACACTGAATCTCTCCTACTAGGCTGAGGCCAGAGACCCTGCATCTTGTCCAGAACTTTGCAAAAATGTGTGCAGTAAGTTTGCTGAGTTTAACAGTAGAAAATACAGATATTTGGGCTGTCACTGGACTTCTTTCTGCACACACAGAAAAAGTCATGGTGTGCATTTTGACCAAGCAGGAGAGTGCCAGTATAGGAGATGCTGCGGCTGAAGAGGGTGAGGATAGGTCTGGGACAGTGAGGGGAGGGGTTGGTGGACTTCTACTTCCATTCCTTCATCCTCTGTCCCTCACCATCACCACAAAGCCTACTCTAGATGGTCCTGGCCTCTCACTGGGGCATGAAGAAATAGCCTAGGTAGCCATGATGTCAGCTGTGGTGATGGGGAAGGCTGCCAAGGAAACGAGGAGTTTCCTAAGTGCAGTATCATGAATGGAAGGATAGTTCCTGCAGCCACTGTGCAGAAGCTGCCTTTCTTATGTATAGAGAGCCTGTGCAACCTACTTTGTGATGGAGAGACGCTATAGATGAGGGTAAGCACATGATACTGGCTTAAAATAAACATTTGTCAATAAATACAGAACAAAGACCATGTGTAAGATTTTGATGTCTACAAAACATTGGAAATCAGATTTTCCCCTCAGCCTTCCCCCAAAGAATCCTACGCAACCTGTAGCAGAAAAACTCTTCATCTTAAAAAGTGGGGGTGACTGTGAAAGCAGCTCACTTTGAGATTAATTACACTACTGAGGGAAAAGAAAAAGAATTGATATTTCCTAAGAACCCACCGTGGGCTAGACCTGTGCTGAATTCTCTCCATCCCTCCCCCAAAGCCCTGTGAGGTGAGAGTCATTATCTATATTTGATAGGTAAGAAGAATAAGGTTTAGAAAATTGAAATAATTGCCCAAGCTCACTGGGCTGGTAAGTGAAGGGACCAGGATTTGAACCTAGTCTGTCCAGGTCTAAGTCCTTTGTACAGTCACCTGCTTCCTCCGTTAAGCGTAGGCTGAGACTTACCATCTATGTTTGGGGCTGCATCAGAGGCTTTGTCATAGACCACACCATGGGGCAAAATACTGTAGACTTTGTCAGCTTTGTTGGCAAAAGTCACTAAGAGGGTATCGCCCACCTCTGCCCTGATGACTGGGCCTGAAAAATATCAAGAAGAGGAGGGAGAAGGGGGTGAACATAGTCACGGAGATGTGAATATGGTCAAGAAAAGAGTCGCTCCATGTAGACGTATGAGTATATGACCCGCTAAAACATCCACACACACACCCCCATCCCGTTCAAAACATGACGGATGGTTTTACTCTACCAAGAATTCCAAGATGGGCTTCTGCCTCAGAGAGTCTCTTTCTTTGAGTAAAAGTTGCATCAACATACTCCACGTACTGAGCCTTCCAATATTTTCCTCCTATTCTGTTGTCTGCTTGTGCAAAGTAGAACTCGGAGTCACTGTGGAAAGAATAGGAACCTGACTGAGGACACATCTCTGCATATCCACCAAATGTGTTAATTATGGAGCTTCATTTTATGATCTCTAGCCCATTCACCCACTCGTCTCCCCAGAACAGGTTTCAATAAACTCTCCAGGAATAGTCAACCAGCTTTAAAAGTGTTCAGAAGCTGGATATGCGCAAGCTCATTTCTGTCTTAGCCATTGCACTTTCTTCCCCAGAAGTCCAGCAACCGAAGAAGAAGGCAAAGGTCAACTCCTTACTTACCAATACTGGAGTCCCAGAATGGTGTCCTACAAAGTAACAAAGAGCTAACTGGTGTCTTTGCAGAATAGGCAGCCCTCGCTCTCTTGCCGATGCCAGTGTGAATAGTCTCTGCATATAGTAAGCTCTAATATCTGGCATTATTAAGGACTGGAGTGTCTAGTTAATCAAATAGTTTAATTAATGGAGAGTTATCACATAAGCTATACACATGAAATACTAAAAGTCAAAGTTGTGAAACACTGTACTGTAAATTCTGACTAGTACTAACTCTATGTTCTCTTATTTCTGTTAATGGTACCATCACTCTTGCAGGCTTACAGGCTGTCTCTTTGTCTTCGTTTTTGCCTCATCCCCCTATCCTGTTCATCCTTCCTTTGCAAGCGCTTATTGCACCCTTCTTTTTCTGCACCTTTTTGCCATCTTTTCCTTTCCTTTCTTCCCACGGCCACAACCCCAGTTCATACCCTCATCGCCTTGTGTCTGGACCATTTTATGAACCGCTAACTGCACACTCTCCATCCTCTCTCTCACATTGGCTCACTTACTTTTTCTCAGCATACACACGACTATAACTAACGTTAATCTCCAAAAATGGTCATTTTCATCGCAATTACTGGCTGCAAAATCTTCAATTGTTTCTAATTGCCAATCAAATAAGGATTACAGGACCTGTGCAGTTGAAAGCCAGTTTATTTCACCCCAGTTCTCTTCCTATTGCTCTATGCAAATGCCCATTCTCCTATGCAAATCCCCCACTCCAGTCATTCTGATCTAATCACTCTCCCCTACATGGTAGGCACTTTCCATTAACCCCTGCATCTAAAATTTCCTCTTTTCACTATTCACTTGTATAAATTCTATCATTCTTCAAGACCCTGCTTAGGTTCTTCCTCTGTGAAGTGTTTCTGGCTATCTTAGTTCTCTCTGCACGCCCAGAGAATTCACTGTCTGGGCACCTCATCTTAATTCTATTTGTAACTTACGAAGTTATTTCTCTTCTGTGCATACTTCTGTGCATTCTCCACCTGAGTGTGGGAATATTGTCTCTGACCGCCTTGCATCTCTTATGTCAGTTAGTATGTTGTGTTTCCACATATTACATTAAATATCAATTGAATATAGCTTAATATTTCATATTTTATAATGTGCTACAGAATTCTGGAAGGCTTCTAAGACATAATTTTCAAGGCTAATTCTCTTTATTCTCTTTATGGAGAAATACTCGTTAATAGTGAATGTTGATAACAGAGCTTATATATTGTTCACACAAATTCCTTAGGCAAGGTTCAAGTGCATCAGTTTTGTGGAAGAACAAATGAATTAATAGAATTTACAATGAAAGAAACAAAGCGTATCTTATTGATCACAAAGAGAATTTTTAAAACATTCCCTCAAACGTAAAACCAATTATAGAGTAATAGCAATACTTTTTGGTATTACACTGTACATTTTTTAATGCTCTCATAGACATCATTACATATGATTCTACAATAAGAAGGTCACAGGAGTTCACATCCACTTAATGGTTTGATTCAATTCAAAAAATACTACATGCTGGGGCCCAGCCTGGTGGCTCAGTTGGTTGGAGCTCCATGCTCCCAACACCAAAGGCTGACGGTTCGATTCCCATATGGGCCAGTGGGCCCTCAACCACAAGGTTGCCGGTTCAATTCCTCGAGTCCCGCAAGGGATGGTGGGCAGCGCCCCCTGCAACTAAGATTGAACAAGGCACCTTGAGCTGAGCTGCGTATAAGTTCCCGGATGGCTCAGTTGGTTGGAGTGTGTCCTCTCAACCACAAGGTTGCCGGTTCGACTCCTGCAAGGGATGGTGGGCTGTGCCCCCTGCAACTAGAAAAGGCAACTGGACCTGGAGCTTAGCTGCGCCCTCCACAACTAAGACTGAAAGGACAACAACTTGACTTGGAAAAAAGTCCTGGAAGTACACGCTGTTCCCCAATAAAGTCCTGTTCCCCTTCCCCAATAAAATCTTAAAAAACAAAATAAAAAACTGTATGCCATGGAAACCCAGAAGGAAAATGATTAACTATGATTAGGGAGTCAAGGAGGCCTCAGGTAAGAGGTGACATTAGATTTTGAAGGAAAATGGCATCTTACTGTACCGGGAGGGAAAGGAATTGTAGGTAAAGGGGCATAACTTACATCAAGTTGTCCTTGAACTAAAAAGAGAAAGTTCCCTTGATTGAAAGAGAGTCCTGTTTTATTCTGTCTTCAAAATTGTCTTCTCCATATGTGCAAAGACCTATTCTCTTCCCTGTCAGCTTAGTATTTCTTATGGCACTTAGCACTGCAATTTGCACATAGTAGGTGTTCAAGAAATGTTTGATGAGTGAATGAGTGTGAGAATGAATGAATGAATATAGTGTTTTGATTTAGCCAGCAAATCACAAAGCAATAAATAGTCTTCCAATTCTCAGCAGTATACACAGGGCTCAGAACCCCTTAAATGGTGTCATTATACCATTTATGTAGTACGTGCTCATAAGAGCAGTGTCTGGGGTACAAATGAGATCACAGGGAAAAGCCTAATAGATGGTTCCTTTATGAGAGGCTTAGAAACATCAGCAAAAAGAGCTTACCTGCCAGAGGCATTTAGGGGAAGACCAGTGAATTTGTTACAGCCTTGAGGACCATAATCCCAAAGAATTTTTTCAGCTGCTATAAAGTAGCGCCTCTGTTGACCTTTCATCTTGGGGTGCGAAACAGCATTTTTGCAGTTACCAACATTATATTGCCCCAGCATACCAGCTGCAGAACAGAAGAAAACCATCAGCTAAAGTATAAATGCTCACAAAAGAAATCATACAGGAAAAGACTGATAGATTTGACTTCATGAACTTTGAAAACTTTTGTACAGACAATAAGACCATCAACAAAGTTCAAAGTAAAGGATTAATAGCAAGATTTTGTTCTTTTTTACTGCTGCATAATATTCCATTGTGTATTTATCACATGGTTGGACCTAGAAGGTATTATGCTAAATGAAATAAGTCAGATAGTGTGGAGAAGACAAACACATTTTAAAAAGGAATTTGGCAATATATGTCTATAACTTAAAAAGAAAATCAAACTCTCTGACCCAGGAGTTCCAAATCTAGGAGTTTTGCTAAGGAAACGTCAGAAAAAGTATAAACTTATCTATAAATTGATTTTATCAGTTTTGTTGATAACGCCAAAAAATGGGGGGAAATATAAACGTTAAGCAATAGAGTGTTGGTTAAGAGAATTGTAATCTCCTTATAAAGGACACTGGAAGGATTAACAATGACGAAGTAGCTCTATATTCACTGATGTAAGTATATTTCTGATATATTAATAAGTGGAAAAAATAAGCTACAAGGCAGTATTTTATAAATAATATATGCATTTAGGTAAAGGTCTAGAAAATAGTGATGGAGGATATTCATCAAAATGTGACACTTTTCTATTTTGATGGCATTATTGAGTTTTAAAATTAAATTATAAATTATATAAATGTCTAACCACTTTGCTGTACACCTGAAACTAATATAAAATAATATTGAATGTTAACTGTAACTGAAACAATAAATAATTTTTAAAAAATAATAAAAATAAGTTAACAATTTAAAAAAAATTGAATTATATGTATTTTCTAAGTTTTTTACAATAATTTTTCTCTGAAGGCATGGACAATTTAGGAAATGTTGTATTTTAGCAATCTATAAACACCACTTTACATCCACAACTACTAGCCAAGCTTAGCAATCTTACTAGTCTCAAACGGCTGCTAATGTGAGTTTAAAACTAGTTTCTTCTGAGATTTAACAGCATGGGACCTTTTAAGAGTAGGGATCTTGTGTTGAGAACACTTAAGATCTACCCTCTTTGGAAATTTCAAGCATACACTACAGTATTGTTGACTGTGGTCACCATGCGTGTATTAGATCTCCAGAACTCATTCATCTGGCATGACTGAGACTTGGTATTCCTTGAGATGTCAAGTATTCCCACCCCTGCCCCCGACATACGCACAAAGGTAACTATGTACGGAGATGGTTATGTTAATTATCTTGAGTGTGATGATCAGTTCACAATGTATGCATATATCAAAACATCCAGTTGTGCATCTTAAATATATATGATTCCTATTTGTTGATTATATATGAATAAAGCTGGGCGGGGTGGCAGGGGCAATAGGAAACTTTTCTTGTTCATCTTTGTCTTCCCTGAACAGTATCTGGTACATATTAACTGATCAACTCAACATCTGTTGAATTGAATTCAGCTGGAATAAACCAGCTGACTAAAGCTAAAATTGGCTGCTTAAGGTTGATGGAACAAGAATGTGCTATCAAAGCAGCACTGAAGAATTGCATCTCTGTACAGCTAATAGTGACTGTGTGTATATCGTTAGTCAGTACCTAAGTTTAATCACATAATTTCTTCTGTGTCTATCCCACTGACATATTTTCTTTTTCTATTCTTGTTTTTACCATTTTAGGCCAGACCTTTTATACTTCATAACTCTAATGTTTCCAATGCATCTTAACTAGCATCCGGTGGCCAGATTCTCTCCACTGAATCCTTTCTGCACACAGATACCATGTGTATTTTCCTAAGTCACTGCACTGATTATGTCACCAGTGTGCCTAAGGATCTAGAAGGACTCACTATTGCCTTCCAGACATGGTCCCACCTCCTTAGCCTTGCCATTCAAAGCTGCTCCCACTGGGGCTGAACTGCCTTTCCAGGCTTCTCTCTCATCAGTCTTCTGGCCTGAGCCTAGAGTCCAGCTCAGTAGAACCTAGTCTATATGGTCCCAAGGAACCAGGACCAAGTCATTCAACAGGCATTTAAGTCAACAAATGTTTATCGTGCACCTATCATTGGATTTTGTCTCCATATAGGGAAGAACATTGTAATAAAGCAACCCAGAGATTAAAACGGGCTGCTATAATATAATTACTTAAAAGAGATGTTCCAAAGGAAATTCAAGAATTGGATGGGAGATTGGTCCAGATTACCTTTCCAATGCTAAAAATGTGTTACACTATTTACAGTTGTTCGTATAGAACATGTGTTTGTTCCCAATTCATGTTGCTTCCTCTGCCTGGAAAGCCTTTCTTCCTTTCTTTACCTATTCAATTCCTACCTGTAGTTCAAGGCTGAGATTAGAAGCCAGCTCTTCAGGAAGCCTTTCTGATTGCCCCAGAGAAGTGACTATGGCTCCCAAAGAGCATTTATCATTGAGCTTCAAACGTTCATTGCATAAGTGTCTCACTGTGTCTAACTACTAGGTTGTAGTTTCCTTGAATGTCTCATCATTTCTTTCAATCACCTTTTACCTGGTTCATAGGGAAGGGATCAATAAGTATCTGTTGCCAAATAAGCATTGTACATTTTTCTATGTGTTTAATATTTAATTAAATGTAACACATACAAGAATCTATCTAACAGCAGTCACTGAATGAGCACCATTGACCGTGTGGTCTAATTGTTCCATTCTAAGCATCTTCGCACTGGTCTTTGTCCTTTTACCTTGTAGGTGATCACTGACTTGGCAAGTTATCATCCACTTTCCAGGATTCTCAGCTATCATTTCTGCTGTCAGGAAGGTGGCAGGGAACAGGTTGACGACATCCGTCCGATGCCGTCGGCTGATGAAGGTGTTACCATAAAAATAGATGGAGTGGATGTCTATTTCATTCCCCATCCCAAATAAGTGCCAGGACACTGATTCCCCAACACACATATCAGGCTCAGGGAAGTTTCCAAAGAGGTATCCATTGAGAGCTGAAAGACAGAAGCACAGCAGTGGAAGAGACTTCCCTGCAGAGGTGAGCAGGACCCGAAACGTTGGTGGCTTCTACTATTGCATGACTGGAAAATCAGCGCTGATCACTGATTGTGATGTTCTCATGCAGAAAAGCACAGCTCCTTTCACATGTGCATAATATAGTCCCAGAAAGGAATGAGAGGTGTTGGTCTTTTGGGAAGAAAAGCACTCAATGAAAGTGACAATCAGCACACACTAAAAACAGCCTGGGAGCTGCTGTGTGGACCCAATGAGATCAGGAACAAACAGAGCACTGCTCCTACTTCCAGGAGGCTCAGCCGCCATTTTTCCCAATCCTTCATTTGCAAATTTGCCTTCCCCCCCCAACTCTGTTTTTGCAACTAGAAACCCTTTCTTCCTCCTCTTACAGCTCTCAGGACCTAGCAGAAAAGCTACACATAGTAGCTGCTTAATTCAAGTGACAAAATCATGCAGCAAAATAGAAAGGAAAGGGACTGATTAGAAGGGACTTATAAGAGATACATATTTTGTTAGTTTAAAAGCAGGGAGGAAAAACATTTTTTAGTAGGTCTTGCTGGGAAAGAATCTTACTGACTGAGCTTACGCCTTAAGTCTGGGACCTAATACTTTGAATTATCTAAATGGCAGTTGGAATTTAACCAAGTACATAAAAGGAACTTGACTTAGGGTTTCTTAAATTCAAACTGAGTTAAAAAGCTATCGTTACGTTACTAAGATAATAATGACTGGGACAGTACAATTAATTCTAAGTCATTTTTAGTAACTTTAAATAAATATATCGATAAGTCTCGTGTTGATTGTGCATCTCTCTAGACTAGTTTGTTTGTGTGTGTTTTTTCTTTGAAGTTAATTTTTTTCTATACTTGGTTAGGTCTCCTTTGCCAGTCTGAAGGATTGATTGCAAACACCTATTTCAGCATACAGGCTCATTTTTTAAAAATGTATTTTCATCCAAAAGAGTAAGAGGAGTTATTTAGGTAGCTGAGTCATAACCATCACAATTAGTAGTTTTAAGCAAGATTTGAGATCACCACACCCATTTTCTGAAGAACAGGGATAAAAGTTAACTGGTCATAGCAATGATTTGAATTTAAGTCTTCGGTTATTCCAGTCTTCATTTTTTCCCCCTGCCTCCCTCCCTTTCCTCCTCTTCCTTACTTCCTTTCCTCCTAAAATATTTTCCAAGCAGCCCCTACATCCAACGTTGCTGAAACATCCTAGGAAGGAAAAGAGCAGGTGTGCAACACAATGGAAAGAGTCAGTATATTGACAATCACACCGTGACGTGCTTTGGAATCAAACACATGTAAATTAAATTTATTTGCTATGGAATTTCTCTCTCAGGGTCTCTCAGGCAACTCTGGCACTAATTCACACTTTGACCTTTAGCAAGTCATTGATGGTCTCTTAACCTCAGTTTCTCCATCTGTAAAATTGGGGAAGTCAGATGATCTTCAGCTCCTTTCCTCTCTCCTATGTTTTTATGACAACATTGACTGTCTCGGTTAGGATGATTCTGGGAGATAGACAAGCAAAGATGGAGGGAACTTGTCAATGAATGACATGGGGTGGTTGTTTATATTGAAGATTTTCTTTATGTTCACTAGAACTCTCCAGGAAAAAAATAGAATGAGGTGCTTAATAATCCCCAAATCCTAAAATTCTGCATTAAGCCACTACTCAGGGATAGGTAAATGTTCTGTCTCAACTATCAGGATAACTATAGAAATTCCCTACGTTCAACAAATACACAGTCTGGGGCATAGTAAATGCTCAATAAATGTTGATTTAAAGAATATCTGGGAAACAAATTCACAAGTGTGTATTTAAACTCTGTGCATAGCATAGCTCTTGAAATTTAGCAGCTGCTCAGAAAATGGTTCCTGGATAATGCGAGAGGTTGCAAAAGACAGACTGTTATATAATGATTCATTCTCTTTTCTCCACTCTAAATCCACCCATCCTCTGGGCTCACCTCCTGATTCTTTCTTGATGATAACATTAATCCTTTGACTTTCTGTGCCATAGCTTTCTCATACCCAATTTATCTTTTATCTATTGCCTTGTCCCTTCTCAGATTGTTTCATTTTCTGACATGTAGTGTGTTTCATATCTCTTTCTAATCATTCTCATCACTAAGTTACAAATCTTGGAAAACTAAGTTTACCATTTCTGTGATAGTATCAGATACTCAAAGGCAGTCAGTATGTATTTGACAACATGGGAGGTACGCACCGTGCATTTTGTTACTCCTCTGGAAAACAGCATCTTCTTTGTCAACTGAATCGGGGTCAGTGCAGAAATGTCTGATATTTTCATCGAGGTACCAGCTTTGATTCTCATCCACCAGAGTAAACATTATAATGAACTCTCGGTCCACATCAGTCCTTGCTCCTGAGTATTTATTCAGGACACCTATCAAACACATTCAAAAGAGTAGAGAAAACAGCTCAAAGTGAACTTAATCAGGATGAGCGTTGCTTGCTGCCAATAGTGTCAGATAAGTGTGAAGCTTGTCGAAGACCTGGATCCACAATAGCAACCCACAACATACAAGCAACAAAGGACTTACGTGGAAATGGCAGACGATTTCCACTAGAGACAGAAGAGAAAAGTCATAAAACAGAAATCTTCACAACTGCAGACTTGGAAATCTGGCTATCCTTGAAGGAAGTCGACTTTATTGACAGACACGTTAAATCAATTAATAGGGAATAAAATAGCAAAGTGATGATATGGGCGAAATAATGAAGCAAAAGCATTCCTGGTCATTTGTATTTTTCACTTTGCTACGTATGTGTGGTGTCAGTGGGATGTGAACAGCTATTAATAGGGAATGGCCCTATTTTTTTTTTTTTTTTTTTTTTAAGCATGTAAGTTTCAGAAGGCTGTGATGGTTCTTAGGCAGAAATCCAAATTATAGTTCCTGCTAGGGTGTCAGATTGATCAAAGAGTTTCCCTAATCTTACAGAAAGCTTGGAAGAGGAACATTCTGTATAGAGCAAGGGATGTAAGCAAGACAAGACCTGAAATTTATACACACTTTTTAACCTGGGAAAAGGCTCCGGGGGGGGGGCGGGCGGCGCCTGGAAGAGCCTCCTTACCTTCCTTGCACACGAGCAGTGGGCCAATCAGCCCAGAGCAGATGTCCTTAGGAGCGTCGATGTGGGAATGGTACACCCAGGTCAGGCAGTTGGCATCTGCAGGAGCAGGGGCATATTCCTCTCTCACTGGCCAGACATAAGTGTAGTTTTTGCCAGGAGGAACCATATCATCATTCTTGTTCTTCCCAGATGTTCCATCTGGGTACAGGGCTCCTTCCAAGAAAGAATAAAACATGGTTAAAACACACAGATCTCCTGCTATAGTGGAAATGGCCAGAGTTTTGGAGTCAAACACATATGAATCAAAATGTATTTCCTGTGGGACTGAGGTAAATTACTTACACTCCAATTCAATGCCTCGATTTTCTATCAGTAAAGCTGGAATGTTAATATGTACTCCACAGGGATGTGAGAACAAGATGACACAATGTACAGGAGTGTCCTGCCCAAAACCAGGTGCTTAAAAAATGTTCATAAGGACCCCTTCTGATGGGCCTCCTGTAGCAGTCAGGAAGATTTCAATCCACTTCACTTAACATCAACTAAAGAAGGAAAGGAGAAGCAGCAGAAGAAATAATGAATGCCTCTTGTGGCCGTAGTACAGATTTAGCACCTGTATGAGGTCTCATGAGAGACAGGAAGGAAGTTATTTATTTTGCCTCCATGGATATTACAGTTCTGCTAGAGAGGTCAGAATGTGAATTATGAACACCTGGGATGACTGGAGAATAAAACGGGGTGATGTGTTGAATATAACTTGGGGTCTAGGCACGGCGGAGGGTCTACCACAGAAGGGGTGGGGCAAATGAGCATGGCATTCCCTCTCTGTCTTTTATAAGCTAAGATTGCACAAGGTTTTTCAGTTAAGGAAGGTTCTGTGCTAAAAGCAAAATAGTTTGAAAACTACCTGGGTAGAAGGCAGGAGACCAACCTGTGCAAGTTATAATTATCAATAACTTCATAGCAGGGGTGGGACTTGAGGGGCCTTGTAGGACCAGGCAGAGTTGGATGGTATTGAGAAGGCTAGAGTGTGAGGGCAGAGAGGGAGATGGATGTGGAAACACTCCAAGTTCATTCTCCATTCTCTCATTTATTCACTAATTCACTCAACAAATCTGAATTGGATACTAACTAAATGCCAGCAAATGTGCTGGCGCTAGGAATACAAATTCAAATAAAACAGCAAGAGACAGGGTATCGAAGCCAAGCCAAAGAAAAGCTATAACTAAACAAATCGAACATCACCTTTTTACAAAACAGATTCTACCATGAAACATAATTGGATTTTTGGAGAAGGACGCCAATAGAAAAGAATAACAGCAAAGCCCCTATTATATGCCAAGCATAGTGGGTACTTTGTGTATATTATCTCACTCTTCAAAGCAGCCCCATAAAGTATATATTAATATTTCCTTTTAGATTAAGTTAAGGTAATACTGCCAGCATGTGGCTGGGCCAGATTTCAATCTAGTTGTACCTTACTTCCCTCTATATTATGATACCTCCCTCACAAGTTATTGGGAATATAGTGTGTGGACTATTTTAAAAGATTTATTTACTTTATTTTTACCTGCTTTCTTTTTATGTGTATGTTTATGTAAAACTTTATTTTACATACTAACTTTTAATCTAAAAAAAAAATGAATTATTTTACAAATTAAACCCACGTACTATATAATACTAAAAAGATAAAATTAGAGAGCCAAAGCTGCATAAAGAAAACAGGAGATTAATTAGTTAGATCCCATCAGTATTAAGTATAGCTCGAAATTTTTGGTAATATGTAGGCCATATCGTTAGACCTATGTTTAATATGTATTAGGTTAATATAATTGGTTATACTTTTTTCTTCGTACAATTAAAGGAAACTCACCAATTCCTCAAGGGTGAGGAACTTTTTGCTGGTACTAAATTCTAAGAGAAGATTTTCAAGAATATAATTACATACAAATTATTGAATAATATAATGAACTATGTCATTGATGTTTTCAGGAAAGTTATCCAAAACACGTAAACATACTTTTCAATAATAAATTCTTACATTGTCTCTCAATGTATGGTGAGAATATAACCCTGAAATATATTTGACAAAACCATTTTTACTCAAAGTTAAACTGATGTAGTTTACTGCTTTCTAATTGATAATTGATCTAAACTAATAGAATAGGAGAAATCCAGTGTTACCAACCATCCATTCAACCCAAATGACACTTTTTAAAAAAAATCCTGTTACCTAGCCTCTCGGCAGCCTTTGACATTATTTCCCTCCCTCTTAAACAATTCTCCTCCCTTATCTCCCATGACGTCACACTGTGCTCCTTTGCAAGTCATTTTCAATCTATTTTTCTAGTTCATTCTCTTCTATGTGCCATTTAATGTCAGAACCCTCAACGTATAATGCTGGCTCCCTTCCTTCCATACCCAGAGCTGTCTCCATGATTGATAGCACCCATCCCAACAGTGCCCCAATCAGCTACATACCAGTGACTCCTGCTTTTATCTCCAGCCTGGACATGGCCTCTGAACTTTACACTGATATCCTACTGTCTACTGAACACCGCCACTTGTAAATCTCAAAGAGATCTCAAAAACAACCTTTCCCAAAGAACATTAGCTCTCCCTTCTCAAACCTGGTCCTTAGCCACTGTCTCCTGTCTCAGTGAAAGGCACCACCAGTATTCAATGCCACATGCCAGAAATAAAGGAAGCATTCTTATCACCTTCCTCTTCCTCCTTCACCATTTCCAAAGCACCACACGTCCTGTCCTTGCTTCTTCTTGAATTCATCCATTTATGTCCATCTCTAGCATCATGACCCTAGTCCAAACTACACCACCTCTCACTTGGACTTGGGCAGCACCTCCTAGCTGATTTTACTGCATATCTTGCCTCTCTAGTCCATTTTCCAAGCATAGCAAGAGTGATCTTTTCAACTCTCAAGTCTGATCGTATTGTTCTTGACTTAAAATCATTCCATGGCTTCCCATCACTCTTTGAATGAAGGTCAAATGTGTTGAACATAGATTGCAAGGCCTAGCGCGGTCTGGCTTAAGCAATCCTGGACTCTTTAGACGAGGGCAGTTGTCTAAAATGCATTCACACAGAGTAAAGGGCAGTAGACATAGTGGTTAAGTTCACAGTCACCGAACTTAGACTCCCTGAAATCACATCTTATCTCCATCACCTGTTAACTATAAGATTTGGGCAATTTCCTTCTCTTCTATGCATCTGAATTTCTTATCTGTAAGAACATGCTTATAATAATAATTATAATCCCTACCTCAGAGAGCTGTGGAGGCTTACATGACCTAATATCTATAAAACATCTATCACAGTGCCTGGTACATGGTAAGTATTCAATAAACCTCCGTTATTAGTTATTAATAGCACTTGCCTAAGCTTTTAATTATTGAAGTAAATACATTATGTGTGAAATTGCTTGACACATGTCTGTCTCTCATGTTAGACTGTAAGTTCCATGAAAACTTGGTTTGTTTTTGCTCAAAAATGTGTATGCAAGATCTACCCCAGCGCTGGGTATGCTGGGTGCTAAACACATATCTGTGAATACAATAATGAACGAGTAGCGTGCCCATACACCATCTTTATCCAAAATCCTGTGACTAAAATGCATGGCTTGGAAGCTTCTGAATTTATATATGGAGAGCTACAGGTCAGGAACTGGGGAAGTGTGGGTGGGTCGTGGTCTTGCCTTGAAGCTTCGACTGAGATGATTCCTTTTTCTTTGATTATATGATACCAATGAATACAAATAGCAATTTTCCTAGAGATTCTTTTATTCACAATGCATTCCATGTGCTTCCTTTTTGCTTATTATTATTGGCAGTTGTTGCTGGCTATCATTGAAAGGTGGTACAGGAGTGTTTCAGAAAGGAAGCATCAAAGACAGTAGCCTTTAGCAGAGAAGTTGAGATCAGCTTACACTAAGACACCCTCCCTACAGCCAAGGCTGTTACTGGGACAGGACTCTGGAACCTGTTGATGTGTGCTGCTCTCCATCCAATGTGCTACCCAGTCATGACTGATTGGCAAGGAACAACGTCAGTGTGCTGTTGTGGAGCAGGTGCTAAGGAAGCCCCGGACTCAGTTCTGTATCAACATAAACAAGAGTGAGACAAAAGGGAGGAAGGAAATAAGGGAAAGAGAAAAAGAAGAGAAAGAGAGGGTATGGGAAGAGAAGGAGACAGAGAGAAGACAAATGAATATGTGTAATCCTTGTGCTCTTAGAATCCCTTTCACCGTAACTGACAGGTGCTTTGATTATGAGATACAGACAAGACACCAATAACAAAGGGTTGATATTTACCTTCTGAATCTTTCTTGTAGAAAACGCCGTGTGGATGCAAAGAGTAAGGTCGAGAAGCAAAATTCTTTAAATGGATGACAATCACATCACCCACTTCAGCCCTCACGATGGGGCCCAAAAATCCAAGCCAGGGAGGTTTGGGGATCTCTGTGGAGTAGGTGTCATCTGTGTAGTGTCTGTAAACAGCTTTTTTGTAAAGACCACCTATCCTGTTGGGCCCTCTTTCGAGAAATAAGGTGGCAAGTCTAAAAATAAGAAGGAAAATATTTTAAAATTGAAATTAAAAGAAAAATTGTAATAGCTTACCTTAACAAGTTGTAAAGTACTTGCATGTATGGCTTCTCATTTGGTGTTCACTGTAACCCAGTGACTTCTGTAGAGCTGCTGAGATTATCCTCACTTTACAGATGAGGAAACCGAGGCTAAGAGAGTTAAGTGACAAGCCAAAAAGCACAAATAGTACTCACAACCAAACTAAAACAAAACCAAATACTCTAAAGTCACAGTGTCCATTTGCCCTTTTTCATTCAACATGCTCCCCTTTTATTTTTCATCGAACAAACACTTAATGTACACTTACGGCAGTCCCAGCACTTTGCTGCATGCTGTGAAAAGATACAAGAGTTCATGATGTAATCATAGAAAAATTAAGGAACTGCACAGAACAGTATATGAGTATGTAAGTCCCAACTGAGTGGTTGATGCAACAGATACAGGCTCAGTTTTTCTAGAAATGTATTTGTTCAGAGAAGAAAAAGATTTCTGAGGGTAGAAAAGTTCAAAAAACACCTCATGAGAAATGCAAGAATTAAGGAGAAGTAGGATTAGCTCACACAATGGAAAAGTGAGGACACAAAGCAGGGACAGAGCATAAGCAATGAGAAGGAAGCAGTGCGCATAATACTGGGGGACAGGAGGTTATAGACCAGGGCCCAAGTCTGAAAGGGGAGGAAGATATTACATGGATGCATGTAATATCTTTAAAAAGACTGACCATGAACTTGAATTTCAGGTTGAAGAATTTAGGATTTATCTTGGAAGTGCTAAGGACGTACAGAGGCTTTTCATAGAGTGACATGATAATTAGTATTTAAGGACCATCCTATGGCAGTGATGTGCAAGTTTACAGGAGCCAGGCAAAGGGGTGAGCAAAGATGAGGGGCAGGGAGGTTGTCAGGAGACCAGCAGGGGTGATGCAACAGAAAGAAAGCGTCGGCTGTGAAAAAATAGGATTCTAAGACCTGATGTGACTGGATGTCCTCCTGGGGCCCCAGGGTGAAAGGGACCCTCCTCAGGGTCTGGGAGCCTGAGGCAAGAGCAGCCATAGTGCCACCAACTTGGAGGTGGCCATACCATCTTTTCCTGGGCAAGTGGAACTCCCTTCACAACTCTCAGTCTCTGTGCTTAGCGTAGGGCTCCAACCCTAGCTCCAATCCCAGAAGTACTGGCTTCCGCTTGAGGAAAAGAGCTACCACTCCTGGGTGCAGCCATCACCTTGTCGCTATGCCCCGCTGAGGGTGAGAGGAAAGTCCTGCTCTCACACACACTCCTGACGTGCACACGCATGCCTTCCCTCTCAGTCGTTCAACAATCTTCAATTATGCCAAGTCCTGTCCTCAGTCTTGGGGATACAGAGAAAAAAAGACAACAACTTGAAGGACTGTCATTTTAGAAGAGAGTTATTTGAACACAGCTTATGTCCTGGGGCATCTAATCATCTGGAGTAGAAGACAGATCAGGGGAGGTTTCCTAGAGGAAGTAATGCCTAAACATGGTTTCAAAGAGCAGAGAGGAATTACCCTGGCAAAGAATAAGGAAAGGGCTGGTGTAGTAGACATTTTGGAGTTTTGCCAACTCAGCGCCCACGCTCCATACTTTGATCTGAGAGCATATCTTCTCATTCCCATGTTAAGTGTTTTGGAGGAGGCTCCACCCCCAGCTCCAGTGATGGAGCAAGTGACTCAGCCTAACCTATCAGACACCAAGTCCCCTCAGATACTGCTGGAGGGAGGCCTTGTGATCCAGGCCTGGCCAATTGGGGGGATTCCTCCCCTAACCAAACCACCCTGGTTCGCAGTGAGCAGTACAGGGACAGCCACAGAGTGACTAGTTGGTTTAATCCAAGGGATGCTAGAGAATTTTGAAGGATCTTTTTCTTGAGCACTTGGAATGAGGGATGTGAGTCTAGAGCTTCTGGCAACATATGGGCAACCCAAGGAGAGAGTCTGCCTGGGAACTCTTGCATGTTCCTCTAATCTCTTACATTTAGCTATTTATGTCTTCCCTCTAATCAACCTTTACGTACTTCCATCATCATATTCATTTTTGTTGTTTTCTTTTCTCATTATTGTACTCTATTCTCTTTTATTCACTTCCCATAATTCAATGATTTGTTTTAAAAAAAAAAAGGATTAAGCACCTACTAGGTGTCATTCAGCACCTCTCTTTTCTACTCTTTTGTGTCCCCCTGCCCAACCCTTTTCTGTTTGTTGTTGTTGTTGTTGTTGTTGTTTTTGTTGTTGTTTTCTCTTTCCCAATTCTTCCTTGGATTGGAAGCTGAACCTGGCGGTTGGGGAGACAGAGCTTTGCTGCCTCTGGGAGGAATGGCCCTGCGATTCCTGGGGAGCTGGCCATTTTTTTGCCTATCTCTGGCTCCTCTATGGGAGGACTGAACACGGCTTCTTCCTTTCTCCCAGGAACAGCCCCCCCACACACACATACCTCCACTGGCTCCACACCAACGGCAGGGCAGGGTTGACATATGTGGGTGTCTGGGCAGGCTAGTAATCTGGTGCTTTGGGCACATAAATAATATGGGGCTCATTCAACCAATATTTGCAAAAATGCTTGTTCAGATCTTATTTGGAGGAAAGACTGAGAATGCTGAGGAAGGGAGAAGGTGGTCTGGTGGTGGCAGTTCTTACCTTCTTCTTGGTCACAAGAAGCCCACCCTACAGTTCATGGGACCAATCTTCCTTCGAAGGGATTTCAGTGACCACCTGTTATTACTGGAGTACATCCCCTGGGGTCTTCTCCTTCCACCTCCCAAACCACACCTCAAGTAAGTGATTCTTTCCAACCACATACAATACTCACCCCAGAGAAGTTCTGGAAGTTGTCATTTTCTCCACCTTCAATGTCATTTCCAGTGAATTTTGTTCCCCCAGTGATACCTCCAACACCCCAGGGATGTTCTAGTGTCCTTCAGAGCTGAGGCCCAGGTGCTCCATCTCTTTATCTGGCTCAGCTGAGGACCCCTGAAAGCTCTCCCACCTCCAAAGCCAAGGGCATTCTTGTTAAAAGGGGTTTTATTGCTGACAGGTTTGACCATAGTCCATCATCATATTAGTTTGGGACAGGCTAGATGCCTCAGCTGGTTAGAGTCAGGAAGTAACAAGGTTGTGAAGAAATCACTTTCAAACCATGCTATGTTCTGTTTAAATGCTTTTTTAAAAAATTGTGTTGAGTTATAAGCTTCAGTTTATAAATTACAAAAAGATAAGGTGGCTGCAAACCCTACTTGTCACATCCCTAGGAGGAAGAAAAGAGTCTTTGGAAGGCAGACTCAGCAAACCAAATCTTATTAGGCCACTTGTTGGATTTCTGGAAAGAGGTTCAGTGGATATTTTCTTGTGGCCACATACACTACCCTGGACCTAGGCATCATTGGATATACAGTTGACCCTTGAGCAGCACAAGTTTGAACTGTGTGGGTCCACGTACACACAGATTGTTTTCAATAAATAAAGTTGGCCCTTTGTATCTTTGGGTTTCACATCTGCGGATTCAACCAACCTCAAATAGGAAACAGTATTTTTGCATTCTCAATCGTGGATTTCCAATTGCAGATCAAAAATACTGTTGGACGTCTGCTCCTCTTAACTTCTCTATTATAGATTCCCAACACACACAGACACACAGACACACACACACACACACACACACACAAACACACACACACACACACACACACATGCAAATGCATGCTGAGCAAGAGTTACTTATCACAAACTGTCTGGCAGAACCACCCAAACAAGAAGTGAGCATATCAGAGGGAGGGGAAGCGTTTACTGACTTCCTACAGCATTTGTTGTATATGCTGCATACTTTAGCCCTGAGTTATACACTGTCTTGTTTTACACCTTTCTGGACCTGTGTCAGTCTAATCACCTAAACAGCCAGTAGTCACCCCAAGAGGGGATTAGTTTTGCTAAAGCAGTGGTTCCAAATTGTCCACCCATGTACTAACTGTATCAGAATTATCTGGGACATCCGCCGAAAATTTTGGTCCCCAGACCCCATTTCAGGGCAACTGAGTCAGACTTTCTGGTGTTAGGGCTGTGGCATCTGTATTTTTCCTAAGCTTCCTAAATGATTATTATGGCAGAGCTTTCTAGTGCTTACCCGTTCTGATTCTGCTTTCCTCCCAACAGAAGGGGAAAGCAGAACTTTTGCAATTAGGTGGAACTGTGGGATTTTGACAGATGAATGGATGTGACATGTGTCTTTCCCAGGCCATGGAACCTAACTGCCATTTCAATACTCCCTCACTTCCTCTGCTGCACGAAAAGAAAGCCTCAAGTGAAGATAGAGAGGCCTCCAGATCCAAGCAGCCTGGCTTGCCATTTTGCGCAAGGAGGACAGTTGTCCTGGAGACATAGGGCCCTCTGTGAACCTGAGTGGATGAGAAGTACACTTCTATGGTGTTAAGCCCCTGAGATTCGGGGGTTAGTTGTAAATATAACACAACCTGACCTATTCTAATACAATTTTGACATGCATGCAAGTTTGGAAATCACATTTCTGTAGCACCTAGCACAAAAAACATAGAAATTATTTGAAACTATGGGAACTATTAAAAGTGGAAAAGGTAGGGAAGGGGTGGAAGTAAGAGAAAGCAGTCTTTTTAGTGACTATGCAGCCAACTACCCCTAAGAACACATTATGCATTTGTAGCAGGAGAGCTAGATGAGTCGTAGAAGATGTAAATCTTGCCCAAGGAACAAAGCAAGGGGGTGACTTCACCGGGGCCCTCCACAAGAAGCAGCCTGCGGTTTAGCTAGAGTGCACACATGAGAATGCCTGCATTGGTGGGCTGTGTGTTGTTGATAGGGTAGCCCCAGGATGGCCCCTTTGTGAGGGACTCACAAGCACTCCCTCTCAGGTTCATTCCCAGCCTGCGGGCTACCGTTCTGACTGAAGCTGAGCAGGGTCTAATCCTGCTGTGAAGGAATCCAGGTAGGGTGGGAAGTTTCACATTAGCAACTGCTTTAAAGACCAATGGGGATGTCAAACTTTCGCGTTGCAAGGCCAGGGGCAATACTCTGAAGGGAGACACCTTCCCAAAGCAGCAAGAATCAGCTACCAGCGCGGAGGTGGCATCCGGGTTAGATGAGAAGTTTGTAGGTCACAGGGGGTGTGCACCTCACCAGCACCACTGTCCCCCACAACTTGGATCTCTTAGTGGGATTTTCCCCGCATCCAGTCAATCATTCCGAGCAACTGTTGAACCTCTACTGTATATGGGACATTAAACTAGAGATTGGGGCCAAGATGTGTGAATCTCAATCCTGGCACTCAAGATACTAACATCTGGTTGGGAAGACAAAACATATGCATTGGAGGATAAAGAGCAACACTCAGTTTTTTATATGAAGTGTCAAGTACATCATAGAGAGCCTGAGTATGTGCGGGGTGGTGGGAGAAACAAGGTGAAGATGAGCTTCCAAGTAACACCGGCAGAGGGTACGGTCAGAGCAAACGTGTGAGACCATCAGGGTCACAATATGGACAAGCACCAGTTGTCTAAGCTTGAGAAGGGGCCTTGTTCACCAAGGAGAAAACAGGACGAGATTGAGACAAGTGACACTCAGCAAAGAGAAGGGTGGAGATGGTGATTACACATTGCAACTCAGGTATAGACACACCCTCCCTAATTAGATTAACAATTTTAAAGCCATCCCATCCAGGTGATGTGCTCCTTGTCACATACTCTCATCCTGGTTCCTTAGTACCACCTACCGTGTTTCCCCGAAAATAGATCCACCCGGACCATCAGCTCTAATGCGTCTTTTGGAGCAAAAATTAATATAAGACCTGGTATTATATTATATTATATTATATTATATTATATTATATTATATTATATTATATGACCAGGTCTTATATCATAGTAAAATAAGACCAGGTCTTATATTAATTTTTGCTCCAAAAGATGCATCAGCTCTAAACTGATGGTCTGGCTAGGTCTTATTTTCGGGGAAACACGGTAAGTCTTGAGTTCTTCCTTCTCCGACTTCATTTCCACAAAAACCCCTCGGAAAACACATAAGGTGTGTTAAAAACAAATTCACATGGTAAAGGGAAAAGAGAATGAGCTCAAATCCCAACTCCCCCACTTGATCTTGTGAGATTTTGAGGAAGTGACTTAACTTCTCTAGACCCCTGTTTCCTCGGCTATAAACCGGTGACCATGACAGAGCCATCACGAGGAGTAAACGAGATGACATGTGGCACTCCATGCACGGCGCCTGGGACAGTGAGGGCTCAATCAGCAGTAGTTATGGGAGTTATGATTATTTCTCGCAAAGCTCTAATTAGAAAAGAGGACAATGTGACCTTTGAGGTCTCTTTCCCACAAAGCCCTTGCTCTCCAGAGAAGCCCTCGAGATAGGAGAACTACCATGAGGACTAGCATTTCTTGAGTGCTAATCCAGTGCCAGGCACCACATCTGAGCATTTACAGATCTCATGTCATTGGAGCCTCCTGATATCCATCCTTGTGGGCTGATAATGGCTTCCAAGAATAAGTCCACGTCCTAATTCCCTTATTTGAGAAAGGGCCTTTGCAGATGTGATTAAGTGAGTAAGGATTTTGAAATAAGAAGATGATCCTGGATTATCTGGGTGGGTCCTAAATGCCACCAAAAGTGTTCTTATAACAGGCAGATTAGACACACATAGAAGAGAAGGGGATATGAAAATGGTGGCAGACATTGGAGTGATGCCCCTGCCTCAAGCCAAGAATTGCCAGCAGCCACCAGAAGCTGGAATAGGCAATGAATGGATCCTCCGTTAGAGCTACCAGAGGGAGTGTGGCCCTGCCGACATTTCAGACTTCTGGCCTCCAGAACTGGCAGAGAATCAATTTCTCTTGTTTTAAAGCACCCAATTTGTGGTAATTTGTTACAGCAGCCACAGGAAACTCATACAACCCCTGCTTGAAGCGAGGACTGTCATTATCCCCATTTTACTGATGAGAAAATTGAGGCGAAGAGAGATTCAATTACTTGCCTAGTAAGTCGAGCAAGAATTCTAAGCTTCTCTGTTGATACCAGAATCCTACATCCACCAGTAAAGGCTGCCTTGGCATCTCTGTTAGACCACCGCTGGCCTACATGTGGCTGAGAAAACACACCCTGGATCTCCTGGTCCCCCTGACCAGGGCAGAAGATCTGTCACCCCTCTGCATGGCATGGAAAGCTTTTATGACAATGCCTGAAACAGTAAGGACTTAGCTATTATGTTGTCTATGAGTTCTCTCAAACACCATTAATCAGGCGTTGGGAAACGAAAGAGGGGGACCAAGAGGGTGTTCATCAAGGATGAGAAATAAGGAGAACTGAGGTAGGGGAGCATGGCAGGGACTGCCAGCTGCCTTGCAATATTCATGTTCCCCTTCGTTCTTAGTAATAGAATCGAATCCTGCTTTTATTCAAGCTGAAAAGCACATAGCTAAGAGACTATATTTCCCAGCCCCCTTTGTGGCTTTGAGTGTACAACGAGACGTAAGTAGAATTGGTTAGGTGGGGGTTCCATGAGAAACTTTTAAAGGGCTGATGCAGCAGGAATTGTGACACTTCTACTTTTTTCTTCCTCTCTTCCTTCCTGGAACATAGACATGAGGGCTGGAGTCCCAGTAGTCATCTTATGACCATGAACTTATGAACTTTCTTGAGGAGTGAAATCACATGCAAAGGATAGTGAGTTAGAAATATAGAAAGCCCCTGAAATCCTATCATATGAGCTGTTCCACCAGCCTTGGACTGCCCACCTCTGGATTTCTTTTAGAAGAGATTACAAAACCCTAATTTGTGTAACCCACTCTATTCTTGTCTCTACTGGTAGCCAAAAGCAATCACTAACTGATACAGGGAATAACAGCAACCCTAGGAGAGTCACATGGCATTAGACCACCCACATGATTTTTTTCGGCTGGTAAGATAGAAGTGGAGATTTGAAAGTCACTGTCTGTCAAGATCAAGCCCTAATGGGATGATATCCTTTATTTCAAGGCTTACAAAAACCTCTCTCTCTCACCCGACCTGCTTCCCTTCAGATGTCTCTTTCAGATAGACATATGGGTGTCTCCTTCACACCTGTCCGAGGGCCTGGTCCTAGGGGATGCTCCAAACCCTTTGCCATCACCTAGGCCGACAGGGATGTGGTCAAGTGAACTCCCTTAACAGACCGGACAAAACTGGTGTGTGAGCAGCGGTCAGCCTCACTCATGTCCAAGTGTGGTTTTCTACCTGTGCGTTAGCACCCACGAAAACCCCTGCATTTTCCTGGGAAGAAAAAGCCTGCATGTGTGCTCTTTGCTTAATGAGGTCTTTGGTGAGAATTGTGGTTTCAAATAAGGTGACCCCACTCTGGTTCCATTAAAGGCCAGCTTTTACCACCGAAGCACAGTCACCCCTTAATTATGTGCTTTATGAGCCCCTGCAGGAATGGCATGAATGGATCAAATGCTGACACCATCCCCAAGCAAATCAAAGGAGCCCTGTGTGCCCAGTAAGCTTGACAGGGAAGAGCAGGAACACACGCATCAGGAAAAAAGAACATTTCCTAAATAGAATATAACTCCTCTGTCCTATACTTTCTAGGAAATATCATGCTACAGTCTTAATTATATTTTTGAACCTTATAATCAAGCAAGGATTACCAAGTTGAAAAGTTAAATTGCACCCTTGACTGCTATAGTGTCTTGGTAAAATGATTTCAATTTGTTTCCTATCTCATCATTGTGACCCGGGATTTATTAGGCTCGTGGCACTGCCTAATTTTGGTTTCTAAGCTTTTTTACACCACTGAAACTTTGGTACTTACCTCCTATTCCCCTAATTTTTGTAAGTTTAAGGATCATAGTTCAACTTCCTTGTTACACAGTTAAGAAAATTGATGTTCAGAGAGATTATATGACATGCTCCAGATTACACAGCCAGTGGGGGCAGAGCAGGGACTGGAAGTCAGGTCTCCTGATTCCCGTTTCAGGCTCTTTTCACTCATAATGGAATACTGGGCACCTGGCTCCCGTGGACCTCTAAATACCACGCATGTGTCTCAATATCCTGAATAGCAGACTGTCCTCAGAAATGCTGTTTGCTCATCCTACCAGAGGCCGAGTGAAAGACAGGGTGGCATCATCCAGGAGGATTCCTTGCTCCTGGGGAAATGAGACTGCGCAGAGCACACATACTGAACTCCGTGCACGTCTCACAGTCACGGCATCTTCATATGTGGCACTTGTGGCACCTGTGACATATGAATTGTGACACCTGTGATATGTGTCCTGTGGTCTTCAAACAAGGGTCAGCAGCCTACCACAATTGTGCCTTTTTAGGGACTTGCCCTGAGACGTCTGCCCCACCAATAGCAGCACTTCCTGACGTGACTGTTGATAAAACACAATACACGTTGTGCACTCACTCAGGCTCCCCTTTCAAGAGTCAGGAGTCAGCCCTGCAGGAACACTCTTCCACTAGAAGGGAACATGCGGGGCCTGTTGCATCCCAGGTATGACATCTAGTATGTCAGCTGCTCCTAAAAGGCAGGAGTCCTCTCATATGAAAGCACAGCATTTGTTAAACCACCTCATTCTAATCTGACACTAAACTGTGTTTTAGTCATGGTTCTTCTTTTTTTCCTTTTGTTTTTCACCATAACTGTTTTCATACATTTTACTATACTTTCTTCAAAGCACCATCAGATGCCTGAAAAACAGAGCCCTGACTTTTTCCTGCAACCAGTTTTGTGGAAATAGCATCCTAGTATCTGAGTATTTAAAGCGCTTTAGGTTTCTGAATGAACAGATAACTTGTTTGGTCACTGACACCAGTGATCATTTTCAGTGTCTCTCTGGGAAGAGTGACACGTGAGACTAAACCTACCTTTGGTAAGAATTGACTCTTTCGGGAAATTTCTTATTACTGGAATCCATGGCTTCCTCAAAACTGAGTTTAGTTCAGTGAGAAACGATCATCTTTTGCCAAGAAACAAGTTGCACAGTGAAAAAATATAGGCTCTGGAGCCAAAAAAAATGTGAGTTTGGTGCCGCCTTTACTCTGCAAATTCTGGCAAATACTTAATGGAACCTCAGCTCCTGGCTTATAAAATGGGAATAATGACATGTATAGCAGCCATGAATTAAAAGTCTCTTGTGGAATTCCTGAGTAAAGTAAAGAAAACCAGGCATTTTAGGAGAAAACAGAATTCTGGGCTTGTTACTCAACCATATAGAAAGGTAGTCCCATATCCCATCGAGCTTAAAGACTATACTCACTGCACTCAATGTCCATACACATCTTTAATAGTCTTGGATCCAATAGCTGCTCACAACAACCATTTTCTATTGAGCCCTTTCTGCGGACAGCAGAGAAAGGGTGCTAGCAGTTAGTGTAGCTTTCAATCCCACGCCCATTTGTCACAGTCAAGACTACCACCACATTTGGGATTCAAAGAAGTCAAAAGCTTTCTTTGGAAATAGCCTTCTGGACATTAAATTTCCTGGTACAAAGCTTAAGGAAAAGTCTTTCTTGGCAGCCTGGCTGACACAAACACCACTTTTCTTAAATTAAAAAAAAAAAAAAAAAAATCTATGACTATGTCACCTTTGGGTATAACCTGGAAGGTTTGTGTTCAAGCCAACGGGATCTTTAGTCTTTCCCCAGGGCAGGGGCACTTGGCTCTAAAGACTTGTTGCCAGTCCCCGTGCTGTTCCTAAATCCTATCAACTAACCTCATCTTTAGAATATGGAACTTAAATGTTAAATGCAGTGGGCTCTGCTTATCAGAAAAGAAGCAAGCATTCGATTATTCAACAGTTATTGCCAGAACATCTCAAAAGATGTTCAAGAAGCACAAAGTTGAAAATATGCATGACAACTTCTGGATCCGGGCCGTGATTTCAGAGGGAGTTCCAGGGAACAAATAAGAGACATAAGACACTGGACCCTGCAAGGGAGAGGGGAAGCAAGGGCATTTTCTGCAAAAAGAAAAACTCAGGGACACAGAACACTCTAGAAACATTTCACCTAGCTACACCATGGGTTCTGGGAATAGGATATTGCCCTCAGAGTGAATGAGTCTGGGCTGAAACAAGACTCTCACCAGTGAAAAAGCCATTTCTAAGTGGACTCAAGGAAGCTCTTAAAACACCAGCCAAATCTCTTATAACTGCTTCCTCTTTTAAACATTGTAAAACAAAACATAACTACCTATAGCAAACTTATTTCCAATGATGATTTTTCATTCCCAAAATAAAAACTAAGAAAACACTGTGTGTTTCAACAGTGAAGAATTCTTGAAAATCCTCAGATTTCCATCCCAAGCATTGCCATTGAGTTTTGTTCATGTGTTTGTTTTTGTTTTTTTACAAACTAAGTCCAGACCCCCCTGGAAGTCACTAGTGGTGCCAGGCGAAAATTATCCATTTATAGAATAACCCATTATTCAAACACCTGGTTGTATATATGGCTCTTTACAGACAAAGTTGTGAATAGAAATCTCAACAAATAGTTGGAGTTAAGAATGTCTCTTCCAAATTACACACCCACCCAGGCAAGGGCTTTCCAAGCAAACACAAAACCCCTTCTATTTATTTAGATCAACTCACCCCATTATAACTACCCCCCAAGAATGCAACCTTCCCCATGTCAAGTCAAAAGGAAGTCAAACCTGGGAGTCTGTGAGGACCCCAAGCACACTCACTTGTCTTCTGCGAAACTTTTCCCAGTAATAATATTCTTCCCCTGGGGTACATAGTCCCAGTATTCTTCCACAATCCCAACGTGGTATGTTCTGGTAACTGCACCAGCCAGCCCAGATACACCCAGGAATGTGATGAGAAGGATGCAGTCAGACTGCTGCTTCCGAGGCATTTGTGGCAATAACTCAGGCAAGCAGCCGCGCAGGATGCAACCCTGCCCGTCCCTCCCCCTTACTTGGAGCTAGTTATAAATGAGAAATGGACAAGGCCCAGCTCCTCCTCCTTAGGTAGCTTAGGGTTGGGACAGAGGCTGACAACTCCTATAGTAGAGCAAGCTTGATGGGGCAGTTGCTATGACGACAAAACCTTTGCCAGCAATCCAAGAAATGTGTAACTGGCTTATTTGTTTTATGTCCAAGCCAAACAAGTCTGCTTCTGTATGTTTGGGTGCTCTGCTCTGCCATTAGTCATCATTACCAAGAATGGCAGTGCACCTAGTTGGTCTGAGAGATTCCCCCGCCTTCTTCCTCTTTTTTTCTCCACACCTATTACAGGAACATATTAAAATCTGAAAACTGGGCTGGTCTGAACGGAGCATCAAGAAATATCTCAAGCAATAAAGAAGGCTTCATCTCTCTCAGGAGCACAGAAGGTGTGATGCAATCACCCTCCACCATCTCTAACTTGTTTTATAAGGCTACATGAAACAATCAACTCACATCATAAAGTTCATAACAACATTGTAAAACCTCATTAATTCTCAATTTGCTCATGTACCATCTCCCCCAAATTCTAATCCCACCAACAAAAATTATGAGCTCAATCACCCAGTTCAGCCAAAATTCTGGAAGCCATCACCCCCAAGCAGTGAGCTGCCTTTCTGAGGATGAGTGAAAATGATACAGAAGTAGTACCCTTCAAGCACATGAAGACAAAATTCAGTAGCAGTTCATTGGATTAAAAGAGTAAAGGGAATGCCCATTCTTCTGTGTGCTCTCCTCTGTGACCTAGAATCACAATGTTTAAAGAGACCTCGTTCGACCCTGGGAGACAGCCAATCTCATCCCCATATAGACCTGCACTCAAGGTTGCAGAGGTGGAATGAAGGTGACAGTCTCCTGGCCGGGCTTCAAGGTTGGACAGACCTGTGTTTGAAATCCCGCCCTACTGCTTACTTACTTAGCGGCCTTGAAGAAGCACTTGACCTTTCTAAGCCTGGGTCCATAAAACAGAGATGGAGGGATCGTTAAGAAGATTTAAAGGATGACTTAGGAGCGAATCCAGATGACCTTGAGTTTAATGATGACATTTTAGATACAACACCAAAGACACGATACATGAAAGAAATAATTGATAAGCTGGACTTCAAAAAACTTAAAAATTCCTGCTCTGTGAAAGACACTGTAAAGAGAATGAGAAGAAAAGTCAGAGACTCGGAGAAAATATTTACAAAAGACACATCTGATAAAGGATTTTTATCCAAAATGTACAAAGAACTCTTAAAACTCAACAATAAGGAAACAAACAACCTGATATAAAAATGGACAAAAAAACTTCAACAGACACCTCACCAAAGATTGACAGATGGAAAATACACATATGAAGAGATCACATCATATGTCATAACGAAAATGCAATTGAAACAACAATGTGATACTACTTATACACCTATGAGAATGGCCAAAATCTGGAACACTGAGAACACCAAATACTGATGAGGATGTGGAACAACAGGAAGTCTCTTTCACTGATGGTGGCAATGCAAAATGGTACAGCCACTTTGGAAGACAGTTTGGGAGTTTTTTACAAAACTAAACATACAGTCCACATGAAATATTTTACAATTTTATTTGTTAATTATACCTCAATAAAAGTTAAAAAAATACTAAATGTACTTTTACCATATGATGCAGCAATCGTGCTCTTTAGTATTTATTCAAAGAACTTGAAAACTTATGTGCACACAAAAACCTACACAGAGATGGTTCATAGAAGCTTATTTCATAATTGCCAAAACTTGGAAGCAATGCAAATGTCATTCAGTAGTTTAATCAGTAAATACACCATGGTGCATCCAGACAATTGAATATATTCTGTACTAAAAAGAAATAAGCTATCAAGCCATGAAAAGACATGGAGAAACCTTAAATGTACATGAGTAAGTGAAAGAAGCCAGTCTGAAAATCCATACGTTGTATGATTCCAACTAAATGACATGCTGGAAAAAGCAAAACTGTGGAGATAGTGAAAAAGATCAGCAGGGCAGCAGGGAGGCAGGGATGGCAGAACACAGAAGATTTTTGGGACAGTGAAATTACTCTGTAATACAATGGTGGATACACGTCATTAAACGAAGATCAGACAATTAAGTTCGTGAACTCATCCTAGAAAAAGTGCTACACCCCTCATTGCTGAATATCACTATGGTCACTTTCGAAGTACTCCCCCTGGGAAGCTATGCACCAGCCCCAGCACCTGGTCCACACTTCGATGCAATTTTGGAACTCTTTTTCTGAAATCAGAGCTGTCATTGTATTGCCCTTGTTGTCCTGAACGTCATCAAAATGTCTTCCTTTCAATATATCCTTTATCTTTGGGTAAAGAAAGAAGTCATTCGGGGCCAGATCAGGTGAGTAGGGAGGGTGTTCCAATACAGTGATTTGTTTACTGGCTAAAAACTCCCTCACAGACAGTGCCATGTGAGCTGGTGCATTGTCGTGATGCAAGAGCCATGAATTGTTGGCGAAAAGGTCAGGTCGTCTAACTTTTTCATGCAGTGTTTTCACGCAGTGTTTTCTAGTAAAATTGGTTAACTGTTTGTCCAGTTGGTACAAATTCATAACAAATAACCCCTCTGATATCAAAAACGGTTAGCAACATCATTGCAACAAGTTCGCAAACTTAATTGTCAGATCTCGTATGTTTGTTCAAATCCACAGAACGTGCAACACCAAGAGTGAACCCTAAAGTAAACTAAGGACTCTGGGTGATTGTGATGTGTCAGCGTAGGTTTCCCAATGATAACAAATGCACCACTCTGACGGGGGAGGCCACGCTGCTAGTGGGGGAGGCCACGCATGTGCAGGGGCAGGAGGTACGTGGGAAAACTATACTTTCTTCTCAATACAGCTGTGAAGCTAAACCTGCTCTAAAACAATAAAGTTTATTTTTGCAAAGAAAAAGATTTTAAAAGATGATGTCTGTCCGCAAAGTGCCTACCATAGCAGTCAGCACAGAGTAGGTAATGCAATAAATGTTTAAGTCCTTCTTCCCCATCCATACCCCCTGCCTCAGCCTGTCTGATGACAGACTTGTCTTGCCACCAACATTCTCTGTCTTCTTTCCCAGAGTCCTATCCACCGTGTCTCCCAACAGCCTCCAGTGAGAGAGTTCTTATTTTTTTTTAATTGTTAGATACTCTATAGATGTGTCATAGCATGAGTTTTGAATTAACATCCATCTCAGCCAATAAAATGCATGCTGAGTATGCTGTTTCATAGCCAGGCTCTGAACATCTTTGATTTATTGATTTGAATTTATATCAGGACACTTGCAGAGTAATTACCAAAGCACATTTGCCTTTAATATGAGCACAACTCTTCAATATGAGTTTGGACGCTTTGTGTGACTTTGTCACTTTCACAGCCACTAGAGATGAAGAACTCACAGGGCAAAACTGAGCATGGTCTCAAATAGTAGGGCTTTAGGAGTTCTTAGAATTTGGAAATGTCCTGGACCAAATAGTTTTAATTTATACCCCAGAGAAGTAGACTCTTTTGGGCCATTGGAGGAGATCCCAAAATGCCCCCAGCCTAGCCCAGGCACCCGTGACAGCCCAGGTAAAGCCCCAATCATGACAGAATCTTGAAAACACCCAAACATGCCATTCTGCTTCTTTCCTCCATTTTATGTCCCAACCAGCCACGCACTCCATCCCTCACCTGCACTCAATTCCTTCTCATCCTCCCACATCCTCCTAGGCTCTTCCGCTCTGAGGCCTTCCTTGGTTCCTGCCACACCCACCACACATTTCCTTCTCCGTGCTTCCGCTGGACTTTCCACACATGTTTATTCATCCCTGTTTAGATTATTTGCTTACATGTCAGTCTCCCCTACTAGACTCTGAACTCCTAGAGAATAGTGTCCAGCTGACCAACCCTCAATGCCTCCCTCCCACAATAGATGAGGCCCCAGGGCGTAATTAAAAAGAATTGCAGCTCAGCGACGGCTCCAGCTCCACTTGTCCCCCCTGGGTTCCCAGTCTCTGGACTCTCACTCTTCCAAGTGTCTCACCCCTACCCATCCATGTAGGACCATCGACTCCCTTGGGGTGGGGTTTGGCCTTCCCCCTCCCTTCTTTTCCTTCTGTCTTTCACGTCTGCCTCAGCTCCAAGCTCTGAGTCTGAGAGCCTATCCTGCCTCACCCACACACTCAGGTGCTCAGGCCACTTGGGAGACTTAAAAGGCATTTAGTTCACCCCTGTATCCTCAGCGGTTAGCACAGGATCAGTGGTTAGACATAGGCACTGAGGAAAACAACAATAGCTGCAGCACTTACATCAGGCAGTATACTAACTGCTTTACATACGCTATCATCTTACTCGTTGTAACAATAATATTCACGAGGTAAATATTTTTGTCCCTGTTTTGCAGATGGGAAATGAAGGTTTGGGGCGGTTAATAACTTGCCTGAGGTCACACAGCTAGAAAATAGCAGAATCAGGATTCAAACCAGGTCTGTCTGATTCGGAAGCCTATACTCCAAACCACCACACTCAATAGGTGTTAGTGGAACTGTATTAAATTCAAAGCCAAAGCCAGGTTAAGAGACCCTTTCAAGGAAGGAAACATTGGCAATATATAAGAATTTTCTTCAAATATAAACATGACCTAAGAATGTAAAAGGAACTGAATGTAGAATGCACACGGGCAAACCCTCCACCAAAGTCCAGTGATGAAATCACTCATTTCAACCATTTGAAAAGATTTGCTGAGTATCTACCTTGTTAACTGGGAACGAGACACACATGGTCCCCGCCCTCAAAGTGTTTTTATTCTATCTAGTGAGGGAAACAGATTGTAAATAATAAACAAGTTTTAAAATATAAATTGTAAATATTAACTAAATGTCACAATGAGTTCCGTGAAGTTCAAGTTTAGTCCAATGCCAATGGTATGAGTTCCGTGAAGTTCAAGTTTAGTCCAATGCCAACGGTATGGAGAAGACATCAGGACCACACCTAAGACGTACCTGAGGTGTTTGGGGAGGTACCCAGCAGCTTGTTCTAAAGCATGCTTATATTTTATAGGGGGGAATAGAGAACAGTGAAGAAGTCTCACCCCTAGAAGCCCTGCTCACTGCCTTTATCTTAAAAAATAAAAAAAACCAAAGTTAGCCTAAGAGACACTTTGGTTGAGTTCTGTGAGGAAAGTTAACGGGCCAAATGCCTGCCCAGTGGGCACTTCCACTTTCAGGCATTCATTTGTTCCTCCTTTGGGGAAATGCCTCATGATGTCTCACTTCCCACATGCCTGAGGCAAACCCTGGTGCCAGAGACTCAAGAGAGTCAGCCTTCAATCACAGATACAGTAAAAAGAAGAGCTGAGGAAACGGGTTCCCCTTCACTCTCTCCTCAAACTCCTCTGTCTTCCCTTCCTTACATACAAAGCAAGACAGCCTGCGGTGGGTCCTCCGTGAGCCTGGAGGCTTGTTTTGCAATGATCGTGGTTGTAGTAGCATTGGTTTTTGCTAGTGGAGAAAAGTTCCATTACCCTTCATTCTTAGTGACCAGAAAAGAAGTCTTAGATACATAGAGTTCTCTTGTCTGAGTCCATAGGGATTCAGAGTGATGTCCATGTGAAGGCATTTGGCAAACAAGGAGGCTATATAGGATTGGTTGGTTGAAAGTCAATTCAGACTCTAGATGTCCCCCTTCTTAGGAGATGGACGAGCGCCTCTCCTGACTTCCACCCTTCTGTGGTTCTTCCAGTAATGGCTCAATAGAGCTGAACTCAGTACACCCATGGGGCCATGGAATGCAGAGTAGCAGGGCAGGGCTCTCAGGAAGGGATCCAACCTGTTTTCTGGGAAGGTACTAGCTGCTCATCACAGCATTTATTAAAAATCCCACATGAGGAGCACAGCTCTTCAGAAAGCTCTGTTACATGGCCTCAAAGATGCTGCTTGACTATAGCAAATTTCTGGGTGTGAGTGGCTGCAGGAAATTAATTCCTGTTAGAAAGGAGGGCCCTGGCTGCAGGTGGGGCCTGCCTTAGCTGAGACCTCCCTGGGACATAGATTCCCTGGAGAAATGCTTCTGACGATCAAAGCACCTGGTGATTCTGTGCGATCTTTATAGGCAGTGCTTCATCTCCTAGGCGTGGGCATGTAGGCACATGTGGTATAAATTTTGGAGCACGGCCAAGTTTCCCTGCTCTGGCCTGATCACTGATGCCCAAATTCCACAATCAGAGCTTCCTGATTTGGGCTTAGGACTAACCCTATAAAAATGAAAATATCTCATGGTATTGGTCTCCCTGGTTGAGATTGTCTTCAATGAATGACTTTATTAAGTTCTTTCCCACAAACTGGTTTAGATTGAGGGGAGGAAGAGAGGGAACATGTGGCACCTGGTCTTCCAGGAAGAGGTCCAGTAAGGCTGTTTCTGGTCAGAAAGGACCCAAACTACCATATGATTCAGAAGCTCCAACCTATACTCTTGTGTTTTAAATCTAGAATAGTGTCTAATACAAAATCTGAATTTTATTTTCTTTACGTAGGATATGAGCGCTCCATTTCATCATGGACCCTACCACTCCTCACTCTCTCGAATCTGTCTGTTTCATCTGTTCAAGACCTGGTCCGAATGTATGTGCATTTGTGACCAGTGAATTCTACTGCACTTTTCCACTTAATGCAAAAGTCCCTACGACAATATCAAGCATTCTTTGTTCATTCATTTATTCATATATTCATTCAAAAAATATGTACTGAGTGCCACCTCCATGTAAGCTCATAAGCACATAGAATTTCAGAGGGAGAAGAGCCCTTGGAGATATCCTAGTCTTACCCCTTTCTTTATGCAACTGAGGCCCAGAATGCCGCATGACTCATGTACCACTACAAAGTTGCTCTGAGGCGAGCTGTGTTTAGTGAGAAGTTAGGTGGCCAGGTGTGGCTGCCACATTTGAGACTGCCAAGCACCTCACTGAAATCCAATTACACTACAACTGTGACACTCCCCAATGCGCCTAGTTCAATGATATTCAAAGTCCAGGGGCCTCTGTGTCCCCAAGATACTTTCAGGGAAACTGTGAGGTCGAAACTATTTTCATAATGATACAAAACTATTTTTTGCTTTCATCACTCTCATGCTCTCCTAATTGTATACTGACGTTTTCTGGAGGTACATGATATGTGATATTGCAACAGATTGAACGCAGAAGCATATAGGGGAATATTAAGCCTGCCATTGAACGGTTTGTTTAATTGTATAACTATGGCACTGTTCTCACTAAATCTATTATGGAAAATATATTTTTATTTAAAAATATGTTATTTATCAGAGTATGATACCCTCTGGATTTATAGCTCAACCCCCAAACCTGTTCCTCCTGCTTCCATCTTAGTGACGACTACCACCATCACCAAGGGCGTAGACCAGAAACCTGTGTTCCTCTTTTATTCCCTCCTTTTGCTTTCTGCCACTCACCATTTCTATCTTCTTGAACAACTCTTGTACCTTCCCTCTTCACTGCAACAACCATAGTTGATACACTCATTATCTCATGATTGGAGATGGCCCTCACGTCTTCACAGGTCTCAGGGTCCCTCTTGTCCCCAACATGGTGGCTCCACTCTATCCCAGAGTCACCTATGACATGGAATCTGATTATGATCCACCCTGATCAACTTCTTTTGTGGCACAAAAGGCCCTTCGTAACGTAGCCGCCGAGGACTAACCAGCCTCACCACCTCACACACATCTTGCAAACTTTTTCCTTCGTCATGGAGAATTCTTTATATGTCTCCAAACCTGCCATGCACAGTGGGATCTCAGGGCCTTTCAACCCAGTGTGGAGTTCCCCCAGCCTGGAATGCATTTCCTTCCTGCTTGTCTACCTAACCAAATCCGTACCTCAAGTCTCAGCTCAAGAATTCCCTTCTTCTGGAGGAAACCACAGCTCCTGGAAAGGATGAGTACAGAGTTAAGCATACCATAAGTGTTTGTTAAAATAAATGAATAAATTCTTCATTTGAAAAGAAAATTATTCTATGGTGTCTGATAAATTTCCCTGCCTTAAGTATACCATAATGAACTCAATTGATAATTCATTGTACACTCTGTAGGGTAGAGACAGTGAGCTGGAATGACTATTCATTGACCTCAGTCAGGACTTAACCTAGAAGTTGTTTCTCTGTTAGTATATCTTTAACATCACCCATTTTCTTGTCTTTGTGTATTTCTCCTTAAAGTGGAATCACTGGGTGAGATTAAGATAAAGTGATTCTAATAAATTGTTTTCTGGTTAATTGGTTCTGTTACTTTAAGGTTACTAATACAATACTTATAAAGCTTTTATCTAGTATAAATAATGCATGGATATTATTCTCATCATTTTCTCATTAAAAACAGTATTTTTGTAACATTAATTCTGGTAGCATCTTACTTATGGTGTCAACATAAAATGGAATAGGTTGTCATGGAGATTTTTGCCTGATTAAAATAACTTGAGATCCCTATTTTATTAATAGAGGAAACTTTATAAAAAGAATGTAACCTGTTGAAATAACCCATGTCAAGTCCCTAAAAGAGAGTTTGTCACATGGTCGTGAACAATAAATGCTAGTTCTTCCTTCTGCCATTAAAGTCACGTTCAACAAAACTAAGTCCAGAGTTTTCAGCACAGCATGTAAAGCCCTGCTGATCTGAACCCTGCCCACACACTCTCCCCGTGAAAATTTCTGTGCCTGCTATCTACCCTGCTGAGGCTCCCTGGGCACACCATGCCACGTTGCCTCTCATCTCTGCTTTACTCACTCAATTCCTCTTCTGGGAATGCTTTTGCCTCATTGTAACTCCTTCCTGTCCTGCTGGACTCAGAGCAGGTATCACCTTCTCTGGCAACACTTCTGGTCCTCCCCAGCTTGGGTTAGCTGTTCCATCTTGAAGCTCCCTTGGAACCTCAGGTTGACCTCTATCAGAGCCATATGACCTTGGGCAGAGGATCTGACCTCTCTCAGTTTCCTCATCTGTAAAATATAGTGATAGTTTCAACTTCACAGAGTGATCGTGATAATTAATTGAGATTTACATATAGTGCTTAGAATAATTCCTGGAACATATGAATCAACCCCTACATGCTAGCTATTATATTTATTTTGGTACCCCTTGCTACATTGAAAATATCTGTGCGCTTATCTGGGTGTCTATGACTTTGTCTTTTTTTTCTGTCTCCAAGAAGCTAGCAGACCTCCTGGTTGCTAGCAAGTATTCTGTAAACAGAGCTAACTCTAGATAGCATTCAAAACTATTACCTACCAATGAACATACATAGTTTTATACCATAGTAGACAGCACAGAACAATATTCCATATTCTAATCTTTCCCTTTATATTATCTATACTTTTGCTATTTTTAATAACTATACACATTTTTATTCATTTCCCCTTATATTTTTATAATTGATTTTGTTATAAATATTCTTGGCACTAAAAAAGAAACGTTTCCTTGTGGCAGCAGGAAATTATTTGGTCAAAACATATAAACACTTTTACAGCCCTTGAGAGAGATCACCACACTGATCTCCAGAGAGAACAGGCTACCATACAAATTCTCATAAACCTATTTCTCCCCCAGACTTGTCATCACGGGATTTTATCAATGGTTTTACTACCTTAATAGAAATATAATAGTACCTCCGAGTGGTTCTTATTTGTTTGTTTTTAATTTCTACCAAGGATGGACATTTTATCACATAATAAGATATCCTATTTTTTCATTAGCAACAAAACATCTATTCTTTTTTTTCACTACATTTAAAATGGAATTCAAGTGGTAACATGATATATTTGTATCATCTTTATACTTCTTCAGAAATAAAATTTTCCAATCTATTCATTTTCCTTTTAATATGAATTTTACAGCATTTTCTCCTACCACAGATTTTTTTTTGTACGTGAATGGTGCCCCAGGAGTCGGATAATACAGTGATATTGCCATTCAAGTTGTTCCATGACAGTCTTCAATAGTATTTGATTATGCTAATTTGCCTACTTCAAGCTCCATTTTTGACAGGTGGTTTTCAAATAGTTCAAATAGAATTTAGGTTACTCACAAAGCACCAGGAAATTTTGTGGGTTTAAATGTGTATCCTACGCAACTTGGCTAAACAATTTTATGTTTGATTTTTAGATTTTGGGGCATCATGGTCCACATGCTCAACACTTGATTGCTTAGAATAATGACAGAATCAAGGTAGTTTACTTACGGACAGAGCTAAGTTGTAAAGAGATTTAAAATGCAGAAATACTTGAAAATAATAAATTAAATCGAACATAAAATACATGGTGTTGAAGTTTATGTTCGGTAAACTCTTCCAACTGTCAGGTGCTTCATGTATCAAGATAACAAGTAACACAGGTAGTTAGAATATGACAACCTGTCCATTACTCTTTGTTATTTAAGAAGTAGTAATTTATATCATCCTATGGCACTGTGTTTCTTACATAACAGTGTTTATATTATGGTAAACAACAACATAAAATGAGAGGAAGGGATCAGTCAAAGCTATATAGTGTCCTTGTATTATTCAAGAGGAAAAAAGAGATTTTGGATAACTGTAGAATTTATATTCAGCATGCGTGTGAAAATTTTAAGGGTAACTACTAAAAACATACGAATATAATTAAGAGCAATAGAAGAGGGAAAGGAAATAAAGAAAGCTTCCTTTATCTAATAGGAGGTAGGAATGAAGCAAAAAAAACAACAACCGCAGAATAAGCATAGAAAATAGAAAAGCAAGAGATAATAGAAATCCACATATACCAATAATAAAAATAAACATAAAAAGATTAAACTTGGAAGTTAAAAGGGAATCCCAGCGTATTTTTAAATTCAGTTAATTATTGTTAACTATTATACAGCAGATAAAATTAATGAGCTACATGTATCAATAAGGATAAATTCCAAAACATAATGTTGAGTGGGAAAAAAAGAAAGAGGTAAAAGAATATAGAAATACTATACCATTTACGCACATATTGAAGTACTCTAAATTATAATATATATTGTTCTAATATATACATATATGTATGTATACATTTATATATACATACTCGTACATATATACACGCATACACAGACATATATGTAGTAAAATTATACAAATGACCATGAGAATAATATACAAAGAGTGGGAGATAGTGGTTAGGGAAGGGAAAAGAATGAATGAGGAGTGAGGCTTTAGCTATTTCTTTAATGTTTTAATTATTTAAAAGTGATCTACAACAACATAGCAAAATATTAGCATCTATTTTATCTTCATGGGGGCTTTATTTTCTCTATGTTATTTTCTCTATGTTTGAATTAAAATGAAAATGTTGCAATGAAAATCTCTCAATAGAGCTGTCTTTTAAAAATCTTGGTAGTAAGGGATAGGCTTCATAGTGGGAAATGAAACTGATTAGACAGATATCCTAGGACCGAGTACGAGTCTGGTAACCTTGGCCTCTGTCTTCATATTTATAATACCCCTAACCTTCCTCCCAGCGTTTAGAATACAATAAATTTTCATTTAACGTAGTCATATGTTCTTGGAAACTGTGAGTTTAAGTGAAACAAAGTACAATGAAACCAATTTCACCGTAGGCTTATTAACAAGAGTTAAGATCCTATCGCATATTTCTGATCACAAAAACGTCACCGAACTTCTAAATAAAGACCCCAAACACTTCTAATATTAAACATTGAAATAAATGTTTGAGCTTTGCATACTTTTAAACCAGATTAATAAAAACCAGCAGGATAATTCTTTCCCAGCTCACTGATTCCAGTTTAGGGTCGCGGGGGGCCAGAGCCTATCCCGGCAGCACAGGGTGCAAGGTGGGACCCACCCTGGACAGGCTGCCCTTCCATCACAGGACACACTCACACTCACTCAGACGGTTCCAATGTAGACATGCCAGTTAACATAATGTGCACATGTGGGAGGAAACGGGAGTCCCTGGAGAAAACCCACACAGACGTGGGGAGAATGTGCAAACTCCACGCAGACAGTGGCTCTACAACATTGAATGAAGCCATATAATTCGAAAACCTGCTATACGAGATTCTATAAAAACCAGAAGCAAAGAACATCAAGACAAGTTTCTGTGGGTTGCTTGAAGTTGAAGCCCCCCTTTATGAAAAATCAAATGTTAGTTGCATCATGTTTGTGGTAGGTGGTGGGGAAATCTCCTTGAGAAATCTCTATCAGCTGCTTTGTTAGAGACCTAAAGCAAGTGGAGCAGGATGAGAAGGAAAAGACCAGGAAGCCAGTAATTTAATCCTGCCTCTGATGTGGAGGCTTGATCTGATCTTAGGCAGTCCTCAGGGGATTGGGCCAATTTCCAAATCATCCATGATGAGCTGCCACCTAAGCTGTTGCCGTCCTCCCCGCTTCCATCTCTCTCGTGCCAGACTTGTATTTCATAAAGAACGTCTATTTTTATACACAGAAAATTCTAGTGTATTAATCTTCATTCCATCTAGCTCCAGAATACAGAGTCAGGCCAATGTGTAGGAATTGCTGCAGGTTTTGGCTCAAAATAGGGAGAATCTTTCTAACAATTAAAATGATGTGAAAATGGGATGGACAATCTGATAGTGCAGGTATACCTTGGAGACATTGCGGGTTCCGTTCCAGAACACTACAATAAAGCGAATATTGCAATAAAGCGAGTCGTAATCTTTCAGCTGGTGGAGGGCTGTGCCCTCAATTTACCAAAAATGCAACATCTGTGAAGCACAATAAAGCAAAGCTCAATAAAACAAGGTATGCCTGTATGGTGAAACCCAACAGACCGTGTCCAAGAAAGAGTAGATCGATCCATCAGGATTGCAATAGATTTAGCAAATAAAAATACAGGACTTCTTAAAAGACAACCCATAATGTGGGAGAAAACATTTTCAAATCATGTATCTGATGTATGATATCAGAGATTAATTTCCCAAATATATAAAGAACTCCTACAACTCAACAACAACAACAACAACAAAACAACCCAATTCAAATTATGGGCAAAGGATGTGAAGAGACATTTCTCCAAAAAATACATATGTAAATGGCCAATAAGCACATAAAAAGCTGCTCAACATTACTAGTCATTAAGGAAATAAAATTCAAAACCACAATGAAGCATTAAAATAAACCGGTGGAATGGGAGAAAATATTTGCAAGCCATATGCCTGGTAAGGGGTTAATATCCGAACTATACAAGGAAAACAATTCAATAGCAAAGAAGCAAACATTCCAATTAAAATTGAGCAAAAGACTTGAATAGACATTTCTTGAAAGAAGACACACAAATGGCTGACAGGTATATGAAAAGATACTCAACATTATTAATCATCAGGGAAGTGCAAATCAAAACCGCAATGAGCTATCGCCTCACACAAGTTAGGGTGACCATTATCAAAAAAGAAAACGATGAGGGTTGGCAAGTCTGTGAAGAAATTGGAACCCTTGTACACTGTTGGTGGGAATGTAAATTGATATAGCTGCTATGGAAAACAGCATGGAGAATCCTCAAAGAAATAAAAATAGAACTACCATGTGACCCAGCAATCCCACTTCTGAATATTTATCCAAAAGAATTAAAATCAGGATCTTGAAGAGATGTTAGCACTCGGGTGTTCATTGCAGTATTATTCGCAATTGCCAAGATGTGAAAACAGCCTAAAAGGAAATGATGGGTGAATGGGTAAAGAAAACACACGCACGCACGCACGCACGCACGCACGCACGCACGCGCGCGCACGCACAATGGAATGTTATTCAGTCTTTAAAAAGAAGGGTATTTTGCCATTTGTGACAAAATGGATGAATCTTGAGGGAACTGTGTAAAGTGAAACAAGCCAGTTACAGAAGGATAAATACTGCATGAGACTACTTGTAGGAGGGATCTAAAATAGTCAAACTCATAGAAACGAAGAGAAGAATGGTGGTTGCCAGAGGCTGGGAGGAAGGGAAATGGGGAGTTGCTGCTTAACAAGTGTAAAGTTTCAATTACGCAAGATAAATAAGTTCTGGAGATCTGCTGTCCTGCATTGTGCCTATAGATAACAGTACTTTATTGGGCACTTCAACATTGGTTAAGCGAGTACACCTAATGTTAAATATCCTTACTACAAGTTAATCAATAATAAAATAACAGAAAAAAAACTACGAGGTATCACTTCTGACTCATTAGCGTGGCTATTATAATTGGTTTTTTTTTTTAAGAACAAAAAGAACAAGTGTTGGCAAAGATGTGGAGAAATAAGAATCCCTGTGAATTGCTGGTGGGAATATAAAATGATGTGTCTGCTGTGGAAACCATTTAACGATTCCTCAAAACGTTAAACAGAATTACCCGGGGATCCGGCAATTCTACTTCTAGGTATATACCCAAATGAATTAAAAGCAGGGACTTAACAGACACTTATGCACCAATGTTCATAACAGCACAATTCACAACAGCCAAAAGGTGGAACAACCAAAATGTTCATCAACAGATGGATGGATAAACAGATGTGGTATGTACAAACAATGGAATTTTTTTCAGCCTTAGAAAGGAATGAAATTCTGACACATGGCATAATATGGATGGACCTTGAAAACATTATGCTAAACGAAATAAGCCAGACACAGAAGGACAAATGTTGTCTGACTCCACTTATATAAAGCACATTTGTAGAGACAGAAAGTATAATAGATGTCGCTAGGGGCTATGGGGAGGTGGGAGTAAGGAGTTGTTTTATACTGGGTACTGTTTCTATTTGGGATGATGAAAAAGTTCTGGAAATGCAGTGCTGGTGGTTGTACAACATTGTGAATGTACTTAATGCCACTGAAGTGTATACTTGAAATGGCCAAAAAGGTAAATCTTATCACAATAAAAATTGTTTAAAATACAAGACCACCAATTACATTTGAAATTCACCTAAACAATGAATACTTTTTAGCATAAGTAAGTCCCATATATTATTCGGGATATACTAAACAATGATTCGCTGTTTTTCTGACGTTCCAATGTAACTTGGCATCCTGTATTTTATCTGGCAATCCTGACAAGAGATGCTCAGAGTCTTAACTCGGGTAGGGACAAAGAAATGAAGAGGGTTCCAAAGATGTTTTAGGATTCAGACTGAGAGGACCTGGTGACCAAATGGGATGAGCACGTGCCATCGAGGGAAGAAATGTAAGGAGCACTGAGGCTTCTGTTTTGTAACACAGGGATGTCATTAATGGAGCCCCCATGACCTTTCATTTCATTCATTTATTCAGCTGACCCGTGTAGCTTGCTGACATTGTTTTAGGGACTGTCCAGACCTCAGTGAGTCAATAAGGAGCTTGCAGCCCAGTGGGGCCTATGGACAAGTAAGGAGACAGTGACAATAGGTTATGACAAGTTCCATAATGGGGGGAGTACCTGATGCCAGGAGAACATGTGGCAGAGGCACCCAGACAGGACCAGAAGGCAGCTCAGTGGAATCTGGAATGTGGGAGGAGCATCACCAGGAGTACTTGGAAGAGAACTGGGGACAGTCCTGGCCTCCTGGACTGACACCTGAGGTGGCCCTGCAGACCACAGAGAGTCTTAGTTTATTACTGCCTTCCAAAGATCAGTGTCCTTCTAAGGAGGAACTTCCAGCAGAACCTGCTGCCAGCAGATTCAGATATGATCTTACAAACTGGAATGACTACCGTCTGCCCTGCTGCCTTCCTGGAAGCATGATTTGAAAGAGAAAATACAAAATATATTGTTAGGTTCCTTCCCAACCACAGGTTTCGCAGCACCCAACTGGCAGCAGCCAGTGGAGCCTGGGAAACGGACAGCTTCTAAAGTTGGTTGATGTCCTTGGCTTCGCTTCCGAGCTCACGAAACTGGCCCCCCTCCTGCCTCGTATACCCTGTGCACGTACAAATCATTACATAGACACATTATAGCACCAGTAAAATTATAATCCCCAAAACGCTCCATTAAAGGATTGAGGCTGGCTCCGGAGGAATGAGTCATCAAGATTAAAGAAAAGCCATCTCGAAAATCCTGCGTTTCCTGGGAAATTCCCTGAGGTTGCTCAGCAGGAAATTAAATTGCCCTGTGAGTTGGCTGGATTCTTGGTAACTTTCTGCGCTTCGCGATACAGCCTCTTTTCCCCTGCTTTTTGGTCTTTCCAAATTCATAGTGTGAATTTCCTGTCCAGTGTAGTGGAGATTTAGAGGCGTCTGGGTGGTAAGTCAGGCAAGATCCAGGGATGGGGCAGGTAACCTGCATACACGCTCATGCTACACCTTGATGCCAGTCCAAGGGAGTATGATCTTACCTTGTTCTGGCCTGGGCATGGGAGGCGTGGAGGCACACCCCGTGATGGACAGAAAGGTGGATGAGCAAAAGGGGCTGCAGACGAGATGTTTAGGGCAGCGACTCCATGCTCTGTGATACTGTAATGGTGGGTGTGTGTATGTATGGTGAGTATATGTCATTAGACATTTGTCAAAAGCCATGGAATATACACCAAGAATGAACCCTAATACAACTTTAATAATAATGTACCAATATAGGCTCATCACTTATAACAGATTGTCATACTAATGCAAGATGTTAATAGGAGAAACCGGGTGGGGAGTGAGGGGGTATATGGGAACTCTCTATACGTCCTACTCGATTTTTCTGTAAACCTGTAACTGCTAAAATAATGATAATAATAATAATAATAATATCTAATAATTTTTTTAAACGGGGAGGGGGGCCTGCAGAGTCTTCCCAGGGTAGCAGAGGGGTGGAGGCAAGGCAAGCATTGGACTAATTCATAAATGAGGGTGGGCCAAGTAAGCAGGATTGGACGTACTTAGACGGTAGGAACTGTTTTATTAATTTCTGCATTGTGATGTGTTTGCTGTGTGAATGAATGAAACAGTGAATGAGAGAAACCAATTCTCTCATTAACTGTAAGGCTTATCACAGGTAAACGAATTACAAAAACACCAAGGAATCTTCCTCAAAATCTATAAATCCTTCTGCTCAGCCCATACGATTTGGAATAGACCACACACGCACACACAGCTGCCTCACCTCAAGCCCATCCCCTGAATTGAAAGCTACAGTTTTTTAGAGATTTGCCGCATCCTTGACACATAGAGCCATGGGAAAAATGTACGAGGTCTGACAATTAAGTTCACGAACTTGATGTTGCTAACCTTTTTGATATCAGAGGGATTATTCATTATGAATTTGTACCAACTGGACAAACAGTTAACCAAGTTTACTACTTGGAAGTGCTGAAAAGTCTGCGTGAAAAAGTTAGACGACCTGAACTGTTCGCCAACAATTCATGGCTCTTACATCACAACAATGTATCAGCTCACACAGCACTGTCTGTGAGGGAGTTTTTAGCCAGTAAACAAATAACTGTATTGGAACACCCTCCCTACTCACCTGATCTGGCCCCGAATGACTTCTTTCTTTACCCAAAGATAAAGGATATATCGAAAGGATGACGTTTTTATGACATTCAGGACATCAAGGGTAATAACGATGACAGCTTTGATGGCCATTCCAGAAAAAGAGTTCCAAAATTGCTTTGAAGGGTGGACAAGGCACTGGCCTCGGTGCATATCTTCCCAAGGGGAGTACTTCGAAGGTGACCATGGTGATACTCAGCAATGAGGTGTGTAGCACTTTTTCTAGGATGAGTTCATGAACATAATCATCCGACCTCATAGTATTGCCCTATGTTGCCTGGGGGAGAACCAGGCTAAGAAAGAACCATCTTTGCCAAGTTAACTTTGCATGTGACGAAGTCCTGTCTACAAGCAGAGAATGTAGCTGCCCCAACAGCACAAAAATGGAATTCTCTGCTTCTCTTCTCACTGCTTCTCTCTGCCTGGACAGAAGCCTTCCTGCAAGTACTTACTGGACTTCAATAGGGACTCCAGAAGCCCTCTGTTAAAACACCTGAACCCCTCTTAATGCTCTCTCCACAGCACCTAAGTGTGATGCATTTATCTGATGAGATTGTGGGCCCCTTAATCCTTGGGATGAGGGGAAGCGGCCAGCCTGGTTTATAGGCGCACAAGAGGACATTGGCAGTGGAAGAATGATCGTAGCTTCGTGCCGTAGAAGGTCCGTATAGCCGGGTACGGAAGCTTTGTCAAGGTATCACAGTCAAGATACCACAGAAGAGTAGCATTTATGCTCAGTTTTAAGGATACATAGGAATATTCACACAGGCAGAGAAAGCAAGAAGAAATTAAAAATCAGAGCTTGATTGTTTCAAGCTAAGAATCAGTGCATCGCTCGTTGCCCATAGCCCAAATCTGATAGCAAGAAATAGGCAGTTTTCAGTTACTTATGCATAGTTTTGCCTAGTTATTTGTGCACACTAACTTTAGGGGGAGGATTGGTCTCATAGCTGAGCAACTATGCAGTGAGTTCCATCCCTGAACTGTCTGGGCATTTCTGGCCCAGAGCCCACTCTAGCTAGGTAAACATTTCCTTCTTTCTTTCCTTCCCTCGTTCCTTCCTTCCTTCCTTCCTTCCTTCCTTCCTTCCTTCCTTCCTTCCATCCATCCTTTTTTCCTTCTTCTTCCTTTTCCTTTCTTTTGTTTCTTTCATTCTTTCTGTCTTTCTATTGTCATTTCATCCATTCTTTCATCATTGTTGTTAGAAATACCAACTATATGTTCCAGCTGTACAATTTCTTAGCTGGTCTAAAAGGTAGAGGAGAATGAGTTCACTCCATGGAGCTCAGACAAGATTTCCCTCAGCTGGGAAACAGCACAGCATATCACACATAGAAGCCTATGATACCAACTGAGCAAAGTATTAACTTTTGAATTATACTTGTGCTTTCCAAACTTTAACGTGCATACAAATCACCTGGGAAACCTTATTAAATTGCAGATTCTGCTTCAACCCAACTGAACTGGAGCCTGAAATTCTACATTTCTAACCAACTCCCACTCTTTGCTGGTCGATGGGATCCACACTTTGAGTAGTTAAATGTCGCACCACATCAATGCATAGGGGAGCAAATTCTTACCCTCATTGGTGGCGTGTATGAAAGAATGTTCAGCTATCACCAGTCTGCCTATGGCTACTTCTGAGACCTGAAGGGGCATATTGTGGTCTGACTGGTTGGTTAAGAACATATTCATATACACTTCATCCCTACCCCCAGAGAGTAGGCATCACCTCGTACTAGGTTTCAATAAGGGTCTTTCAACTGAACGAGGCATAAACAAGGTAAGATGAGAAGAGTGAATGGGAAAGAAGTGGAGAGCAATCTGTGCGCACTCAGGCCAACTTAACCTGATTCTCAGCGTTCCAGTGTAGTAAAGACTGACCAGCTGACTACCTAACCTATCTCTTTCTTCTCCTGGACCCACAACAGGAACACGTTTATCAGTCTTCCTCAAAGTTCTGGCCAGTGGAGTGTGGACAGTAGTGTTATATGCCACTTCCAAGACTGGCCTACAAAATCCTCCCAAGTGTGATTCTTGACTTTTCCGTATGCCATCGGAGCATCCAGGAGAGGGTTCCGAGGCCCTAGGGAAGGGCAAAATCACAAAGGAGAGGGACCACGGGCCCTGAGTCATGTGGAAGGCTGCCCAGGGAACACCGCATTGGACTTTAAGCACGCAAAAAAATGAACCTGTATTGTTCCATTAGGTTGGTGCAAAAGTCATTGCAGTGTTTGCAATTATTTTTAACCTTTTAAACCGCAATTACTTTTGCACCATCCTAATAAGACATTGAGACTTGGGGGCTTAATTGCATATCAGTCAGGGAACAGAAACAACTCTAAGTCTTGCAACAGAGGGAATTTAATGTGAGGAATTTGTTACACAAAAGATTAAAGAGCTTAGAAGCCAGACATGAGATGGTAAGGAAACCTTATAATTAGCAAGAGCAGGAGGCTGCCCCATCCATGGGCTCGGCTGGACGACAGGAGAAGGGGTCTTTGTCAGAACTCGATACTGGAACTGGTGGGCTAGAGCTAGAACTTCTGTGGAGCTGCCTGTCAGAGGTGGGACCACAAAGTGAGAGGCAATCTTGCGGAAATTAGGGCTCAGAGGAGACAGCTACTACTGGAAGTTCCACCCAAGGCAGATTAGGAGAGGCAGAATTATCTGGGCTTCTGATTTCCTCTACCAATGCATCTCCATTAGCTTCACCACCCAGAAGCCTGTCAACAAGGGAGTATGTGAAATGTAGTTCTCTATACTACATAACAGGACAGTGGGAAGGCAGAGGATGGATCTGAGAGCAAGTAAGGAATTGGCGAGCTGTGTTAGCATCCGTACGACATGTGGCGTGTTTACAAATTGTCTGCATGCAGTGCCCTTGGGTTCAGCAGTGTCACAAAGATTGCCAACATTTGCTTGACTGTTTCTCCAATGTACCTGTGCCTGACCTTGCCCAGTTATCCTCCTGTGCTAGGAAAGACAAGCCAGTGGACTGCCCACACCTTAGGTCTCCACAGTACAGGCAAGAATGACAACTGGCCACGAGAAGGTATAAAAAAGCTTTAGCCTAATCTTTACCACTAAAATCTGTTAGCCTCAGCAAGTTATTTAAGTATTAGTTGACCCACCAGCAGGATGGGAATAAAGAAATTCTCCCATTTTGTTGTGAGAAAGAAACAAGATAATTTATGTAAAGACCTTGATACATAGTCCATGCTTGGTATATAACTACTATTTTTCACACACACACACACACACACACACACACACAGTGTCTATCAGGTGTCCAAGTTTGTTCTAGGGTAAATGCTATGAATAAAGTACAAACAAAAGACAAAATCTCTATCCACCTGGAGCTTTTATTTTAGTGAACATTAATACCTTATTTTGTCACATAAAAAAATGAATTTAGACTTTCTAGCAGGCACTTTTCAGCTCTGAAATATATAATTTCTACTGAGAGATACAGTTTAAATAAAATAAGGTCAAATAACTCATAACAAGTTATATTTATAATTGTCCAACATTAGACATAAATTAATAAATTCATGGATTCATTAGTTTCTTATCACTGGAGATAGAGCACATTAATCTCTAGAGTAAAATGGTACTTGCCAAGACAACTTTAGCAAGGGTTTGTCATCAGATAAAAGGATTGCATCAGATGGCCTCAAAAATCCCTCCTATGTTTATAATAATTATAAGCTAGACTTAAAGCCCTTTCAGTTCCGTCTTGCCCACCATAATATTCCCAACACCTAGCACAGTACCTGGCATTTATCAGGTCCCTCGTAAACATTTGTTAAATAAATGATTGGTAGTTCTTTGATTCTTGGGCCTATGATTCTGTTATTGGTGCCTGAGCCTTATTATAGTACTCACCACACTGTGTTGTAACTGTTAATATTATTTGTCTGCCACCCACACTCATTTCTGACCTCCCTAAAAAATGGAGGTCTTTTTTTAATCTCTGCTAAACAGGGCTACACACAACAAAAAGCAAATATTAAGTGAACATTTGTTAGAGGAAGGGAGGGAAGGAAGGACAATATATGAACAAATGAGTGTATTCTTTGATCCACAGATGTTTATAAATCTATAAACATCCAACTGCACATCTCTTGTCAGAAATCCACTTTTTTAAAACATCAAGACATACGAGTAAGTGATAAAGACCCATCAGCAAAAGATCAGAAGAGATTCTAGAGCCCCAGGAGAAAGTATAACACAGGAGGACAAAACGTTATCCTTGCATCTATCTGGCTTGAGCTCTGGGGATTTCACAGGACATGGGTCTGCTTTTGCTATTTGTTATGGGCTGAATTGTGTCACCCCAAAATTCAAATGTTGAAGTCCAAGCCCCCCAGAACCTCAGAATGTATTTGGAGATAGAGGCTTTAAAGAGTTGATTAAGTTGAAATGAGATCATTAGGGTGGGTCCCAATCCAATACGACTGGTGTTATTATAAGAAGAGGAGATTAGGGTACAAACACACACAAAGGGAAAAACATATGAAGACACAGTTAGAAGACAGCCATCTACAAATTAAGGAGAGAAGCATCAGAAAAAAACCAACCCAGCTGACACCTTGATTTCAGAATCAAGTTTCCGTCTGGTAGTATTTCCTTCAGCCTGAGGAATATCCTTCAGTGTTCTTAGTGACAAATTTTCTCAGCTCAATTTAATCTAAAAATGTCTTTATTTCATCCTTATTTTGGAAGGCTATTTTCACTGTGTGTGCATTAGAGGTTGGAAAGAATGTTTTTGGACTAAAATTTATAGGGAACCTTTATTCCAAGACTGTGTTAGTTCCAACACTTCCATTCAAAAGCAAATTACAGAAAGTTCCATCAGTGAGAACCAATGATTTTGAGAGCACTAAGGCTATGAAAGCTATCTATTAAAGGATTGCTTTTGACGTGGAGAAATGCTAAGTAATCTTTTAGATAGAATACTAACAGCTCTGTCTGTACAGATGTCTGCTTTAAAACCAAGGGGTCTTTATTATAAAATGCTTTGGGCAAATGAAGCCTTTGATGAAGGTGTGTCCCTTCCACAGATGACGTGAAAAGTGACATACAAGATGTGGTCTCACATCACATAAAACACATCTGTAGGAAGAAGTATCATTACATGAAAACCCTCTTCTCTGTCTATATGCCTCTTCGTTAGGATTTATTATAGTATCAGTTGTTCATTCATAAGCATTTATTAAGCCATGCAGAAGGTACTGTTGGAGGATATAAAACTGAGCGAGCATGGCATCTCTTTGCTGGGAACTTTTTGGATAGCTGGGGACACAAGGCATTGGCACAGGGTGGTTTGCACGACAGCAGTCAGACATATTGACAAAGGCATTATGCTATGGCAGGATTTAAAGGGCCAAGTAATTTGGAATGTGAGGAAAAGAGGGCAGGGTTGATGCTACTATGGGAAATATTTCTGGAAGACCTGGATTTTGATACATACCTTGAAGGAGGTGAAAGCTGTGAATTAGAGAAAAGAAATGATGGGATTTGAGGAAAGGCGTATTGGAGAAAGGAATAAAGGAATAGAAACACTAAAATGGACGTGGCAAATCATTTGTTTAGCTAGAACATGGGTAGCATGGTTGGAAGTAGACATGAGATTGCAGAGGTGTGGGCTGTGGGAAGTGTGGGCCATGTGGAGCAGAGACATGGGGGGGACGTCTTGATTACAAAGTAAGAGGTTATAATTTGACATGACAGGTAACTGGCAGGCACTAAATGGAAAATTGCCCTGTGGAAAAAAGAGTTAGAGAAAGGACTTTCTGACACAGAGAGATGAAGAGCAAAGCTTGCAGTCCACTGGCGGTTGGAGACCAACTAGGAAATTGTAATCATTTTAGAGCAGTACTGTTCAACAGAAATATAATGCAAGCCATGTAAGGAATTATAATTCTCTTACAGGCACATTGAAAGAGTAAAAAATAAAAGCAAAATTAATTTAAATAATATACTTTATCCTGATAATTGAAAATACTGAGGTAGGACAGGTAGCCTAGGAAACTGACAGTCCCCTCCAGGGTACAACATGAGGTGCCTCACTGGTTACACAAGTAACAACTGACTGTATCCAGTACCTGCAGCTGGAGAAAAACACGATTTCATCTAGCAAGGCTAATCCTTATGACCAGGGACCTGACCTTTAGCTAATTATAATGTCATTATAATCTCATTTACATTGCGATTACTACAACTCCCATCATGCATCTGATGCCATGACAGGTCCAGAGGAACCAAATAAGGAAGAAAAAGTGAAATATGGAGGGCTCCTCCCAGGGGGAGGAGATTAATGAACAGTGTCAACAGGACGTCACCAATTCCCACCCCCGGAGGGATAAACACCCCTGACCGTGACTTCCTTGGTGAGACTCCTTCTCTGACTTTGCCTGCATTTTTCTCTAAAGTGTGTACTTTCCTTTTTCATAAATCACTTCCTCTTTCCTGCATCTGTCTCGCTCTTGAATTATTTCTAGCATGGAGAGAAGAACCTGGTCACCACTGCTCCAGGCTGGATCCTCTCTGGGACATTTCTGTGACCCTACACTGACAATAAGACATATCAATTGTCTTAATTTGTATATTCTTTATACATGTTTACATGGGTACCAAAGATGATATTGCTGAGAAAGGGGCTATTTCAGTTTCTACTTGACCCTCCCACTTGTACCTCTGTATGGGACACACATTTAAATCAGGGAAAAGACCTTTCTGAGACAAATTCAAATGGCTTGTTGAAGGACCAAGGATGTTTGGGGTGTGTGAACCTAACTTTTATGGATGAATTCACAGAAGATAAGCAGATCCTCCCAGAATAAACCCTTAGAATATTGTGTCTCCTCGTGGGTCTCACCAACTACAGGGGTTGGCCAGTAGTTTATCAACTTGGCTACAGATGGTTTGGTAATTTCAGGGGGAAAGCAATGGAATTTCTAATTTGTATTATTTTGCAGATTTGGAAGTGAAAGATTGATTATTACTGTCAGAAATTTTACATCATTTCCAATAGCAATTATATTTTTAAAGGTTGCTCATGCCCTAAAAAGATTGAATTGGCCTATTCTGACCAGCAGTCAATTAATTGTTTGTTTCAGCTAAAGTATTTTTACATCATTCACATGTTATCGTTCAAGTTAAATAAGCATTGGTAGGTTAACTATGGTGTTATAATGCCAATTTGAAAATTAGATCAAGTCCTCAAATATGATTCATTGAAGTATAAAAGTCATGATTAAAATAACAACAATACTACATTTGACTATAAAATCATAAATACAAAGAGTTAAAAGAAAGCTGGTATAACTATAGACTGTGAGTTTGTACGGAGATAAGTGAATCTCTAAAAGTGATGACTTTCCACAGCAACTGAAAAACAAAGTTATTATACCTTCTCTTATGGTCTGAAAAGTTGATTTAATGATGGGCAATCCAGTCATTTCTCAGGCCCAGTGCACTGTCCGCTATGGCACTTCCAAAAATAAAATTTTGCCACTGAGGCTCTTGTTTCACGTTCAAACAAAGCTCGGTGGCCTTGTTTTTAAAGAAATCGATTAATACCTGAAACTACTATACAATAATATTGAACGTCAATATTTAAAAGTAATTTAAAAGTAAATAAATAAATAAGAATTTGATTAATCCAGTCATTAGAGAAGAGAACAAACCCCGAGAGGTATGGCTCAAACTTGTCCTCCTCTGGAAATTAAATAAATAAATGAATAAAATTTGCAAAATAACTTCCTAAATCAGCCCCACATTTAAAAAACAATATGACACTTAAAGAGAAAATAGAAAAGCTAAGGAAAATTTTCTATATCCGATGGCACTGTTTGTTGGCATGAGATGACATCAAGAGCATATACTGGAGAACAGCAACGAGGAGCCCATGCACATACTAGCAGGAATTTTGCTGAAGAGTTAGATGAAACGTACCGATGTGAAGAGTCTGATTTGGTTCTTGAAAGTACCCATGTCAGAAAGATGGGCTCGCAACTTTTCTATTTGTCACTGAAAAACTATTTATAGGAGTAGAACATTTTGTTAATTAGCAATTAATGTGTGAGCTCTGATAGTGACTCAAAAGGTACGTTGAAATCACTGTTGACAAACAGGTACTGTTAGGTATGAACCTGAGTCACTCAATCTCTTTGCCTCAGTTTTCTCCCTTGTGAACCAAGTGTCAGGTTCCATGACCACTAAAGTCCTTTCTACATACCCCAAGTAGTTCTAGTTCTCTGTCCACTGAAGTTGGGCAGACCTAGACTAAAAGCAGGATGTTAGTCTATACGCCCTTTGAGTTCCTGTTGTTTAGGAAGGTATTGGAGCATAAGAGTTAAGAACAATGACTCCAGATGGAGGCAAATACAGATTAGCCCCTGCATGCCTGGGTTTCCTGTGTTAAATGGGGATAATGTAATGAGACCACTTATCACAAAATGGTGTTGCATTAAAAATGATCACTTAGCAGAGTTCTTGATGTGTAGAAAGCACTCGATGGATGTAAGCTACTATTACTATTGTTGTTAGCTGATGATGACAGAGATGGTGACGATGATGATTACCCCCTTCCTTCTAACTGGTGTCAGTCGGCATTTCCTTGAGGGCAGCTTGTGGGAAGAAATAAATTTAGGAGAGGAAGAAAAATAAACCTCTAATTATACACCACAGCCTCTTAGAGAAGGAAACAGATCTGGTTGGGGCTTGTCTCAAATGGGGAAACTGAGGCAACGAGCTATAAATTGCAGACCAAAGGCCATCCGGTGAGTCAGTAATAGAACCTGGAACCAAGCCCAGAAGTGGGTTTCCTGAGGATAGCGATAAAGCATGTTCAAATCTCACTGAGTCTTATGAGGTCGGTCCTACCATCGGCTAAATGCCCATCTATCAAAGAAAGGCACATGGTCACGTCTACTGATGATAGAGGGTATTCGAATAAACACAACTTTAAGGATACAAGGACTAGTGATGATAAACTCCCTGAAATAACTTTCCCTTCCCAGAGCTCTACTCATGGAGCTTTGAGTGTTGATGAATAAGATGAGCTATAACTTCCAATCCCACTACAAAGACAGAGGCCATCGAAAAGTGCTAAGGGATGACCCTCCTGGCCACCGCTGGCACCTCCACAACAATCACTGACCACTCACACACTCACTGAACATAGAAATGTTCTTTGTCCTCATGTTCACTTACCTCCAAAATGATACATAGCAGATGCTCACTAAATACTAATTAGATCAAATGTTTACTGCTTCTCACCATTCTCCCACTATGAAATTCCTCACTTTATGAGTTAATTGAATGCAGCTATGCTCCTGTCACCAGACACATTTAAAATCAAAGTTCTAAATTTCACTCTCCGTCTATAACACTTTGCTATTATTTAGCATCCCAGCATTTATTCCTTCTGATAAGATCATCACCCCTCTCCCATTCTCACTCATGCTGTTTGGATGAAGATGACTCCACACCCTCAGTTCAAAAGGGGCGAATGTGACACAGGACTAGATAATCGGAGCACCACATTTTTCTGGTCTTGGTAATTGGCTCAGAAGAGGCCAATGAAGAATAAAGAGACTTTTTCTGGAGCTGCAGAAAAAGAGGGAGTGATTCTTTTTCCCTTGACTTACACCTTGGAACATGTGACCCAACCCCACCAAGGGCCTGTGAATAAAGGCTGAGAGATGAATTCAGTAGTGCTCAATAGTCAGCCAACACCCTTGACTATTTAGTT